>NC_056730.1:176497165-176817165 GCF_019279795.1 Protopterus annectens | reverse complement strand
CTTTGCCCATCGGGAAACATGTTTTATAGAAGTTACACAGCTTTTCAAACAGAAACATTACAAACTGTGTTCTCATTACCAATGTTTTACTTACTTAAGAATTTAAAATCAACAAATGAGAAAAGCACTAGTTGAGGCTTTCTGACAGACATTACCAGTTGGAGGGGTTTGAGATACTGTTACGAGAAGCAGAGGAAATTACACAAACAACAGTACAGGCTACATTTCAAATATACTGACATCTAGCAGGATGGTAAAGGCTAAGAGTGATTCTGAAACAGAAACATATTAGATGTTTATACTAAGAAGTATTTTGACTTCTGCTTTTGTTAAAAACTGCAAATGAATTGTGCTTGTGCTTAAACAGGAACGTGAAAGGTCGCTTTACAGTTTGGGCCTCCCTCTCTTCCTTCCTTATGATCACAGTTAGAAGCAGCTGAGCACAGCCATCAAACATAGCATATTTACCTCAAAAGAAAGAAAGCTTTATTAATGCAGATGACAGTTGGATACTGTGGTGCCTCTTAATTTTTCAGCAGGGTTCAGAACTTCCCTGGTTATCCTCACAGTGCTTCAGCTCCTGCCGCTCAATACTGTATCCGGTTTGCTGCCTTCTTAACTTGTTAACTCTTTCAATACACAGTAGGAGTTAGATGCGTTGCTTCCTGCATGCTGTTAAAGGTATATTGTTAGACTTTTCTAGGCAAAATTAGCACACAATAACCAAGCTGCAAACACATGTCAATATCTACTGAAATATAGAAGCTAAAAAATAAAGACTGTGCTTTCAACATTTCTGTAAATGTACTATTAAGTGCATTTACTGGACGCAATTTGTTTATTTTTATACAGAGTGAAAGCCACCAAATCTTCCTTTTGTAAAAACCAAAACAAAAGGAAAGAATAATCAACATCTCAAAAATGTATTAGTGGCACTTTTACATCTCAAGATGTTACATTTCGCAGTGTTTTTAAAACATTAATGGAAATGATACCTCTTTTCATGAATAGCATTGGAAAATTATGCATCTCCGCCCAAGTACAGATGTTCATAATGGACATTTTTCTCCCTTGGGATGTGAGCTTTTACTTGAAACTATGCAATTTTTTGATAACTGATTATTTTTTTTTACTTTTAACACAATATTCTTATCTTATGATCTGTACATGAGTTTCTCCAGAAATGTACATAAAACACACAAAAAAAATCAACAGTAGTTTGGTCCATCATGATATTTTGTTTATTTAGCATTTCTTGACTGGGAAAGTCCGACTATGGCACTGCCTATTTTCAGCAGAGACCCGGGGGGAAATGCTCCATGTGCATGTCTTTGGAATGTGGGAAGAAATCAGAGTACCCAAAGAAAAGTCACACAAACGCAGGGAGGACATGCAGACTTCACACAGAAGGCACCCCAGCCAAGAATCGAACTGGAGAACCTCTTGCTGTGAGGCAACAACATTACACATTGCACCACTGCGCTGATACGACATATCTTATACTGCAGTTGCTTCAGGTTTTATTGTTTTTAAAATATTGCAACAAATACAAATAAAATGTATATTTAGTAAATACTGAATATTTCAAATAGTCAGATTCATGAAAGTAGCATATACCATGTAAGGCCTTGTGCCAACTGCATTTCTTTACAATATGATTCTGGATCATGAAACACAGGACAGCTCAGCATTATACAGTGAAATGATGCAGATAAGGATTATAAATACATGCTGCAAATAGAAAACAAAAGTTAAAATTAATGTTTTAATTTAGGGTCTTCTTCAGAAACAGCCTGAAAATAAACAAAGATTATGAAGTGGGCTGTCTATTGATCATTACCTTGTTTACTTCAAATTTTATGTTATTTTTGAAGATGACTGCAGGTCAAAGCATCACCTTTGATTTTCATCTTCTACTTACTATGTGCAGTCATCAAAACCTGTTTCTCAGCCCTAAAGTGAAGCAACAATTTCTTCTTGTTATGCTAGACAGTGAAGGCAGTCATAAGCTACATGAATCTAGTGTTATCTAAATGAGTACATCAGAATTCATTTAGTATGTAAATCTGAAACTAAACCAAGTCCCAACAGCATCTGTTTGTAACCAAGCCCTAACTAAGAGATGGAAGTTGAGAATAATGACTACAACAGGCAGATAATGGCATACATAGCTGTTTGTACTGTCCTTTACTAGCACAACAGTAAATGCCATCAAAGACTCTTTGTACATGGAGGTGCTAATGTAAGGACAATAACAAGGTAGCAGTTCAGGGTCAGGGTGCCCCATTTGACCCACACTAACTATAGACCACAGGTTCAAGTACATGCTGGATAAAGAAGCACGTCCTATCTGTGCTTGCAAAAGTCAAGAAGAATAGGGGCCAGACAGCATACCTGGCTGTATAATAAAGTGCTAAACATGCCCTTGCAAAATCTCTTTGTGTCTTTCGGCTTTTCCCGGTTAGGGGTCGCCACAGCGGAACTCTGGTCTGCTAATGATTGGCAGTTGATTTTTACTTACCGGCTTGCCAGGCCTGATGCACAACCTTCAACGAAGGTACGCCCATTCACGCATGTCTCCACGCAGAAGACGCTCTAGCTGAGAATCAAACAGGACAGCGTCTTACTGTGAGGCGACAACACTACTGCAGCACCACCACTGCGGGTACTGTTTAACTTAAGTTTAGCTACTGGGTTTGTCCCTGAATCACGGAAGACAATTACATTTAGCCATTGGGTTTGTTTCTAAAGCATGGAAGAAGCAGCTGTAATCCCTCTCATAAGGGTGGACCAACCATAATCCAGGGAACGATAGACTAAACAATAAAATACCACCAAGACCACCAATCCAAGAAGTAAGTGAATTTAATGAAACACTTAGCGCCTCGGCTTACACAGCCTTCCAAGAGTAAAAACATTTTATTTGTTAAAACATCTCAAGCATGCTGCCATTTACACCTCTATAATGGCGTGCATTACAAAGATGGAAATGCAGACAGACACTCCTTCACTCTTGTTTGGCATGAAAGTACAGTTGTGTAAGTAAACTTACCATGACAGTAGATGTTCTAACAGAACACTGTTGCAATAGCCTAAGTTATTTGGGTCCTACAACAGTGGAAACTAGCTTTCAAAGCTTGAGGACACCTTCCACACACTCTGACAGGAGCTCAAGTGGAGCTCCAATCACCAAAGCAATCAGAGCTTGTTTTGCCTAGAAAAAGGGAGGCAACGGCCCTGAAAGTATAATGGGGGGAAACAAACTGAATGGTAAAATATATGCACAAGGGTCTATACATTCACGTCCTGACAATACCAAAGGAAAACAAACAAAATAAGGGGACTGCAGGGAGAGGCAGCTACTACAAAGTGATCTGTTAGAACATCTACTGTTACGCAAGTTTACATGCACAAGTATACTTATGTTCAATATTTTGATCACTGTAGCAGTTGCCTAACTATTTTGCTGAATTACCACAGCTTAGAACAAAGAAGTCGAGGAAAATTAAACTAAGAATTTAGGCAAACATGGAGAATGGTCCTAGAAAAAACTTGTTCTGGACCTGGAAAATGAATCTAATTTGTAGTGCTTTGAAAATTTACATACAGAGGACCAAGTTGCTGCCTCTAGAATATTTCCAGTCCATCCCTTTCCAGGAAGCCAGTGAAAAAGCCAAAGCCCTTGTGGAATGAGCCTTAACCCTGCCTGGAAGTTGATTATTATGGTACGTATAGCACAAGGAAATAGCATGAGACAACCATCTGGATATAGTTTGCTTTAATAGCTTTCCTTTCTTCTTAACTTCATAGCAGACAAACAGATTATCATCTTTCCCGATGGCTTGAGTTTTGCTAGGTAGTTTGAAGAATTTTTTCTCTATTGCTCTTGTGTTCAGGAGATTAATAGTTTGGCACAAGGTAAACTCTGAGTCCAATGTAAGCATAAAAAAATGGTTAGCTGTCAAAGAAAACCTGTCCTTGTGAAAAAATGAGGGTTGACTCATCATGTGTTTGTAATTCAGTTACTTTGTTAGCAGAAATCAGAGCAGTAAGTAAAGCAATTTTCCATGTTAAGAAAGTCAATTCAGTCTGATGAGCTAGTTCAAATGGAAAAGACTGAGCCTTTCAAGCAGAAAGATAAGATCCTACAGAGGTTCATAGGTAGGTACTAGGCTATCTGCCCGAGGGCATTTATAAGCCTAGCCAGAGTGTGTCGGCTTTTGCCGCTTCATTGATTAATTAAGTGAGCCTCTGTCAAGCAGAGCCAATGAAGTGATTCCAGGGGTGTATTTTCTGTTACCCATCCACTCGTCAAGGCTTCTCTTGAAGAGTGTTAGTGAGGGGCTCTGCCTGATGTAGTTAGGAATTTTGTTCCATAGCATGGGGAGTCTCTGTGACAGGAATCTATCCCTCCAGCATGTTCTATTTATTGTTGTGGCGAGGTTTAGCTCACTAGAGTGCGTGGCTCGCAGTGACTTGGATTTCTTTAGGTGGAGAATGTCCATCAATTCTGAGTTGGACATAGCTTTGTAAGTCAGGCAGAGATCACCTCTGAGTAAGCGATATGACACTGAGTGCAGTCGGAGTTTTTTCAGTCGGGCTGCATAGGACAAATGATTGAGGCCAGTAATCCTCTTGGTGAGGTGCTTTTGTGATCTTTCAAGCTGTTGGAAGTGTCTTGTGAGGTACATACCAAATGGGGCATTGTACTCTATGATGGGTTTAATGAGTGACGAGTAGAGGGGCACTATAACCTCTTTATTTCTAGATGCGAACCCCTTAGTAATTAGATAGGCCACACAGAAGGATTTCCTAACTACTTTGGCAATATGATTGTTAAAGGAGAGATTACTATCTACCTGGGTCTCCAGATCTCTTATTACCTCTTCTGTATTAAGGGGGCTGCCGCCTATGTGGTAATTCGTGGGTGTTTTGTTTTTCCCAAACGGGATGACTATGCATTTTTTGGCATTTAGCTTGAGGCCATGACTTTGACAACAGGTGTCTGTCTCAGTAAAGCCTTTTTGGAGGATGTCCGTGTCAGCCGGAGAGTCAATTATGGCTCCCAGTTTGCAGTCATTGGTGAACTTGGTTAGCCATATTCCTCCTGTGTTTGCCTGTACGTCTGAGAAATATATGCCGAACATTAGGGGGTCCCAGAACCGAGCCTTGCGGGACACCCCTTGTGACTGGTTTAGAGTCAGACCTGGAGCCCGCTATTCTTACCGTGTGAGTTCTGTCTGTAAGCCAGTTGGCAACCCATCTTGTGACGTAGGGGTTTATGTTCAGGCTGGTGAGTTTTTCTATAATACCTGAGTGAGGTATTTCCTTGCAAAAGTGCTCCAAATTGTTAGATTGCGAGGGCCTCTCTTGTGTCACTTATTTCCTAGGTGGACGGATATGCAAAACCCTTTCAAAAACATTTAACTTGAGAATGGTTAGAAAGGGGGGATCTAAAGGCAGACAAGTAGAAATTGCTGACAAATGAACCTTGATAGAGAAATAAGAAAAAGGCTAGAGGACATTAACTTCAAAAAAATAATCAAGAAGCAAAGGCAGCCTTGCCTGAAAATGGTTCCAGTTTTATGACTGGCATTGACTAGAAAATTCTTTATACTTGCATATACAGTGGATATAAAAAGTGTACACACCCCTGTTAAAATGCCAAGTTTTTATGATATAAAAAAAATGAGACCACAATAAATCATTTCAAAACTTTTCCTACCTTTAATGTGACCTATAACCTGTACAATTCAATTTAAAAACAAATCTGTTAGGGGGAAAAAATATAAAAAAAATAAAAAAAAAAATACAATAAGCTGGTTGCATATGTGTGCACACCCCCTAAGTTAATACTTTGTTGAAGCACCTTTTGATTTAATTACAGCATTCAGTCTTCTTGGGTAGGAGTCTATCAGCATGGCACATCTTGACTTGGCAATATTTGCCCACTTTTCCTTGCAAAAGTGCTCCAAATTGTCAGATTGCGAGGGCATCTCTTGTGCACAGCCCTCTTCAGGTCATCCCACAAATTTTCTATTAGATTTAGGTCTGGGCTCTGGCTGGACCATTCCAAAACTTTAATTTTCTTCTGGTGATGCAATTCTTTTGTTGATCTGGAAGTATGTTTGGGGTCATTGTTGTGTTGAAAGGTGAAATTCCTCTTCATCTTCAGTTTTCTACCAGACGCCTGAAGGTTTTGGGCCAAAAGTGACTGGTATGTGCAACTGTTCATAATTGCCTCCACCTTGACTAAAGCCCCAGTTTCAGCTGAAGAAAAGCAACCCCAAAGCATGACACTGCCACCACCAATGGGATGGTGCTCTTTTGGTGATGCGAAGTGTTGTTTTTGCACCAAATGCACCTTTTGGAATTGTGGCCAAAAAGTTCAACCGTGGTCTCATTAGACCATAACACATTTTCCCATATGCTTTTGGGAGACTTGATGTATTGTTTTGCAAATTTTAGCCGGGCCTGGATGCTTTTGTGTGTAAGAAAAGACTTCCGTCTTGCAACCCTACCCCACAGTCCAGACATATGGAGAATATGGGAGATTGTTGTCACATGTAATACATAACCAGTACTTGCCAGAAATTCCTGCAGCTCCTTCAGTGTCACTGTAGGTCTCTTGGCAGCCTCCCTAACCAGTTTTGTGTCTTGTCTTTTCATCAATTTTGGAGGCACGTCCAGTTCTTTGCAACGTCACTATTGTCCCATATTTTCTCCACTTTTTGGTGACTGTCTTCACTGTGTTCCATGGTATATCCAATGCTGTGGAAAATTTTTTATACCCTTCTCCTGACTGATACTTTTCAACAATGAGATCCCTTGGATGCTTTGTAAGCTCTCTTTGAACCATGGCTTTTGCTGTAGCAGGCAAGTGAGTAAATGTCAGGAAAATCCCACTAGGACAGCTGAACTTTATTTGGGGTTAATCAGAGTCTCTTTAATTGATGGCAGGTGTGTACCCAAGAAGACTGAATGCTTTAATTAAATCAAAAGGTGCTTCAACAAAGTATTAGTTTATGGGTGTGCACATTTATGCGACCAGCTTATTGTGCGTTTTTTATTTTTATATTTTTTCCCTAACAGATTTGTTTGTTTTTCAATTGAATTGTACAGGTTATAGGTCACATTAAAGGTGGGAAAAGTTTTGAAATGATTTATTGTGGTCTCATTTTTTATATCACAAAAACCTGGCATTTTGACAGGGGTGTGCACACTTTTTATATCTACTGTACATGATTAGCATCATGATTTTCAACTCCTATAGCATCTGCTGTATGCTCTCAGAAAAAAAAGGTGCCTAAAAGGTATCAAAATTCTTTCATCCACATGGTTAGCTGAAGAGTTTTCAGGCTAGGGTATTTAAAAAAAAAAAAACTTGTCTTGTGTGAGCAAATCCAGTCTGTGGGGAAATCGGTGGCAATTACACCAGATCATACCTCTCAACCTCTTAGTGCAAGAAATCTGGACAAAGCCTGACAAAAATGGAGGGACAAAGGCCCAAAAATAGGGACATATTTTAAACATTCCTCTTATAAACTTAGAAAGTTGCTAGAGTAACAGTGTTTGTTTTAATATACATTTTCGGAAGGATTTGAAGTCTGAAACTCAAATGTATGTCATTATTTAGTGACTTCAATTCTCAGATCATCCCACTGATTTCCAGAAAACCACAAATTTTATGTGGAACAGATCAAAAATATGAGCCACAAATCTGGACAGTTGAGAGGTAAGCCCCAGATTACAAAGAAGGGAGAAAGTACAGTTGTGCAAGTGAACTTAACATAGCAATAGATTTTTGAATAATCATTGCTGCAGTAGTCTTAGCTACATGGATTATATCCTGCCATAAATATAACAGATGGCCAACTTCCAAAGCTTCAGAGCACCTTCTATGCTTAAACCATTAGATAGCTCAAGCTGAGCTTCCTAAAAGAAAAAGCTATGTGCTCACCATGATGTTCCAGCAGAAGTGATGGCTACCAAAATTATAGTTTTCCAAGTCAAAAATCTTAACTCACATTTAGCTGCTGGTTCAGAAGGTGAATGAATTAAGGACTGTAATACCATAGGTTCATAGGATGATTCTAGGCTATTGGCCTGGAGGCCCTTATAAGCCTAGCCAAGAATTTTGTCCATGTTCCCTCAAAGTCAGCACCTGTTTCCCCTGTCCAGCAGGAACACAAGTGGGATCCCAGGGGTATATTTTCTGTTTCCCATTCAGTCGTCCAGGTTCTTCTTAAAGAAGGCTAGAGAGGAACTCTGCTTGACATGGAGAAATAGTCTATTCCACAGATGGAGAGCCTTTGGGACACAAATCTATCCCACTAACAAGTTCTGTTGATGTCACAGACCAGGTTAAGGTCTTGCATGCGGGGTTGAGCGACTGGAGTTGGTCTTACGAATATGCAGCAACTCCATCAAGGCTGGGTCTGAAATGGCCTTGTATGCCAAACACAGGTCACTTCTGAGTAGTTTGTATGAGACTGAGTACCAAATTTAAATCACATGGCAGAGATGGATCTTTATAAGGGGGTCTCAAAAGAAGAGTTCCTCTCAAAAAGGCTTTACAAAGTTTAGATGAAGCCAAGGAGGAATTTTCAATCCCAACATGAAAATTAGAAAAGGCAGCTAGCTATGCCCAAATAGTTAAGGAACTGTCTCCTTCTTTGAAAATTGTTGCTAAAAATTCAAATACACTATGTACTGGTGCTGTAAGAAGGTCAATATGTTTCTGATGCACCAAAACAAAAACCTCTTCCATTTACTTCTGTAAAGCTTCCTTGTGGAAGCTTTGTGGGAAGACAAAATTATATGATTAACAAAGGAGGAGAGCATATGTTGTCTAACTATCAATTGAAATGAAGAAACCATGCAGTCAGTTTTAGGTTTGAAATGTCATAGGACCATAGGAGATCACAGGATCATAGAGGATTACTAGGCTATCAACCTGGAGGTCATTTCAAGCCTAGCCGTTTCATCCCACATAGAAATGCTAGTCAGTACCCAAGATTGCATTTAGTAATGACTGCCCATGTCCAGGAGGATTTTAGGAGGTATCCCCTTTAAGAATTTATAGTGCCCCATCCACTCGTCCAGGTTCCTCTTGAACAGTGTCATACAGGTGCTCTGTTTCACATGAATTGGTAGCCTATTCCAAAGACGTGGCAGTCACTGGGAGACAAATCTGTCTCTCCAGCATGTACTATTTAAGTCGCAGGCCATATTTTGGTGCCTGGAATAGGTAGCTTTAATTCTGTTTAATTTACAGATATGCAGCAGGTTCATTAGTTTGGGTCTGAGATTGCTGTGCAAGCCAGGCATAAGTCTCCCCCAAGAAGTCTATGTGATGCACTCTATAGAGACAGGAATGTTAGTCGGTCTGTGTAAGGTGCGTGCTGGAGTCCCTTGATTTTTTTTGTTACAAACCTCTGACGTCTCTCCAATTGCTGCAGGTGCTTTGTACAGTACATGCAGAACGAGGAATTATACTCAATTATGGGCTCGGATTAGTGCCAAATATATAGGGGTTATAACCTCCTTTGCTCTCAATGTGATGCCTTTATTAATTAAGTGTGCTATGTAGAAAGAAGCCTTCTTTACTACAGTAGACACATGGTGGCCGAAGTTAAGGTCACAGTCAACTTGTGATCCCAGATACCTTACCACTTCATGGGTACTTAGGGTATTGTTGTTGATTTGATACTGTGAAGGGACAGTGTTTGTGCCAGATGAATCATGCCTGTCAGGGGAGATAAAAGGTCTGGACTTGGATCCAGACTCCAAGAAGGTTAGATTAGATGAGGCCAAAGGAAAGCGAACCAAATTTGTCGTGGCCAGTAAGAGGCAATGAGGATGACTTTGCTCTTCAACCTGGATGCTTTCTGCAGAAATTTGGGGATTAAAGGAATTGGGGGAATAAGCATAGAGGAGACCGGGAAGGAGGGGGGCAATCGTGTAGGAGAGCATCTCTCGGTGACTCCCCCAGCAGGGGGATTAGGGCAAAGAACCTGCTGCACTTGTTTACGGGAGACACAAATAGGTTACAGCATGGCTGGCCTTACTGATGAAAAATCATTTCCACCACATTCTTGTTGAAAAACCACTCATAAGGTAGTAAAATGGACCTGCTCAAGTTGTCCACTATCATGGTGGATTTCTCCGGAATGTGCGTTGCTATCAAAAATCTGTTGGATGACATCTCCCACTGCCAAACTCTGAGAGCTTCTCAAAACAAGAGGTAAGATCTGGTTCCTCCTTACTTGTTGACATACCAAACCACCGACATATTGTCTGTCTGAACTGCAACTGTCCCAAAAGGGAGAGAGTCTTGGAAGACCTGCAAAGCTAACAGCACTGCTCTCATTTCCAGGACACTGATATGCAAACTGGCCTCTTCGGAGGACCATGTGCCTTGGACTGTTTTTCCTAGGAAGTGCCCCCCAATCAATCTGGGATGCATCCATGAGCACTATGTTCTTGGGTTGAGGAAGAGTGAAAGGATGGCCTTGTAGAACCTAATCTGAACGAATCCACCACCAAAGGTATCTTTTACATGCCTGGATAATTCCTATCTGAATGGACATATGCTGATGAAAAATGGACCACTGAGTTGCTAACATCCACTGAAGAATCTACATATGAAATCTTGCCACTGGAACTAAAACTACAGCCACAGACATTAACCCCAAGGCTTGTAGGATCAATCAGGCTGAGATTGTGGAGTTGTGAATTATCTTCCTCACCTGGAATGTGACAGTCTGTACTCTTAACAGAGGAAGAGAAGCTGTCATGGATACTGTGTTGAAAAGGGCTCCTATGAACTCCAATGTCTGAGATGGTTCTAACTGAGACTTGTAATTTATGGTGATCCCCAGATAGGAGCAAGTCCTGAGTACCTGGTCTCGAGCACTTATAAGTACATGCCTGGTCAGGGTGGTAATGAGCCAGTCGTGCAAGTATGATCCAAAATTGGTCTCCAGTCCCGTTTTCTTTGGCACTAAAAAGAATCTTGAGTAAGGTCTGGATTCTACCTGGTCTGGTGGAACCTCTTGGATAACACTTTTTTTTCTAGCAGCATTTGTATTTCTAGGGCTGCTGCTTTCCTCTGAATGGGTGGAACATTGGAAATTTTGCATAGAGGTGGAAGTGGTAGAGAAAAGGCAATTATATAACCTCTGGAAATAATTCTCTGCACTCATGTATCTTTTGTAATGTTGGAAATAATTCTCTGCACTCATGTATCTTTTGTAATGTTTAGCCAGGCTCTCTGGTGCAGTGATAAATGACCCCTGATTGCCTCCAGAGGTGGACAATCTGGCCTCATTTCAGAAGCACTGGTAGGTCTGTCAGAGAAGGAATCTCCGGAACCCTGGATCTGTGGGCCTCCTCTGCCATGTGGACGGCGTCTTCCATTCAAGTCCCCCCTCCCCGCCCCTGGGGTAACTATTTCCATGGGAATATTGGAAAGGACCTTGGGACTTTCTGAACCACATTTTCTGACCTCCTCATTGATTCTTGGAAAGGGTCCTTTGAGGGGTTGAAAAACATACTCCTACTACAGACACAGTCATCCCATCTTGCTCACAACTGAACAGTGTGTCCTTTTCTTAAGGGCTAAACAAAGAACTTCCATCAAAAGGTGCAGTGACGAAAGAGGACTTGAAGGGCTCTGCGAAGTGACACAAGTACATCCAAGCAAGCCTCCTAATGGATATGCCTGAACCTGCCGCCCTCGAGGTACCTTCAGCCACATAGGACATAAACCCCATGGACAGGTTTGTGATCAATAGCTGGGTAGCCAACTGTGAGGCCACAGAAGATTGAGCCTCAGAAGATTGAGCCTCAGAAGTACTGGTCCCAGAGAGGAAATATGGAAGTTCCTTAATCAGATCCCTCTGTAATCCTGTAAAGTGGGCCAGATAATTCAGTGATCTCAGGCAGAGCACCTCGCTGAAGGCAGAGCACCTCGCTGACTCTGTTCAAGAGAAATCTAGACCTGTGGATGGGAGATCGTAGGTTTACCCCGGGAATCATCTCTGTGTCACTGCTGGACAGAGGCACAACAAACTAATGGGCACAGTATTTTTTCATATAAGGGGTGGCGTAAGCCACAAAAATTTGGGCTAGGCTTATAAATGCCTTAGGGCAGATAGCCTAGTATAAACCTATGAACCTATGATCTGAGTGTAAAGGTCGCTGAAGCATACACATGCTTCCCAATTCTGTTCAACGCCCTTGACTCTCTGTTAGGGAGATGGACAGAAAACTCTGCTCTGAGAGTTCTTTCTTGGTGGCCGCCGCCAGGACCGTGGCATCTATGGGTACTCCCTTACTCCAAAACTCCCTTAGTGCAGGTGGTGCCAAAATCTGATCTGGTGTTTTGGAGACTGGCTCAACTGTCTCCAGTTCCTTCCACTCCCACTTAGAGCTCAAGTTAATAAGCTCGCCAGTGGGTGGAGTCACCCAGGAGGTAGATGGGCTAGACCCAAACGCCTCCAGGAATACTAATTTGTCTTTGGAACAGTTATCGGTAGACCAACCACCTCTCTGCTTAAGGATCTCTAGGATGTCTCCAAATGAGACGTCTTTGGGTGGCGATCTTGGGGACCCTTCACTGTCATCAAAATTGGTATCTTCAGTGACGGATTCCTGGGGGGGGGGGGGTCTACGTGCTTCCTCTTGCACTTCCTCTTTCTACGGATTTCTTTGGTGGGGTGTTCTAGAGAACTATCGGAAGTAATACCCAGGTGGGTAGCCTGGAGACGTTAGGCTGACTGTACCTGTGGAGTGGAATGATGGGGCTCAAGGCACAGAGACATACAGGATCCAGAGGGGAGATCTGAGGAGGGGGACCGTCTGTCCTGCAGAAGCAGAGAATTATATCTCCACCACCTCAAAGGCAGAATGCCCCAGGGAGAAGGAAGTCAATGGAGTCAAGAAGCCAAGCTTCCATCCCATTGGCTCCCCCTGCCCTGAAGGCAAACCACACGAGGCAGTGGTAAGAGGCGAGCTACCCAATGCTGAAGCTCTGATGGGCAGAGATGGTTCAGACAGCTTCAGAGTTGACTCTTAACACCTCGTATCCGACAGGGACACTTCAGCTCTGAGAGTCCTCCAGCTCTGAAGCACTCACAGCCAATGTCCTCAGAGAAAGCTTCGGATCTAAAGATACTATGATCTTCGGATCCCATCCAGACTGTCCCAGGTGACTTGGATCCAAGGGCTCCAAAATGAAAAATTGTATTGCAGAAGGAGCCAAGATTGGTGGTGTAGTACTAGCAAGGGCTTTCTGACCCAAAGGGATAGGAGCCAGAAGAACTCCCATCTGAATCTGTACGGAGAGAAACTTCCTCATCATTCTATCCAATCAGCCTCAGTCAGGCGTCTGGAAGAATGAGATGATGTTATGGAGGAGACCTGGAGTGTCGACGGGATTCAAAAAAGGAAATGTTACCCAAGAGGGTATCGGATGTATGGTGGAGGAGTAACGGGTGCTAAGTAGCAGCCTCAGATCTGAAAGAATAAGATCACAGGAAGCGGATTTACCTTCCAACGCCAGCTTTAGGAAAGAAGCAGGAATCAGATCCGATTTCTTGAGTTTTTTATAGCAGGTTCCATCATCAGATCTGAGGATGGGGTTGAGGATCAAGATGGACCCAAATGTTTACCAGAAAACTCGTTTTGTTTAGGTTTGGGGGATTCAGCCCCATATACAGCTTCAGAGAATGAGGAAGGAAGTAAACCTTTTAAAATTAGTCTGTTCTTCCTATCAGCGATATCCTGAGGATTAAAGGACTTGTAAATTTTGTAATCCATCTGAAGATGTTCTGAGCCTAGACAACATATGCATAAGGAGTGTCAGTCAGAAAGAGGTAATTTATGACTGCATTTCTGACATTTTTTGAATCTTGATGGCCTTTCAGACATTATTAACAATCCAACATATCAGGAAAAATAACAAAGAAACTTTTTTTTTTTGTATTTAGATAAAGAAAAAGAGAGATAGAGATACCAACAATGGTATCAAGAATACACACAAAGTGTGTAAAATGAAAATAAAGGTTTGCCAATTATGGCAATAAGAAATACATAAAAGTGTAGGAAAGGGAGATAAGGTGGAAACTGCAATAAAATAAATAATATATATGAATGGATATAAATATATAAAAAGGGTAAATACAATAAAATTGGATCTCTGAAAAAACTGCACTCAGCTTGACAGCTCACAGTGACCATGTCCTAACGCAAAGGCGGCAAAAGCGATCTGACGTATGTTAGGGGATAGAGCATTATGGGCAAGGGACAAGTTGAAGAGTTTGTTAGTGGCCACGAGCTGAAAATAATGGCTGACATTTGGATCCAAACCCAACAGTTGAGAAATCAATGAAAACTAACAACATTAGATTTAAGATATGAGTGCTAACTCAGAAACAGAGGCTGAGACTTGGGAGGATATAGCTAGAGGTAAGATATATAAATATATACACACTCTGGCAAAATAACATATTCAAAAAAACAAAGGGGATGGAGGAAGTTATTACTGCAGCAATGATCATTCGACCAGCTACTGTTATGGTGAGATTACATACACAACTGTACTATGTTTGTCATATTTATCATTGCTGTAATAGCCTTAGCTGTATGGGTTGATTACTCTACCCTAACTTACAACATTTGGGAAGTTAAAGGGCAAGGGTTCAGGAGCCCCTGCAGAATGGTCCTAGCAAAGCCTAAACTAGACCTACAGAGTGAAGCAAGTTTCTAGTTTGTAAAGGTATGTACAGAGGACTGAGTTGCTGATTCTAGAATACTTCTAGAATCCAAACCTTTTCAAAAAGCCACAGACGAAGCCAAGGCCCTGGTAGAGTGAGCTTTGACTCTGCCTGTAATAGTTTTGCTATGGTGAGAATAACAAAAAGTAATAGCCTGGGACAACCATTTGGAAATAGTCTGTTTACACACTGGTTATCAATTCTTCTTAACTTCACAAGAATTGAACAATTGAGCTGAATCAAGTTAATCGTTTATGGACATCCAAGGTATGGAAACTCCTATCTTACTTAACAAGGAGGTGGATAGCTTGGCTTAAAGTAAACTGGGATACCACTTTAGGGATAAAAGATGGATTAGATCTCAGAGAAACCTTGTGTGGAAAATGAGATAGGGCTGACTCACCATAAGAGCTTGCAACTCAGATACTCTTCTTGCAGAGCTTACAGCAATCAATAAAACAGTTTTCCATTTTGAGAACATCAAGTCAGTTTGATGAGCTGGTTCAGAATTATTTATTTATTTTATTTTATTATTTAACATTTGTTTATAGGGAAAGTCTGACATTTCAGTGTAGGCTGGGGAGATACGCTCCAGACGCATGTCTTTACAACGTGGGAGGAAACCGGAATACCTGGAGAAAACCCACACAAATGCAGGGAGGACATGCAGACTCCGGACAGAAGGCCCTCCAACTGAAAATCTAACCAGAGATCCTCTTGCTGTGAGGCAACAACACTACCGCTGCACCACTGCATGGTCTAATCAATCAAGTGTTAGCTCCTCTAATATAAAATTAAGATTCCTAAGGAGGAGCCACCAGTTTTCTTGGAGGTCTCTTATGCAAAACCCCTTTCAAAAACATTTTCACATAAGAATGCATTGAAAGAGGAGGATCTATGGGCAGACATGCTGAAATAGTTGACAAATTAACCTTGATGGAATAAGAAAAGTCTTAGGATAGTAACTCACACAAATATTGTAAAACCAGAAAAATACTAGCCCTGAACGGGGCCTGGTTATGCTACTGGCACAAACTAGAAAATCTTTTCCATTTCCTAATATATGATTTTCTAGCATCAGGTTTTCTTGTCTCCGTTAATATGTACTGAATGTCCTCATTAAACAGGTGCCTAAAGGGAATTAAGGCCCTATCATCCAGACAGAGGATGGGTTGTATCAAGCATTCCCGTTCTTGTGTGACTAGATCTATTTTGTGAAAAAGCATGTGGTAATTGCCTCTGGCCATTTCCAAAAGAATGAAGAACCACTGTTGCCTGGGCCAGAAGAGAGTCACCACAATGATCCTAGGGGACTCCTTATGAATCTTCAAAAGTACCCTGGATATCAGTACAAAGGGGGGAAGGAACATTCCTGTCCAAGAAAAGGCATCTATCTTCCAGGTCTTCTTGCATGGATTCCTAGTGCAGAATATTGCCAGCTATTTGTTCAAAGAGGCAAATGGATTTACTTGAGGCATTCCCCACAGATGAATAAAATCTTAGAAGAATCACCAATCTAGTTTCCATTTACGACAGTCTGCCTTTGTCCTGCTCGGCTTGTCTGCCACACAATTTTGCTCTGATGGGATGTAGGATGCCTGTAGAGTGAGACTGTGCTGTAAAGCTATATCCCAAGCTAACATGGCTAGTCTGCAATGAGGGTAAGACCTGGTTCCCCCTTGCTTGTTGCTGCACCAATGATTGTGGTACTTTCTGTAACAACTTGAAGAGATAAAGACGACCAAAGATGATTCAGAAAACTGAGTGTTTCAATCCGAGCAAGCATCTCTTTTATATTTATGTGCTTGCATCTGTCTCTGGTGTCCCAAACACCTCACATTTTACCCCTCCTGAAACTGCTCCCAAAGCAAAGTCTGAAGCATCTGTAGGGACTGAATGCTTTAAGGAGGGGGTGGGGTGGGGGGTTAACAATTTAGGGATCTTTGCTGTCTCTGTCAAGTGATTTCTCTTCTGACAAATCCCAAAACTGGGATTTTAAAAGATAAGGGGTGTTAGTGCTGGGACCAAGATATACCATTTTATCTTTCTCACGTTAAGTCTTGCCAGGAGTATCACAAGAATTCTAATGTGAACCAGATACACAAAACCTTAAACATCTGAAATCTGAATAAACTGGGATGTAATGATAATCATATTTTAAATCTAATGTAACCAGAAGACTTAAATGAGGAAGATGAGGTAACGGGTTTTAAAGTGACAGCATTATCACAAATTGATTTACGAAAGAAAGATCTGGAATTGGTCTCCAGGCATTTTCTTTCTATGGTACCAAGAACATTGTTGAAGAAAAATATTTCACAAACTGGGAAGGAGGAACTGGCTCTATTACTCCCTGAGACAGCATATGTTGAAAGATGGGGGGATATGGAGGAATTTCCTCCCGGTGCCATCTGTAGCCTTCCTGAATGATCTTCAGAACCCACTTGTCTGAAACTATCTGTTGCCAAAGAGAAAACTGGAGATTCAGACTTTCTGGCAAGGAAAAGGGACTGCAATGGTGTGTGTGTGTGTGTGTGTGTGTGTGTGTGTGTGTGTGTGTGTGTGTGTGTGTGTGTGTGGAGGGGGCATGCTCCCCTAAATAGTCATTCTGATTTATTAGAATGCCCTTTGATTGTAGGGGGAGTGGTCCTGTCTTCTTTTTAGAATCTCCTTGCCACTGTTTTATATCTGTTTACAAGCATTTTGCTGAGACTATGTGTTTTATTTCTTGAGAAAACTGGAAGTGGGGATAGAGAATTCCTTAGAAAATTTGTAAAACAGGGCTGAAAAATCTGAGAGCTTCCTGTATCATCTTACCCGCTATCATACTTTTTGATAATCTCTGCAGCCAGATGGACCAAAAACTAAATTTCTATCCAAAGGAGAATTAAAAATTTCATTTTTCACATCTTCTAGGGGTTTTGAGAATGCAGCCAGACAAATCTCTTCAAAACAGCACCGGTGACAATAGCCCTGGAAGAAGTATTAGTAGTGTCATACACACACTTTAAAAAATGAGTTGTGACCTGTGAGATGGAAAAACCTGAACCACTTAAAGCAGATTTTCTTCATAAGAAGAAACTGCAGACAAAACATACCTCATACTTTCACAATTAAATAATAATTAATAAAAAAATAATAATAATAAGGTACTTTTCTGTTAACATGACAACAGTCGTATGAAGGTAACAGTGGATGTTTTTATGGCTGTCTGTATAAGCGTCAGTGACTTGGGAGGAAATCCGTAACAGTCCGACAACAAAGCCAAAAGGAAAGCCAATTTCTCAGGCACCGGTTGGTTGGAGAAACATGTAGTTTCCGAAGTGAATGGTGTCTTCAGAGGTTTAGTCATGCTAAATGCAATACAGTTGTTTTCACACAAAATCTGATGCACGGGACCAAATGTCTTAACTGCTACGTAATTTTTTTTCTGTGTCTGTGTTATAGTTTGATATTGTGTGGCACATAAAGATCGCAATAGCAGACGTAAATGTAATGTGTTCCTATCCTGATTAAGGAGCACTCTGTTTTGTCAATTGCTTTAGCAGAGTCTGATTTTTGGAGATTTATTACAGTAGTTGATTACTTGAGTAAACAGTAGGATTTGGCTAGGTTTTTAATGCTTCTTTGCCCTCGTATTTTAACGGAGTCAGTTTCTCTGATGATGTAAGTGTCATGGTGTTCCCTTTTGGCATATTTGTACCTTGGCCAGTGTAGAACAGTGACCTACATTGAGCAATCATGGCTTAGCCCGGGATTTTACAACCTACAGTGTGAAGACTGAAGAAAACTGTGACGACCGTGCCCTGGCCCAGCAATCAAGGAGCCTCAATCCTCACTACCAACGCCAGGGAGGGCGTCTCATATAAGGGGAAAGGATAACAAATACACACAGTAAAGTACAATTTCCCTTAAGTGCACACATAGATCACAGTCAGTCTGGGGTTGGTTGCTCCCTTGGTCCCCAGTTCCCCAATAAGACTCCTAATTGGCACAGCTATAGGGTCCAGATCTTAGCCTTGCTGACAAGCTAACCTCCAGTACACTCTCTGTCCCACCAGTGCTTCGTGTCCCTGCCCAGATAGCTGACACACCACACACACTTTGAGATAAATATCTATACAACTTCACAGACACTCCTGGGAAAGGCTGACACAGATTCTCCAGCTGTGCCCCTTTACACAGACTATACGGCAGTAATTTCTGCCACCATCAGCTAATACTTATCAGCTACCCAAAGGCCCTTAAAAGGGTGTCCAATTATTACTGTGCAATATTATTATCCAATTGGTAATGTAACTATTCAGTCTAAGGCTTATTAGAGTGGCTTATTACAATAAACTCTATAAATATGCAATGTACTCTAGAGCTTACGTATCTCTACACAAACCAGCCACGGGTAAAGGTTTTTAAAATACTTAATAATAAATAATTAAAACAAAAGACAATGCTACTACACCACTGTGATATCTAAGAGCTCAGAGATCACACAGAAACTTAAAACAATACAGTAGGAAAATTCTGATATAACAGAAAAACACTTGTCTAACTTTCTTCTAAGTTCCTAGCTATTACTACAAGAAAACATACTTCTAAGACACTACTTACATAAGACAACAGGCAGAGTGCTGATAAGTGGGATATCAAGATCAATATGCTCAGAGTCTCTCTCTGAACAATAGTTTTTAAACTTAATAACAAATAGCTCTGCTAGGCCCTCCCAAATTACATCATTTTGACACTTAGGTTTTCCCAGTATACACATTACATAATTTTGACACTTAGTCTGGAGTTCCCAGGCAAAAAGGCTACATTATTTAGCAATCTAACAGCTGCTCAGGAAACTACAACAATAAAAGACATTTCACATGTACACTCTAGCAACTACTCCTTAAGTTAAGAAAATAGAAAGAATGTGTTCAGCCAGCTGCTTCGGCACCACTATTTAGATAATTTTAACTTCAAAGAACATTTGAAATGCTTGGCTTAGTTTTCCTTACAGCAGATGGCAATGTTGCTACAATCTTGAAGTTCACATATTACAGTGTTTTCTTTCACTTAAGAACACTAGCCTGTATTTTACATTTATATATACAAATGATAGAATTATGTATCAAATTCTATTTGACTAGGCTGGCAGCCTTCGCCCATCTTCTCCCAATCTTCACAAAAACATTAAAAGCAGTGACCTATACTGAATAATGTAGGCTTAGGCCACAATTTTACAACCGAAAGTCTAAAGAGTAAACCAAACATTAAGAGCTCGTAATGATTGTTTTCATTAATTACAAAGTATTGTTGTATTAATGTCATGATTTTGTTTGAAAAGTAGCATTTCAACTATTTATTCTTTTGTATACATGAATGCGCAGTACTTTTTGGGCAACGGCTGTTGCCCCGTTAACGGAAAAGTACCAATAATAATAACAATAATAATAATAATAATAATAATAAAAGAATAAACTTTAACCAGAAAAACAAAGTTGCGGTAGCATACACTTTTCCCCTCCATCATGTCCTTGCCAGAAAGTTTAGGACTGGAATTAACTAAATGTTTAGCAGCAGTCAGGTTTGGAATTGTTTATAACATTTTAAAAGAATGGCAAGAAGCTATCAGGAAAATTGCAGGCAGTAACGCATATCGTCCAGTGCTGACAACACTGGCTCAATGGGTGAAGGTTATGGAAATTCCAATTGTAACAGTTCACAGTATTTTGAGAAACTGAGAAACCTCAGTGTCCACCCAACGAAAACATTGGCACATTCTGGAAATAGTCTCAAAGAAACAGAACCCCCCACAGGGAAAATCAGATACAGTGTTCTCCTCTAAATCTGAAAAATAAATCTGAGGAGAAAACCCTGTACTTTTGTGTGATGATCCACCACTGGACCAGTAATCAAGAAGCCTCAATCTTCACCAATGGCACCTGTGGGGGATGTTCACTGAGGAAATAACAGGTACCACACAGTATTTCCAGATGCAGCTCTCTGCATCAAGTGCAATTTCCCTTAAAAGCACACAGAGACCACAGTTAGTCTGGGGCTGGTTTCTCACTCTTTCTCCAGATCCCTATTAAGACTCCCCACTGGCACAGCTATAGAGTTGACATCTCAGCTGAGTGACCAAGCCAAGAACTCCAGCACCCTCTCCGTCCAACCAGTGCTTTATGTCTGTGCCAAAGTAGCTGACACACACAGTCTTTGAGGTTTGACTTACACACACACACACACACACACACACACACACACACACACACCTGGGAAATGCTGGCACAGGTTTACTAGCGATGCCCCCTTCTGCCCAATCTATAAGGTAGTTTTCACTGCCACCAGTCACTCCTAGACAGCTACTTTAAGGCACTTAAAGGGTGACCAATTTTACTGTCTAATATTAAAATTAATACAAATGGTAGTTTGACCAAGAGTAAAGCTATTAGGACAGGTCCACACAGTGTCACCAAATAAATATGCAAGTAGTCTCAAAACGTAAACATCTCTACACAGATCAGCCACAATGAAAGGTTTAAATATATTTAATAATACATAATAAGAGAACAAGACAATACTAAATATATGCTCACAGTGACAGTGTTCAAAACCGCAGGAAATATTTAAAATAACACTGCAGTACAGGCTCACACAAATAAAGAAAAATATTTAAACTAAACTTCATTATATTCCTGACTGAATCTAAGAGAATTACTACACCCTAAAAAATTTAGTAATAGAGCAAGGAAAATGTGGTGAATGGTGCTTCTTGTTGTTGTCTTCAGATCCAAGACAGAATGCAGAATGCTCTGTCTCACTGACAGACTTCTCAAAATAATATCTAAAATATTACTGCTGGGATAACTTGAAGAATGACATCATTTCTGGCCATCTGACTTCTAGTTCCCAGGCAAAATCCCCATTGCTGAAGCTGGCATATTTAGTAGCTACCTGTAAAAATACTCATACAAGGGCTTTTGCTTAGATCTTTGGCATTTACTGGAAGTCATAAAACAATTGCATTACTTCTTGTTTCCAAAGTAGCAATTAGTTCACCCCAAAGACAATACAGAAATCTTTCTAGTACACACTTTGTGTCTCTAGCTAGATTGAAACCTGTCAGCCTCTTTACTGGCTAGCCTATAAAGTAATTTAATTTCAGATATTCTAAAGTTTGCTGGACTGAGGTTAACCCTCCAGTTTCCTCTGTTAACATTTTAACGGTTAAAATACTGCATGTACATTTCTGCTCTCTTCCAGTAGGGCATACTGTGGATACATTTTAAGCACAGACACTTTACGAATACCTTTTCATCACAAACATCTGTACAGAGCAGTCTGATATACACATGACATTCAGTTCTAATACATTTGTAACACAAGCATTTTATATAAATTAGTTTGATATTCACAAATGACATATAATTATTTACAAAATTCCAGCTAGCTGTGCTGGCAGTACCTCTTTTTGTCACACTGTCCCATAATCTTCCTGTCCAGATTCAGAAGCTTGAATATCTTCAGGAAAAGAGACATCTGCTTTTCTTTTACCAGTAACCATTTTATAAGAATGATCAACAGCCTTAATAAGACCCTGTACCACATCTAGTAAATTACTCCTACCCACAGAAAATTGAGTAGCAGCAGATACATAATTAGTTTTCTGCTTCTTTTTCATAAGGAGAAAGGACCCAACATGTTGTTAATGGCAGCAGCAGATTCCCCAGGATGGGCACAACATTCTGACCAAAATGGGAAAGTTTACCTGCTCCCTCTCCCAGGACTGACAAAGTTATCTCTCCCTTGCCCACTGAGGGAAACCCAGGAGGCGCACAGAATGTGGCTAACCCCATTCCATAGTGGCTGTGGGTGCTACACCAGAGGGATCCTGAATAAAATATCAGTAGTCTGATAAACCAGGTTTGGACACAGCAGTTACCCACCTGCGGTCATGGCAAAATGCTAGCCTGCTCTGATAGCAAAGGCTGTTTGTTAACTTTTTCTTTTTGTGGCTGGAAGAAGGATCAACTGGCAGACCAGTAGTTTATTCCATGCTCAAGCTGAATATGGTGGCTCTTTCCTGTGGAAAACAAGCAGTACAATCCGGTAAAATTTAAAAGTTTTAAATTGTTACTTTTTCCAATAAAAACAGAGCAAAATGCACTTTAATACATATTGCCAACCCCCAAAAGTAAAACAAACGCAACTGTTCCCAAGAAAAAATGGTTTTCAACTGCATTTAACTACTTTTAAACTAACAGGAAAAAAGTGCATTCCCATTTAAAGGTATGGTCAAGTCTTGAGACAGTCCATTCGAATACAAACTCTTAGTAAAAAAAAAAACTCCCCTAACCAGGAAAGTACATTAATCAATAAATATTTAATAAATGTCGAAGGTTTTTCCCCAAGGGGAACTTGTCTGCCTAGCAATGAAACAGTACAAGTCGAATGTCAATCCTGAAAAGCCTTCAGAAGAAAACTCTCTTCAGTAGCAGGAAAGCTCTGAAGGGCTTGGTGTTTAAACCTGTCTTTTTATGCAGCTCAACTTGAACTACCTAAACATTTGAGTGTGTTGAAGGTGCCCTGAAGCTTTGGAAGCTATCCTGCTTTTATACCCTTGACAGGATATAACCCATACAGCTACAGCTACTGCAACTGTAATCAATATGATGAAAATCCACTGTTGCTTAGGCCAAAAGGGAGTCACTACCACTATTCTTGGTTAGTCTTTCTAGATCTTCAAAAGCACTCTAGATTTGAGTGGAAAGGGATGGGAAAGCATACAGGAGCATTCCTATCAATGGTAATGAAAACACATCTGTCTTCCAGGCCTGTTTGCAAGGGGTCCTAGAACAGAATTTCTTTAGATATTTGTTCTGAGAGCAGACAAACAAATGTAGTTGAGGTGTTCCTCACAGCTGTATCAATTCTCGGAAGACCCACGGTGAAGTTTCTATTTATGAGGGTCTGTCCTGGTCCTGCATAATTTGTCTGCAACCTCCTTTTGCTTTGATGGAATGCATGAAGCCTGCAGACTCAAACTGAGTTGAGATGCTATCTCTCAGGCTATTATAACAAGTCTGCGAAAAGGTTATGATCTAATACCCCCTTGTTTACCTTCCACATCATTGTGGTCTTGTCTGTCTAAAGCTGGAGAGGTCCAAAGGCCCAGAGATGACTTAAGGCTTTCAAAATGTTGATGACTGCCTACAGCTTTCTGATATTTATGTACTTCTGTCTTTGTGAGGGTTCCACAGAGCTTGCACTTTCACCCCTCTGGAAACCATTCCCCACACCAGGTCTGACGCATCAGTAGGTTACAGACTTGGGAGGAGTCAGAAGGGAGAATGGGAGGCTAGGACTGCAAGAAATCTGGTCTACCCAACAGAAAAATCTCCCTTTTTATAAATCCCGGAACAGGGATCTAAAAAGCTAAAGGGTGTACCTGAGATACCATAGTATTTTCCTCATACGACGTCTGGCCAGGGGAAACATGAGAATCACTGATGCCATGCACCCCAAAATCCTGAGAAATGTACTTGTGGATGCCTGGCTTTGTTTGGAAAAACTAGGAAGAACTGCTGAAACATCTCCACTTCATCTTAAGAAAAAAGAGGTCTTCCCATGGCAGATTTAACAGACATCCATACAATCCTGCGAGAAGGGATAAGAGTAAATTTTTGAAGACTTAACTGAAAACCTAGAATTCTGAACAGTTGCTAAAGACTACTGACAACTGGAAAGAGAGACTGCAAAGATATGACAGTCAAACTGGGAACAATCATTGCAACCCCTAGCGATGTCAACATCCTTCAAGAAGGTCTTACACAAAATAATAACTGATGCCAAAGTCATGGTCTTAAACTTAACGCAAAAAAAAAACATCATCATCCCCCTTCGGCAAGGGTGATGTTCCTGTGAACTACCACATCAATAGCAATACCCTAAGCACACAGTCAGTGGTGAGAGATCTGGGCACACAGGTTGACAGCAACCTTAATTTTGATCACCATGTCTCCACAGTGGTAAGAAGGGCAATTTATATTGCTCATCTCATAAGTAAGGGCATTGTCTCCAGAAAAAGAGGTTATAACCCCCTTGTACGCTTCCCTCATTAGGCCAATAATACAGTCCCTTTCCAAACACCTGCAGCAACTGGGCAGACCGCAAAAGTTCCTTAAAAAATAAAATTCAGGGTCTTCAGGATTTGTCCTATGCAGACACTTTACTTTGTGTTGTACAGACTGCGCAGACGCAGCCTGTGCCTTGCATATAGAGCAATCTCTGACCCAGCTTTAATGAAAATGCTGCACATTCACAAGTCAAATTGCACACGGCACACGGGTCACTCACTCAAAGGACCTTAACCTGGTATATGCCATCAACAAAACTTGCTGGAGAGACAGATTTGTCTCACAGAGGTTGCCCCACCTTTGGAACAAGCTTCCTATTCATAAACAAAGCCCCTCGTTGGCCCTATTTAACCGTAATTTGGATGACTGTATGGGTAACCAAAAATTCACCCCAGGGATTCCACCTGTGTCCCTCTTGGACAGAGGCAATATGATTTTATTGTCTGCTTGAACCAGACACCCTTGGGAACATAGGCTGAACCTGGCTATGCTTGTAAGAGCCCGGGAGCCATTAGCTTAGTAACCTCCTATGATCCAAATATGGAAAGATGTGAATGCCTTGAAGTCTGCAATATACCCTTGGAGCAGTGCAGAGGCCAAATATGTAAGCCAGACACAAAAAATATTTTTAAAGATGCCTGAGCTGCTTGCAAATGGGAATGTGATAATGAGCATCCTTTAAGCTCAGCCTTAACATGAAAGCTAGAAAAGGACAGAGAGGTAAAAGGGACTGAAGGGAATTCATTTTGAACTTTGGAATCTTGACACAAAGACTTAGAAAGTAAAGGTCCAGCACAGGCCTCCAGGATCCTTCCCTCATTGGTATCAGAAAAATCCTTAAATAAAAACTTTCTGCCCATCAGGCAGGGATGTGCTAGTTCTACCACTCTCTGTGCAAACATCTAAGGCAGAATGGGAAGAAACAAGGAGACTTAGTTCACATGTGCAAACATCTAAGGCAGAATGGGAAGAAACAAGGAGACTTAGTTCACAGGACAAGGAGGAATCTGCTGGAAGGCAGAGATGGAGAGATTCCCTTTTCCAAGTGTACCCCTGATAAATTATATCCAATACCATTTTCTGCCAACATCTGGTGCCACAAGGGATGATAAAGCTTTGGAGAGATGGACATTTTGTCAGGATGGGGGTGGGTGGGGGGACCTGAACAAGCAAATAGTCTTGCTGACATGGAGGATTGTCCTTGATTTTAGAGGCTTTTCCTTTCTTTTTGAAGTCCCCTTGCCATTGTTTTTAGTCAGCTGTTTGACAACTCCTTGCTGTTTAAAATCCTTTTTGAAAAAGGAAGCTGATGATGAAGTTAAATTTTTATTTGCTTTAAAAAAGAGGGTTGAAAAATATTAATCACCCCTAAATTAATGTTCCCCTTTCATCATACTTCTTGATCATTTAGCTGCAAAATGGCCAAACAGAACTTCCTTGTATAAGGAATAATTTAAAATGTCAATTTTAATATCTTCAGGATGATTCTGAGAAAAAAAAACAAGCCAATCTTCTCATTACTGACTCAGAAGCAGCAACTCTGGATGAAGAATCAGCAGCATCATAGGCATACTTTAAAATATGCTTAGTAACATGAGAAGCAGATATTAAAGAGACATTCCAATTTTCTACCTCAGAAGAAAGACATTTACCTATCAAATTTTACATGTTATCAAAGGATTAAAAAAAAAAGTTATGTCTTACCATAAAGTTCCACCTGAGTTGTCCATCTTCATCTGTCATCACCTGTGTCTTCGTTTCCAATCCTTTGGAATGGACTTGCCCATTACTACAGCTTGTGGACTCCAAAAAACTCTCGATCACATCCTTTACTCATAATGCTTTGGGTAGATTACTTCAAATTGAGTGTGCTTATGACAGAAGAAGATATAAATTAATGAAGGAGACTATATCTAGTTTGAAGGAATGCTTGGAAAGGAAATTTTCAGGTGAGTGCCCATTCTTCCAGGAAATCTGGCCAGGGGAAGGATGGAACGTTATGGTAAGACATAACTTCCTTATCTGAAGTTGTCCATCTTCATCCTGTCATCATGTGTGGGACAGAGATCCCAGCTAATTGGAACTCGGGGTGGACTCAAGGAAGGATATTCCTGAGCACCATCAAGCCAAATGATGCTCTACCCCTAGAGACCAAATATAATTGCAATGAGTAATAAAGGTGTGGGAAGACGCCCAAGTTGCAGCTGCACAGATGTTATCCGTGGAAGTTCTTGACTGGAAGACAGCAGAAGTAGCTACTGCTCTAATTGAATGCACTTTTGATGGTATAGGTAAAGAAATACCTCTCTTATTATAAACAAAGGAAATACAGTCCAAAATCCACTTAGCTAGGGTTACTTTGTTAGCAGGTTGACCCAATTTGATATGTGAAAAGGAAAAAAAAACAGTTGGTCCGATTTCCTGATGTCCTTAGTTCTGTCAAGGTAGAACCTTAGTTGCCTGTGAACATTTAACAAATGTAATGTGTACCCCTCCTTGTTAGAAAAATTTGGGAAAAATACCAGAAGTTTAATGCACTGATTAAGGTTAGTTTTAGACATAACCTTAGGTCCTGAGAGAAAATCTATCTTTGGGAAAGATCAAATATGGCAGTTTGGATGAGAATGCCTGATTTTCCTAAATTCTTCTAGCCGAAGTAATGGCCACTAAGAAAATAGTTTTCCAAGAAAGGAACTTCATGTCACACACAGAGGCCAGCTTGAAAGGGATTGCAAAAAAGCCTACTGCATTAATGTGGGGTCCCAAGGAGTAGTAGAGTCCTTACAAGGAGGCTTTAAGAGAAGGGCACCTTCTAAAAAGGCTTTACAAAGCCTAAGAGAAGCAACAGATGATCCCTGGAACCTATTGTGAAAATCAGAAATGGTTGCCAGTCGAACTTTAATAGTAGAAGTGGAAGCCCCATCATTGAAAACAGAGGCTAGAAAGTGAAGAATTTTGTGGACTGGTGCTGAAAAAGGGTCAATGTGATGTAGGGAGGCCCACTGAATGAACTTCTACCATTTACTGGTGAAAAGTCTGTGAGTAGATGGTTTATGAGACACTAAAAGTATGTGTTTAACTGGGGAAGAAAGCATATCATGCCTGACCACTAATGGAATTGGAGATACCAAGCTGTCAGCTTGAAAGTTGTAATATCTAGGTGACTGACACCAGTTGGATGTGACAGGAAGTCCACAGTTGGATCCAGAATCCATGGTCTTTTAACTCGGTGAGGCCAAAGGAAGGGGAACCATATCTGCTGAGGCCAAAAGGGGGCAATGAGAATGACTTTGCTCTTCAATTTGGCTGCTTTCTGTAGAAATTTGGGAATTAAAGGGGGTCACTGGAAAAGCATAAAGGAGACTGGGGGGCCAACTGTGGAAAAGAGTGTCGAGCGTCCGGTTAATTCCCCCTCTGGGGGAAAGATGGTAAAGGAGGTGCTGCATTTGTTGTTTACAGGGGAGGCAAAAAAGTCGCAGCAAGGCTGGCCCCATACTCAGAAAATCCTTTCCAATACTTTTGAACTGATGAACCACTTGTGAAGTAGAAGGATGCACCTGCTCAATTTGTCTATCACATTGGACTTCCCTGGAATATGCATTGTGATCAGAAAACAGCTGGATGAGATTGGCCACTGCCATACCCTGAGGGCTTCTCAGTATAAGGGGTAAGCTCTGGTTCCCCCTTGTTTGCTGATGTACCAGACCACTGACATGTCTGTCTGAATTTCAATCATTCCTAGAGACAGAGTGTCCTGAAATGCTCACAATGCCAATAGCATTGCTCTTATCTCTAGAACATTTATGTTCAGATTGGCCTCTGTCGGGGGCCAAGTGCCTTGGACTGTCTTTCGCTGGCAATGCCCCCCCCCCCCCAAGCTGGGAAGCATCCATGGTCACTGTTGGCTTGGGTTGAGGAGGAATGAGCGGGTGCTTGATTGAATCCACCATAGAAGATCTCTTTTACATACGTCAGTAATTAATATCGGCATTGATAAGTGATGCTGAAGGATTGACCATTAAACTGCAAGTAACCACTGTAATATCCTCATGTGAAACCTGGCTAGGGAAACAAGAGTTATGGCAACCGCCACTGGTCCCAATGCTTGAAGCACCAGTCTTGCAGGAACTCTCTTTGGTTGTAGCTAAGTATGGACTTGAGTCTGGATAGTTTCCAATTGAGATGGAGGGAGTGAGCCAATGGAGGTTCTTGTGTATAATAAAGCTCCTATAAACATTAGATTTGGTGTGGGTTCCAGTGAGGATTTGTCAAAGTTGACTGTGATGCCTAGGTAGTCGCATAACTGTAGAACCTTTTGTTTTCCTGTTAGAAGAAGTTGCCTGGTGGTAGCAGAAATCAGCCAGTCATTTAAGTATGGAAACAACCAAAATCCTTGCAGTCTTAAGTAAGCTGCTACTACTGCCATGCATTTTGCGAAAACCTTGGAGACTGTGGTGAGACCAAAGGGCAGAACTCTGAATTGGTAATGACTGGCTCCAAGCCGGAAGTGAAGGAATCTTCTGGAATGTCTGTCCATCTTTGTATGGTAGTACGCATCCTGAAGATCTATCAAGCACATTTAGTCATCCTTTCCTAAGAATGGAAGAATAAACTGAACTGTGACCATCCGGAATTTGTTTTTTCGAACAGATTTGTTCAGTATGTTGAGATCCAAAACTGGTCTCCAGTTCTCTGTCTTTCTTGACACCAAAAAGAATCTTGAGTAAAATCTGGATCCTATTTGGTCTGGTAGAACTTCTGGGATGATTCTTTTTCTAGCAACTTTTGAATTTGAATGGCTGCCTGTTCCCTCTGACTGGGTGGAATATTGGGAAATTTCTGTGAACTGGGAGGAGACAGGGAAAAGGGAACTGTGTAGCCTCTGGAAATGATCCTCTGCATCCAAGTATCGGAAGTGATTTCTTGCCAGCTTTTTAATGCAGGGATAAACGTCCTCCGCTTGCCTTCAGAGGTGGACAATCAGGTCTTCACTCAGGAGAGTTGAAAGGTCTCCTGAAGAAGGAGTCTCAGGAACCCTGATGTTGCAGGCCACCTCTGCTGCGAGGGCAGCATCTTCCATTATTGTTCCCCCCTCTGCCTCTGGAGGAACTTTTACCAGGTATAGTCTGGAAAGAACCATGAGATTTCCTGAACCACATTTTTCCAGTTTCTCGTTGGTTCCTAGAAAAGGGTCTCTGAGGAGTGGAAAAACGTACTCCTATGGAAGAAAGGGTTTTCCCATCCTTCTCACACCTAAAGTGTCTCTAACATTGGGTCCAAAAAGGGATTGACAAATGAAGAGTTGAAGGGCTCCACAAAATTGCACATGCACATCCAGGCATGCCTCCTTATGGAAATATCTGAACCTGCTGCTCTTGTCTTCCTTCAGCAACATTAGCAATAAGCCTCATGGACGAACTGGAAATAGATATCAGGGTAGCTAACTGAGAGATGACTGAATGCCACACCTCTTCAGAAACAGGTCTTGAGATAGTATCTGAGAGTTTCTTGATCAGAACTCTCTGCAGCCTTGTAAAATGTGCCACGTACTTCAAAAACCATAGGGCAAAGGTCGATGAAGTATAAACTTACTTCCCAAATTTATCCATTGTCTGCGACTCCTTGTTGGGGGGATGGATAGAGGAACTTTCTTCTGCTAGTTCCTTTCTGGTGGCCGCTGCTACCACCATGACATCTACAGGAGCTTCCTTAGTCCAAAAAGGCTTGTCTTCTGGGGCAGTTATAATTTTATCTGGTCTCTTGGGCACTGGCTTAGTAGTGACAGGGGCCTTCCAAACCTGCCAGGAGATCAATTCGATGAGCTCAATGGCGGGTGGAAATACCCAGGAAGTAGAATGGCAGGTACTGGAAGTCTGCAGGTACACAGATTCCTCAGTTGAAGGGTTGAGGGATTTCCAACCACCTCTCTATTTAAGTACTTCCAAGATGTCTCCAATTGAGACATCGTCAGGAGGTGATCTGTAGGATCCTTCACCCTCATCGAAATCCATGTCTTCTGTGACAGACTCTTCTGGAGGACCAGGTGATTCCTCTTGCAAGATTTCTTCCAAGGGACCTCCTCGGAGGAACATCTGGGGTGATTTCAGAAGAAGAAGAAGGGGTACCCCACTGGGTAGCCTGAGGATGCAGTACCTGCTGTCCCTGTGGAGGTGGTTGATGCTCCAGACCCGAGGTGGCCACAGACAGAGGTTCCATGGAGGAAGGAACCGACTTGGTACTGGAAGTAACCAATGCCCTCTTCATGGCCTCGAAGGCTGATCCACCAGAATAGGAAGGGTGCTCTGGGGCCAAAAAGGAAGGCCTCAGCTCCAAAGCCCCCCCCTCCCCATGCTCCAATGAGGTTCCCATCTAGATCAATGTTGGACCTGAGCATGTCCGCGCTGATTCACCGAGACACTGGAACTGCTCTGAAAAACTAGGAGCAGACTCCGGTTTCAACACAACTGGAATGCTCAGGGCAATCGTCTGTTCTGACAAGAAAGAAACATTTGGAACCAAAATGATTGATTCCGGGAAGCTTGAAACCAAAAACTCCAAGGTACATGTGGAGGCTAGAGGAAGAAAGTTTAGCAGGGAAAGTGGAAGGTGTTGGTGCCTGACCCAAAAGGGTAGGAGGCGATGGAGTGCCTGACACATCTTGGGCTCAAAAGATCTTCATCACCAACCTCTCCATGTCGACTTCAGTGAGATTCCTGGAAGAACAGATGGTGACCACCGAGGGAGACTCTGGTCTACCTAAAAAGGGGGATGGTGGTCTTTCAGCAAAGGGATCCAGTGAAGGAGAATACTGTGTCCTTGGCAGACAAGTGATTGGTAGAGATGGTTGTTTCAGAGCCAATGAATGAGTTGGAACCAAGGGAGCAGCAGACGGTTACGAGGAATCCTCGGGGTTGATGATTTAGACGTTGGCTCTGATGTCCTTTTCTTTTTGGGCTCAGCACAGAGGAAGAACTCTGAACCAAGGAAGATCGCTTCTTCACCTCTATGGCTCTAGAGGAGAAAGACGAAGAAGATGTACATCCAGATTTATGTTTGGTCTTGTCCTAAGAACCAGATATCGCCTCCCCAAAGAAGGAGGGATGGAGACTTTTTAGTATAAGCTTATTCCTCCAATCTACCAATGCTTGGTGACTAAAAGTGTGGCAGATAGAACAGTCCTCTTACAAATGAAAAGGACCGAGACAACAGACACAGAGAGAATGCTCATCAGAAAACGGAATTTTATGACTGCATTTAGTGCATTTTTTGAACCTGGTCTGACTTTTCTCATTATCAGCCATACTTAGGAAACTGTGATGGAAGTGCACAAACACAGAAACCACAGAAGGGAAAAATTAAGAAGAGGGCAGAAATTTTTTTTTTAAAAGAAATTACCAACAATGGTAACCGAAGACTTACTGAGTGGTAATAGGGAAGGGTAAGGGATACCAACAATGGTATCAGAGAGCTACTGCACAGTAGTTAAGGGAGTGAGGAAGCGAGAGAATATAACAAGTGAAATATTGCCTAAAAACTACAACTAGAAGCTTCGAAGATATGATATAGCAATATGAGGGGTTCTGAAAACTTTTGAAAGGCTAGGGAAAGATTTAAAGTAAATTTTTTAAACTTAACTGCTGGGCTCAAAAGCGACATGGAGAAACCACGTCTGAAGCTGAAAGCGGCAAAGGAGCTCTAGGGTAATCTACCAGAAGCATTATGGGTAAGGGATGTGTGCTCGAGAGTTTTTGGAGTCCACGAGTTGTAGTAATGGCCGAGTTGGTTCTGAAGGATTGGAACCGAACCCATAGATGATGGCAGGATGAAGACTGACAATTTCAGATTAAAAACTTTAATGTATGAGCTTGGCAGTAAGAAGGAAGAGGGTTAGCAACAGAAATCTGTTTTGCAGAAGCATTTTTCTGGATTCAGACATTACTGCAGGATCTGCCTTAGAGTGGAAAACAAGTACTGATCAGTCTGAGTAATCTTGTATAACCTGTCAGACATCCTGGAGGCCGGAGGTTGACTGTCAGGCAACTAGCAGCAGTGAAAAAAAAAAATTCTCTCTTGCATAATGATTAAGGGGCTTCCCTTACAGACACAAGGTGCAGGGTTTGATTCTCAGATGGGATAACTGGCTAGGCTTAAAATGGCCTGCAAGGACAGTTAGCCTAGTACTAACCTGTGAGACTATATCATTCCTGTGAAACTCTGTGATGAAGTGTTTAAGGTGCTGGATTTGTAATCTAAAGAGTCTGAATTCAAGCCTTGCCTTGGTAGTACATCCTATTGTGGTTTCACTTCTATAATGCATGTGGTAGAGAAACCTACTCTCTAAAGTAGGCAAAACAGGAGAAAAGCTGCAGATATAGGCCCCTCCAATTGTAGCAATTCATAATACACTTTCTGTGCAAAAGAAATTGCATTCTGTTCCCACTTAAAAAAAAAAAGTTTCATAAAAATAAAAATAAAAATTTTCTATAGGGACATTTGAAAACATACTTTCCTCATAATCATAGGCTCATAGGTGTTTACTAGGCTAACGACCACGATGGCCTTTTTAAGCCTAGCCATGCATCCAAAATTTCTGACAAGTTCTGATACCCTTGATAAGTGTAACCATGGACCTGGAAGATGAGCCATTTACAAGTTACCTGTGTCCATTAGAGACATAGGTGCCAAACCAGGGATGAACTTCTGGTTTCCCATCCAATTGTCCACGCTGTACTTGACTTGGGTTAGGGAGGAACTCTGCTTCACATGAATGGCGAGCCTTTACCATAGACAGGGTAGTCTCTGGGACACATACCTATCTCTCCAACAGGTTCTATTTACATCACAGGCAAGGTTTAACTCTTCAGAATGGGTAATTCTGGTGCTGTTTGTTTTGTGGATATGCAGGAGGCCCATTAGACTGAGGTCTGACAATGCCTTGTAGGCCAGGCATAGATCTCCCTTCAAAAGCCTGTAGGAGACAGAAAACAGAGATAGGGCCTTGAGGCAGTCTGCATAAGCATTTTACTTATGCCCTTATATTCTTTTAGTGAGGAACCTCTGTGGACATTCCATTTGTTGGATATGCCTGGTTAAGTACATACCAAAGGGGGCACTGTACTCAATGATAGGTCTGATGAATGCTGAATACAGTGGAACAATGACTTCCTTGGACTTAGATGCCATACCATTGTTTATACGTTGCGCAACACAGAATGATTTCCTCACCACTGTAGAAACATGATGGTCAAAGGCTAGATTACTATCTATGTGTGTCGCTAAGTCCCTGACTACTGGGTCAACTCTAAGGTGTGTGTTGTCAATATGACAGTTACGAGGGATGGATGACTTCCCAAAGGATGCTATTATGCACTTCTTGGCATTTAGCTTTAGTCCATGGCTCTGACGCCAGTTGTTTGTCTGTATCAGCCCCTCCTGGAGAACATCTGTGTCAGTGTGAGGTTCAATGTCAGCTCCTAATTTGCAAGGAACCAACTTTAGTCAGCCAGAGACCACTGACAACAGCCTTGACTTCTGAGAAGTACATGCCAAAAAGGAGAGGTCCAAGGACTAATCACTGAGAGACTCCACTTGTGACTGACCTCTTTGTAGAGATGGACTCCCCAATTCTAAATTCTTGAGTCCTGTCAGTGAGTCAGTTGGCTATCCACCAGGTGACATACGGGTTTGCACCTAACCTCTTGAGTTTGTCAACAACACCTGAGTGGGGTATTGTGTCAAATGCCTTCGCCAGATAGAGGTAGACAGTGTGCACAATTTTGCCATCATCTATTGCTTTGGTGACTTTCTCAAAGAAGTCCATAGGTTGAGTAGGCATGTTCTGCCCTTGACGAAACCAAACTGGGTTGGGTCCAGTGTCTGAAGGTTTACTATATTTTTACTGATCATCTCTATGATAATTCTTTCCAAGGCTTTACGTATAAGACTAGTGAGACTTATGGGTCTGTAGTTTCCAGGGTCTGTAGATGGCTCACCTTTGTGCAGACCGACGACTGTTCCCTTTTTCCATTCATGAGGCACAAAGCCTGTTTGGAGGCTACAGTTAAATAGTAATTCCAGAGGCCCTGACAGGTCATGTTTTATGCCATTTGGAAGGCATCTTGGGATACTGTCTGGGCCCATTGATGCAGTGCTCTTGGTCTTAAGAGAGAGCAATAAGACCTGTTCCCTAGTGATAGTAGGGGAGTTATGTTTGATGACATTTTCTGAGGCAAGGTTGAGGGGGAGAGAGTGGTAAAGTTGGAGCTGAAGTTGTCAGCCAGGAGATTTGCTATATCTTTTGACTCAGTATAGGTGGCTCCATTTACAATGAGCTCTGCACACAATTATGTACTGCCTTTGAGGTTGCGGACATAGCTAAAGAATACTTTGTGGTTGTCCTTGACCTGGGAGGCCAAACTTACCTCAAATTTGGCTTTGGTAGACTGCATTTGTCCTCTGAGTTGTTTGTTTAGTTTGATGAGAGTGCTTTTATCCTGCTGGGTGCTGCACCTCCTAATTTTTGCCATGATTTTTTCCTCCTGTTATACAGCCTATTGATTTTGTGATTCCACCAGGATAGCTTGTTTTTTTGAGTTAGTTCTGTACTTCATTCTGGTGGGTACAACTGCCTTTATGCAGCTATTCACATGCTTGTACAGGGTTTCTGTGAACAGTTCTTTATAGGCAGCAGTGTTCTCTGGGTTTATGGGGGCTTGAAATGTTGCTAGGTTCCCACTTAATAGCAGGAGGTTAGCCTTAGAAAAGTCCCTGAATATTCTAGGTTTAGCTGGGGGTCCAAGGTTTATTTTTATTTCAACAGAAACCATTTTGTGGTCAATCAGAATGTTCAGATTGAGAAGAAATTCCTGAAATACTGCCATCACCCTGTAATGCCTGCTCTTCTGATTCACAATTCAAGTCACAAAGAGAGGGAACTATTTTTTTTTGTTCTTGTCTGAAGCAGTAAAGTACAGTTGTGTACCTACCATAAATGTAGATGTTCGAGTGTATTCACTGTTGCAGTCATTACACTTGGGTTATCCTGCTGGCAGGCTACCCGCAGTCGGCCTGAATTCCAAAGTCTTGGTCCGGCGTCGGTTGCTGTCGCCTCTTCCCTGACGTCAGTGCGCCAGGGGTATATAAGATGCAGCCGACGCCATTTTCTTCGTTTTTTCTTACCCCAGATGTCAGGTGCCCCCCCCTTTATTCTGGGGATTTGGATAAAATGTTGGCAAATGAATGGTTTGGTTAACAGCCACACTGGATACTACCTTTGGCATAAATGTTGGGTCTGTCCTTACAGAAACCCTGTCCAGATGAAAAATGATAAAAGGTTCCACTGCCATTAATGCTTGTAACTCTGAGACTCTTCTTGCTGAAGTTATTGCTAGGAGCAGAGCAGTTTTCCATGATAGGAATTTTATATCAGCTGTATTGGCTGGCTCAAAAGGAGGCAGTGTGAACTTTTCTTAAAAAAAGTTGAGGTCCCATGTAGGTATCGGTGCTCTCCTTGGGGGTCTTATGTTTTTTTGCCCCTCTGAGGTACTGTCTTAGCAGTGGATGAGAGAAAATTGGAGGTTCCATATTGTAATGAGCCGAAATGGCAGAGGCATGGATCTTAATTGATGAGAAGGATAAGCCTTTGTCCAGCATCTCAGTTAGGTATTGTAAAATCTGAGGAATATTTGGGACAAGTGGTTCAAGTCCTTGTGCCTGGTTCCAAGCACAGAATCTCTTCCATTTTTCTGCATAAGATTTCCTGGTGCTGGGCCTCCTGGCTTCCAAAATGACATCCATAACAGCTTTAGAGAGAGGTGTGTTCTGAGTGGTTATATTATCTGCCATGCAGCCAGATTTAAGGTTCTGAGTTGGCTGTGCAGGATCTGATTGTTTTGTTGAGTCAGAAGATGAGGAATTTGAGGTAAAGTCCAGGCTGGGCCTTGAGACAAGCTCTTTAGGATTGGGTACCAGTGCTGGCGTGGCCAGTCTGGGGCAATCAGAATAATTTTTGGCTTCTCTTGTCTGACTTTTAGGAGCACCTTGGGGAGGAGAGGCAGTGGTGGAAAGGCATAAACTGTTAAGTTTTTCCAGCTGAATGATAGAGCATCCACTTTCCATGCTTGTGAGTGATAAGTCCTTGTGCAGAATCTCTGTAGTTGGCAGTTGTGAGGGGAGGCAAAAAGATCTATGTCTGGGCATCCCATTTCCTTGTTATCATGCTGAAGACCTGTGGATTTAGTTTTCACCCGTGAGGACCATGAGATTTCTGCTTATTTTGTCTGCCAGAGTATTTATCTTTCCTGGCAGGAATTGTGCCTGAAGATGTACTTGATAGGTCACTGCTGTGTTCCACAAAGTCATGGCTTGCCTGCAGAGGGGGTAGGAATGTGTGCCCCCTTGATTGTTATCTACCACATAACTGTAGTATTGTCCGTCTTTAGTAATAATTGTCCTGGATGTAGTAGATCCTTGAAGAATGTCAGGGCATTCTGTACAGCTAGAATCTCTTTTTGAGTGATGTGAAGATGCATTTGGTCCACGGGCCACGTGCCCTGAATACATTTTCCTGCCATGTGTGCCCCCCCAGGCATAATCCGATGCATCTGTTGTTAGTGTCTGCCTGGCTGTGGGTAAAGTGAAAGGCTGTCCCTTGTTGTGGTGACAGGCCAGTGCCCACCATTGAAACTCCTGTTGCAGGCAGGGAATAAGAGTTATTACTGTTTCCAGGCTATGGCAATGTTGAGTCCAAACACTTTTTAGATACCATTGTAGCTTCCTCATATGCAGTCTTGCATATGGAATTAGTATATGCATATGCATATGGATGCAGGATGCCATGAAGCCCAAAGACTGCAGAATTTTTCTTGCAGGTAGCTGGGTCTTTGTTGCCATCATCTGAAAGTAATGAATCAGTTGTCTTTGCTTGTCTGGCGTGAGATAAGCCATCTGGGCAGTTGTATTTAAGCTTGCACCCAGGAATATTATCTTTTGAGAGGGCACTAGTTTTGATTTCTTTTCGTTTACTGTGTACCCTAGGCAAATTAGTAATCTTTTTACAAACGCCAGATGTTTTAGTAGAATGTCCTTGCTCTCTGCTTGTATAAGGCAGTCGTCCAAGTAGGGATATATTTGAATTCCTTTTTGTCTGCAAAATGCAATTACTGGTGCCAGGCATTTTGTGAAGACCCTGGGTGCAGTAGATAAGCCAAAGGGCAGTGCAGAAAATTGGTAATGCATTGAGCCAACTATGAATCTGAGGTATCTTCTGCAAGATTGTCTGATTGGGACATGCAGGTATGCCTCTTTGAGGTCCAAAGTAACTAACAAGCCTTCTTGCCCAGCATGGGTAGAAGTTGCTGCAGTGTCAACATTTTGAATTTTGGAACAACCAGGAAAGTATTTAGAATTGACAGGTCCAGTATTGGTCTCCAGGCATTGTCCTTTCTGGGTACCAAGAAAAGTCTTGAGTAAAATCCTTGTCCCTGTTCTTGCTGTGGTACTTTTTGAATAGCTCTCATGTCCATGAGAGTAGAAATCTGTTTTTGTGCCTCTGCCCATTGATTTTGTGGCAGGTCTGGCATAACTTTTGACCTTGGTAGGGTGTGAAAGTGGAACCTGTAACCCTGAGAAACAATATTCAGTACCCATTTGTCCTGGGTGATCATGTGCCAATTTTGTGAGAAAAGTGCTAGTTTTCCCCCTAAGGGTGCTGCCAAAAGGTAAGTGCTTGGCATTCGTAGAGGGAAGTCATTGGGACTGTTTCCTATAAGGTTGTGATTTGTCTTCTCCGCCTTTGGGGGCTGAAGCACCCCATTGTTTAGGTTTGTATGAGCCTTGGGGCTGAGATCTGCCTCTTGGACGTCTGTATCTGCCTCTTTGTGGCCTGTCTGACACTGGAAAGGACCAATTTTTAGAAGGCCAGTTCCTGCTAAATCTAGGTGGCTGAACCTGTAAGAAATCCTTTACTGTATGCATTGATTTTGCTTTGTCTTCCATTTTCTTTAACACCTCTTCTGCCTTAACACCAAACAAAGTATCATGCTGTAATGGAGCATCCAATAATTTTGCTTTAACATGATCAGGTAAACTTTGTTCTTTTAACCAAGCATGCCTTCGCATGACAGAACCTGTAACTGCGGCTCTGCAAGAAGCCTCTAATGAATCAAAACCGCATTGCAGAATATGCTTTCCCACTTGTTCAGCTGCATGCAATAAATCCTGCATTTCCTTATTGTCAGAACATTCTGAGCTTGTAAGCATTTTCTGTTTTAGCAAAGACATTAGGTATTGTTGATATTTAAGCATGTGAAACTGGCAGTTTAAAGCCCTTACAGCTAAAGTAGCAAAAGTATAAACTTTTTCCCCCCATCTATCCAGTGCTCTAGAATCCCTATCTGAGGGAACAGGGTTTTTTGCAGTGGAAGCCTTGACCCCTTTGGGACGCTGAGAAATTGTTTCTGGGTTAGCAGCAGGGTTTTTATGAAGAAAGTTATGTGAGTCTGGGAACCTGAAGTACCTATCTGGCTTGACTGGTGCAGGGGGTAAAGAATCAGGAGACAAACTGGATTCAGAAAAAACATCATCAACAATATCTAGTACAGGGGGGGGGGGATAGCAAGCGGCCTGTGCTGAGGCAGTAAAAGAAAGTCTCTGAGCCTTTTCTTGGATTCTGAATAATCCTGGCTTTCCCAATGGAAATGCTCCCTCATGGTGTGCAAGGTTTCCCCAAAAGAGTAATCCTCAGGAGGAGAGGCTGAAGGGATGGATTCTTCAGCATCAGAGTCCTCATAGGGAGGAAGAGAATATCCCTGTTCTGAAGAGGAATCAGAGGAAATAGAAACCTGGTCAGAGGAGTCATAATCAGTGTCTTGCCTAGGCATTTTATCAGGAGGGGGATGGGAACCCCTGATTCAATTAATTAGGTCCTCGGCCATTTTAAGCATCTGTTTCTTTGGCAAGCATGACTGTCCAGGAGAATGCAGTACTTGTTTCTTTGTCTTTAATGGTGTTTTAGACTTTGCCTTGGCTGCTGAAGTGGACATGATAGTAAGCTGTGTAGGTCTGAAAACACCCTCAGAAGCTGATGCCTGCTCAGTGGCTCCGGACCCATCTGAGGGAATAGTTTCCGTAGGCCCAGTACCTTGAGTTTCCAGAGGCCTAGTTGTCTCCACGTGGGAGTCGGAGGCGGCCTGTGGCTCTGAGGTAGCGGGTGTCAGGGGCTGCGAAAGCGCCTCACTGAGAACTGGCGAACCGGCAACTGGCCTAGAAGAGGTTTTGTCGTCGGTTTTGGACCTCGGATGCCTGTCCTTTTCTTTGTCTTTGCGTTTTTTATGAATTCCAGTCGTCGGTTGTTTCAACGGCATTATGTAGTTAAACCTTCAGCCAAAGTAATGTAAAGCAAAATCAAACCGACGCTTAATAGTGTGTTGGTTGAATCTAGCACAAAACCAACAACTAGCAACGTCGTGGTCAGGGCCTAGGCAAGGAATACACTACAAGTGAAAATCCTTATGAGGTATTTTCTTCCCACAAGAAATACAATTGTTAACTTTTACTGAGATCGGTCTGGAGCAAGAAAAAGTTTCCCCAGCGGGGTACTTAGCTTTATTGAAGACTTCGGTTCTGAAATTCAATTTTGAAAATCTCATTAGTCGGCTGACTGGCACTTGCGAACTGCTTTTGCTTCGGGCACCGCACGGCAAGAAAGACTGAAGAAAATGGCGTCGGCTGCATCTTATATACCCCTGGTGCACTGACGTCAGGGAAGAGGTGACAGCAACCAACGCCGGACCAAGACTTTGGAATTCAGTCCAACTGCGGTTAGCCTGCCAGCAGGATAACCCAAGTGTAATGACTGCAACAGTGAAACACGATGAACATCAGGCAAGGAAAAGGCAGAAATAAACTCCTTAGCAAATCCCATCAAATCTTTTCTGTCCATAAAACAAAAAAGGGGAACACAATAATTTCTCACTGTGCTCAGTTTTCCTGAGAAATTCCCAGAAAACTGACCTACCCATGGTAGGAAAACACATCCCAGATACAGGATTCCTATCTTGGCTGGGTGAAGGACCTTCACATGGCCCTTCCCTGAGACAGAAAAAAGTAGTTCTCCCTTGCCTGTCAAGAGCATCCCTACAGCCACAGAGGACGTGGACATGCCGTGGTCCTTGGTGGCTGCAGGTGCAACACCACAGGAACCAATGGAAAAATATAAGCTGCCCACTGAACCAACAGTGGCCAAAACAGAGTTGTGTGAGGCACAATAGGAGTGGGCCTGATGCCAACACACTCTCTTAACAACTTTTTTCTTCTTGTGTACAGAGACCAGTAACTGCTCCACATGTAAGCTGAGAATGAGACTTTGAAAGTGTGTAGAGGAGTCTGGATGTGTCAGTAAAAGAAAAGTAGAGAACCAGTGGTACTGAGGTAAGCACACCACTGGCAGTTCCCCACAAGCATAATACCCTGCCACAAAACACATATCCACACAAGTATGAAAATTCTGTCAGTTACTTGAAAATTTCACATAAAGTCACATAAGCATTTACACACAAACTCCCTTAGAAAAGCAACAATAGTTCATAAAGACACTCAGCTTTGACATTCAGCTTCTTAGCAAACATAAGATTTTAGTTAGAAAAATAGAAGTTTTCCTCAGGAAGATACATTTTAGTGGAAGGGTTTCCCCAATGAGGACTTCTGCCCAGCCTTAAAGGATCAGTAGCTGACAATCTGTTCTACAGGGCCGCCAAAGGGGTGCACTTCAGCAGCAAAAAAACACCGACTAAACTAGTGCCCTAAACTTCTTATACTGGAGCTCTCCTTGAGCTCCTAACAAGAATGCATGCAACACACCCTTAAGTTCTGAAGGCTGGCTGGTCACTGGGACAAGACCAAAATAGCTTAGGTTACTACAACAGTGATCTAAATGTTGAACATCAACTGATCATTTTGTGCAGTTTTTTCCCACAGATAAATACAATAAGAGCAATGACTCTAAGATGTACAGTATAAACTACCAATGGTTTGACAGCATTAAAACTCGGTCCTTGCTGTTACAGTATGTGACAAAGTAGTTCCATTTGGATGGTTTTCTTATATTTCTACCATATCTGGACACATTGCAGTCAGTATTAGATAATGCTGTTGACATGGTAGTTTCATTAAACTTGGTTTAATTAGCTATATTCTTAACATCAATATTTGCAGTGAGGAATAGGCCAGTACATTGTCGCAGTCAGGATACATGTAAATAGTACACTATCAACAGTCTATGCACTGGAACAGTGTTTGAGCTGGTTAACTAAGACAATTCGTGGTTTGAATTATCCCTTATTGGTAGTTTCTCAGTCACATCACTGCTTTGGATGAAAACAATGCAGTTAACAAATTCGTTCATCTTAGGTTTCATAGTCAGACCCTGTTTTTATTGACAAAACAGGAGTTTGCTGTGTTTTCATGATGAATCGCAACACAACTTCCTATTGTTCCAAGTGCCTGTCAGCTGGACTTTGGATTCTAGCCTTTCTAAGTCTCAACATAAATAATGTCTTAGCCTATCTGCTGTTATAGTATTTCTGTTTCTGCTGAGCTTCTTGCAATGCTGACTGACGTTTGGCATTTTGCCTGGTCGACAAAGACCACATGATGCTAGGAACTTTTTTATTCTCCTTGGTGAAGGTTATGTGGGTTTTAGTGGAATGTTTCTGTATCTAAAACAAACAAAATTACACAGTTGTTTAGTGCTTTCAAATTTTTTTTCATATTTTTCACTATTTGGATACGTCACTCAACCTGACTGTGGGTTCAGGGAAGAAGTGATATACTGAAATTCGTAATGTCTGAAAATGCTTGAAATTCTTGACAAACTGTGGACCACTATCAGTAATGTGCATATCGGGGATACCCTGACATGACAAAATGGATTTCACTGGTGTGATGATGGTTTGTGAAGAGATCACTTTTAACTGAAGGATGATATACTGTCAATCCTTAAAATGAAATAAATCAGAACGAAATTTACTTAGGTTCATAGGTTCATACTAGGCTATCTGCCCTAGGGCATTTATAAGCCTAGCCAGAGTGTGTGTGGCTTTCACCACCCCTTAGGATGAGAATACTATACCCATTAATTTGCTGTGCCTCTGTCCAGCAGTGATACAGAGATGATTCCCAGGGTAAACCTACGATCTCCCATCCACTCGTCAAGATTTCTCTTGAACAGAGTCAGTGAGGGGCTCTGCCTCACATGGACCGGGATTCTGTTCCATAGTGTAGGGAGTCTCTGGGTGATGAATCTGTCCCTCCAGCACGTCCTATTTATATCCGTGTTGAGGTTTAAGTCTCTTGCTCTCGTGGCTCTGGTGGATTTGGATTTTTTGAGGTGGAGCATGTCCATTAATTCGGGTTGGACATGGCCTTGTATGTCAGGCACAGATCACCTCTGAGCAGACGGTATGCGACTGAATAGAGCTGGAGTTTCTTCAGTCGGGCATCGTATGACATATGTTTGAGCCCCTTTATCCTTTTGGTGAGGAACTTTTGGGGTCTTTCCAACTGCTGCAGGTGTCAGGTAAGGTACCTTCGAATGGGGCGTTGTACTCAATCATTGGTCTGATAAGTGAAGAGCACAGCGGTATAATGACCTCTCCTGATCTGGATGTGAATCCCTTCATGATCAGGTGGGCAATGTAGAAGGTCTTCCTAACCACTTTGGCAATGTGAGTGTCAAAAGAGAGGTTACTGTCAACTTGGGTCCCCAGGTCCCTGATAACTTCTTCCGTGTTTAATGGATTACCACCTACGTGGTAATTAGGGGTTACCTTGTTTTTCCCAAAGGGTATGACTATACATTTTTTGGCATTTAGCTTAAGGCCATGGCTCTGGCACCAGTTATCCATTTCTATGAGACCTTTCTGGAGGATGTCTGTGTCTGATGGAGTGTCAATTATGGTGCCCAGTTTGCAGTCATCTGCAAATTTTGTCAACCACAATCCCCTATGTTTGCCTGCACTTCAGAAAAATAAATGCCGAACAAGAGGGGCCCAGGACTGAGCCCTGTGGGACACCGCCGTGACCGGCTTAGAGTCTGACATGGTACCAGCAACTCTAACCCTGTGTGTTCTGTCCTTGAGCCAGTTTGCAACCCATCTTGTGACATATGGGTTTACATCTAAGCTGGTGAGCTTTTCTATGATGCCCGAGTGGGGTATTGTGTCAACGCTTTTGCTAGGTCAAGGTAGGCTGTGTGAACTGCCTTACCCTCATCAATGGCCTTAGTGACTGTTTCAAAAGTCGACCAAGTTCAAGAGGCAGGATCTGCCCTTGACAAAGCCAAATTGGGTAGGATCCAGTGTCTGTAGGTCCCCAATGTCTTTATTTATGAGTTCCATTATGATCCTCTCCATAGCTTTGCAGACAAGGCTCGTCAAGCTTATGGGGCAGTAATTTCCAGGGTCCGTAGAAGCACCGCCTTTGTGGAGTGGGACCACAGTTGCCGTACGCCATTCTTTGGGTACGTATCCTGTAGTAAGGCTAAGATTAAACAGCAGCCTTATGTGTGGGTTTAGTTCCTCATTGAGTTCGTAGCACACATCCGGGGACACCGTCCGTCCCATTGATGCTGTGTTTTTGCTTTAGAGAGAGCAGCTCTCACCTGGGCATCTGAGATGTTTGGGAGGCTAGACTCTGGTGGGATAGATATTTCTCCTTTTGGGGGGGAGGGAGGAGAGAAATTTGCACTGAACCTGTCTGCCAGTATGTTGGCAATGTCTGTGGGTTCAGTGATTTTTTTATCATTTTGGACCAATTCTGAGCATATCTGGGAGTTTCCACCCAGGTTTCTAACATAGCTAAAGAAGGCTTTATGATTGTCTGTGTCATTAGCGATTTTTCTCTCAAAGTTGGCCTTGGATGATTTTATGAGTGATCGTAGTTTTTTGCTAGTATTGATCAGAGATGCCTTCCCATTTAAGGATTTTGCTCTGTCATGTAGTAGCTTTCTCCTCTTGTTGTAGAGTTTGTTTATGGCTGGAGTCCACCAGAGCCGGCGCCTGCCTTTGGTGGAAAGGGTCTTGATTTTATTAGGGATTGCTTGATCCATACATTCCTGGAGGTGCTCGTAGAAGGCATTTGTAAGGGTTTCAGCAGCGTGGGTTGTGGTTTCCACTGGCTCGGGGGCCTTGAAGGATACCACTCCAGTCTTAAGAAGTGTGAAGTTTGCTTTTGAGAAGTTCTTCACTGTGGTGTTTTTTGCTGGGGGTGGGGGCGGGATGTGGATCTCCAGTGAGATTAATTTATGGTCTGATCTCACCAATGAGGGATATACTTCCGGTGTGGAGCATTTTGTCCCCATGTTTGTGATGATCAGGTCTAGTATATTTTCTCCTCTTGTGGGAATGGTGACTAGTTGTTCCATAGCATTTGAGTTTATGAACTCAAGGAACCTTTGGGCTAGGGTGTTGGGGCTTGAGTAATGTTCCCAGTCTATGTTTGGGTAGTTGAAGTCACCCAATATGATGGTGTTTGGAGAGACATTTATACTCTCCAGTGTCTTCAGGAAGGCTGTGTGGGTTTCCTGAGTTTGAGAAGGTGGTCTGTAGCATGTTACAAACTGTAGGGCAGTTTTACCTATGGTTAATTGCACCTGGATGGTCTCCGATGCTTCGTGCGTTGCCACTAACCTGGAGGTGTGGGTATCCTTTATGAATATGGATACTCCCCCTCCTTTTGTGGTTCGGTCCGGATTTTGGGGCCGGAACGCATGATATGAGGTATAACCTGATAGTGCTGGGGTGCTCTCAGGAGCCTTGAACCAGGTTTCAGTCACAGCACAAACATCGATGTTCTCCATACTGAGGAGGGCTTCGAGGGTGTGCATCTTGAGGTTTAGACTTCTGGCATTGAGCAGTATTACCCTTAGTTTTTCTCCATTTTTGTTTTCTAGGTCTTTCTGGTATTTTGTGAGATATCACTGAATTTTTGAGTTGCTTTTGTGGCGCTTGTTACAAATTTTCACCACTAGATCCATTTTACAAGGCATTCTAGCCCAAATCATTATTCATGTACTATCTTCACAGTTCATGGATTCTTTCCAGCACTAGATTATGTAGCTAGTTTGGCACTATCCTTCCATTCAATAAGAACATTAATATCCCAACATGTTATTCAGCTCATTTGACATTATAAGTCAGACTGCTATGAACATCAATTCCTATGACACAAGAATTCCACTATTATAAATATAGTACACTTAAACTGGTAACAGAATATTTAAACAATAACCCACGCCTGGGTGTGGGTAATGCTGGATTTACCCACGGTTGGTGTGATTTGGTCACAAAGGCAAAGCCTGAGTGGCCAAACAAAGACAACCGGGTGGGTAAATCCAGCATTACCCACATCCAGAAGTGGGTTATTGCTATTATACAATGACATTATTTAAGGAAAAAAAAATACTTACTTTCCTTAAATAATGGCATTGTATAATGCCTCCTTGCTGCCCTTCCGCAGCTGTCCAGTATTCTGCAGCAGTTCTGATGTACTGCGCATGTGTATGGTTACGCATTACATCAGAACTGTGTTTGTGGAAGCAACGGAGAAAGGAAGATCTCCATTGCTTTTAAAAACTTTTCTCGCTATGTTAAAAAAGTTTAACATAGCGAGATAGCTTTAAAAAAAGCAACGGAGATTTTCCTTTCTTTGTTGCTTTTTTTAAAGCTGTTTCTCTTTGTTAAACGAGTTTAACACAGCGAGACAGCTTTAAAAAAAGCAACGGAGAAAGGAAGATCTGCGTTGCTTTTTTTTTAAGATATCTCGCTATGTTAAAACTCGTTTAACATAGTGAGATAACAGCAACGGAGCTCTTCCGTTCTCCGTTGCTGTCCAAAAAAAAAGACTTATACTAATGGAAAAAATCTGGGCGACCGGACCTTTTTCTATTAGTATAAGTCTGATTTACAACGTGCACGCTGACCAATCAGCGTGCACGTTTTGGAATATTAATGGGGGGTCATTGTACAATTCGCTTGTCATCTGGCCACCTCGTTGGTAACTGCAGCTCTAAGCTGTTTTCAGTGTAATGGAGAACATCAGAAATTAAACTAACAGGTCCAGTAACTTGTCAAAATGTTTTTCATAAATATCAATGTTTTAGTTCAGTTTTCTGCTTGCGCTTTGTGGTTCAACACATCACTACAAACCATATTAAGTTCATGAGGCTTAACAGTCTATACCATGTGAGCAGTATAATTGTATAAGTATACTTACCATAAAAGTAGGTATTCAAATGACAACTGATGAACTAGGCTTTGTTATGTGGGTTGTATTCTACATAAAACATCACAGCCAGACAGCTTCCAAATTTTCAGGGCACCTTCCATGTGCCCAAACCATCAGTCTGCTTGATTTGAGCTAACTGAAGGTCATTTTTGGGTGTCAAGCCCTTCAGAACTTTCATGACAACTGAAAGAGGGATGCTTACTCCTGAGAAGACAGTGCTTGAAAAAGAAAAAAAATACAAGTCCACACCCTGGCATAAAAACATACAGAAATAAGGGGGGGGTGAAGGGAGGGAGAGGACACTGCAGCAGTGCTTCTTGAACATCTACTGTTATGTTAAGCTTACATATACAACTGTACTATGTTTAGGATTATAAGCACTGCTGCAGTAGCCTTAGCTATATTAACAGATTGCAGTAGCTTAAAACAGCAGGAAAGTAAAAGGGGGAGAGTCCAGGAGCCATTGGAAAATGGTCCTAACACAGCCTGTCCTAACCCTGGAGAAGGAATCTACTTTATAATGCTTTGTATAAGCACAGAGGACCAAGTTGCTGCTTCTAGAGTCCAACCCTCTAAAAAAACACTGATGAACCCAAGGCCCTGGTACAGTGAGTCTTGACCCTGCCTGGAATAGATTTGTAGTGGTGGGAATAACAAAAGGCAATAGCCTACAACAACCATATGGAACACGTCTGCTTTGAAACAGGTTACCCCCTTCTTACATTCAGAAGAAATGAACTGATCAGAAGTTCTAAAAGATTTTGTTCTGTTGAGACACTACCTGAACTGTCTGTGGACATCCAAGGTAAGAAGTATCCTTTCTCCATCAGTTTTAGATTCTGGAAAGAAAACGGGATGGATAAAATGGCTTACTGTACATTTAGTTACCACTTTAGGCATAAAAGAAGGATTATTCTCTACGAAAACCTATTGTTGTGGAAGATTAAATAAGGCTGACCCACCATAAGAGCTTGCAACTCAGATACTCTTCTTGTGGAAGTCAGAGCAATGAGTAAAACTGATATTCATCATACTGATCACTGCTGCAGAAGCCTAAGCTACACGGGTTACATCCTGCATAGGATATAACAGCTGGCCAATTTCCAAAGCTTCAAGACACCTTCCATGTGCCCAAACTGTTAGTCAGCTCGAGCTGAGCTAACTAAAAAACAGGTTTGGTGCCAAACCCTTCACAGCTTTCCTGACGGTGAAGACAGCACTCCTCTGCTGGGTTTTGAGGATTGCTCTGCCTTTCTGGAGACAGTGGAAAAAAAGAAGGTCCTACCGAACACCCTGATATTGGGCGATTTCAATTACCCTACCATTAACTGGGAAAACTACTTGAGTACAAACTCACAGGCTCAGCGCTTCCTGGAATTTATCAACTCAAATGCCCTGGATCAGCTGGTAAACTACCCTACCAGAGGCCACAACACAGGTGACAGGTGTTCCGTACCGGAGGTCAACCCGTCACTGGTTAGATCAGACCATAAACTAATCACCCTGGATGTCCACACCCCACCACCACCCCCAACCAAGGAAACCACAGTGAAAAACTTTTCTAAAGCAAACTTCACCTTACTTAAGGCAGAGGTGGTAAGTTTCACAGCCCCCACGCTAAAGGATAACACTGCCCAAGATGCAGAATCCTTTACAATTGCACTCTATGAGCACCTACAAAGATGCATGGATCGTGCTATCCCTAGCAAGACAAAGACTCACTCCCTAAGAGAAGGAAACCAGTCTGGTGGACCTCTGCCATAAACAGGTTATAGAACAGATGGAGGAAACTAGCTAAGAAAAAAAGCAAATCCCAAGAAGGAAAGACATCCCTGATCAGTATCAGTAAGAAACTAAGGTCCCTCATAAAATCATCCAAGGCTAACCTCGAAAGAAAAATAGCCAAGGATTCGAAAGATAACCACAAAGCCTTCTTTAGCTATGTCAAGAATCTAAGTGGCAACTCGCAGATATGCTCTGAGCTAGTGCAAAACAGCACAAAATATTCTGAACCTACTGATATTGCCAACATCCTGGCAGATAGATTCAGTGCAAACTTCACCTCCCTCTCACCTTCAAAAGGGCCCACAACAATACCGGAAAAGTGTAGTGTCCCGGAAATCACAGAAGCTCAGGTGAAAACAACCCTTTCAAAAGCTAGAAACACAGCATCAATGGGGCCAGATGGTGTCCCAGGCTGCGTCTTGCAGGAACTACAGAATGAACTAACCCCCCACCTAAACACGCTGTTCAACCTCAGCCTCTCCACAGGCTACATGCCCATAGAATGGCACACAGCAACGGTTATTCTGCTCCACAAAGGAGCGGCCACAACTGACCCTGGTAACTATCGCCCCATAAGCCTGACTAGCCTGGTCTGCAAGGCTATGGAGCGCATCATCATGGAACTCATTAACAAAGACATTGGGAATCTCTCAACACTTGACCCGATCCAGTTCAGCTTTGTTAAGGGCAGATCATGCCTACTAAACCTAGTTGACTTCTTCGAAACAGTTACCAAGGCCATAGACGAGGGAAAGGTGGTTCACACAGCCTACCTTGATCTCACCAAGGCGTTCAACACCATTCCTCACTCGGATATTATAGAAAAACTCACCAGCCTGAACATAAACCCCTACATCACAAGATGGGTTGCCATCTGGCTTACAGACAGAACTCACACGATAAGAATAGCGGGCTCCAGGTCCGACTCTAAACCAGTCACAAGTGGTATCCCGCAAGGCTCGGTTCTGGGACCCTTACTGTTCGGCATATATTTCTCAGAAGTACAGGCAAACACAGGAGGACTATGGCTAACCAAGTTTGCCGATGACTGCAAACTGGGAGCCATAAATGACTCTCGGGCTGACACGGACATCCTTCAAAAAGGCCTTACTGAGACAGATACCTGGTGTCAAAGTCATGGCCTCAAGCTAAATGCCAAAAATGCATTGTCATCCCGTTTGGGAAAAACAAAACACCCACGAATTACCACATAGGCGGCAGCCCCCTTAATACAGAAGAGGTAATAAGAGATCTGGGGGCCCAGGTAGATAGTAATCTCTCCTTTGACAATCATATTGCCAAAGTAGTAAGGAAATCCTTCTATGTGGCCCATCTAATTACTAAGGGGTTCACATCTAGAAATAAAGAGGTTATAGTGCCCCTCTACTCATCCCTCATCAGACCCATCATAGAGTACAAAGCCCCATTTGGGATGTACCTCACAAGACACTTCCAACAGCTGGAAAGACCACAAAAGCACCTCATCAAGAGGATTACTGGCCTCAAACATATGTCCTATGCAGCCCGACTGAAAAAACTCCAGCTGTACTCAGTGGCATATCGCTTACTCAGAGGTGATCTCTGCCTGACTTACAAAGCCATGTCCAACTCAGAATTGATGGACATGCTCCATCTAAAGAAATCCAAGTCACTGCGAGCCACGCTCTCTAGTAAGCTAAACCTCGCCACAACAATAAATAGAACATGCTGGAGGGATAGATTCCTGTCACAGACTCCCCATGCTTTGGAACAAAATTCCTAACTACATTAGGCAGAGCCCCTCACTAACACTCTTCAAGAGAAGCCTTGACGAGTGGATGGGTTACAGAAAATACACCCCTGGAATCACTTCATTGGCTCTGCTTGACAGAGGTTCAGTTAATTAATCAATGGGGTGGCGAAAGCCGACAAACTCTGGCTAGGCTTAAAAATACCCTTGGGCAGATAACCTAGTACGTACCTATGAACCTATGATAGTTGTGCTGCTACACTGCTGGGTAGGTAAAAAGAAGTTATGTCTTACCATAACGTTCCATCTGTGTTGTAGATCTTTATTCATTCATTACTGTTAGGACTTCGGTTCCATCCTCAGAACCGACACGGCTGGTACCAAACCTGTGCCAGCCAAAAACTCTCAGCTAAGAGCTACCCACAATATCCAGTTTGCCTGCCATTACAGTATAGAAGTAATAATAGTGATAATAGGAGGCTCTGTCTGAGCAGATACCTTAACTAATAAGGAAATCCTAAAGTCCACCAGGAGTCCAGGCAGGGGGAAGGAGGGCGGGAAGTAATGAATGAATAAAGATCTACAACACAGATAGAACATTATGGTAAGACACAACTTCTTTATCTGATGTTGTAAATCTTTATTCATTCCTTACTGTTAGGACCGAGTCCCTAGCTACTTGAGTCCTGGGTGGCCCTAAGGAAGGACATTCCTGAGCACCATAGAACCAAAAGATGCTCATCCTCTGGAGGCCAAATCCAATTTGTAATTAGTGATAAAGGTATGAGGTCTTGCCCAAGTGGCTGCTGCGCAGATATCATCCATAGAGGCTCTGGAATGAAAAGCCACTGAGGTAGCCATTGATCTAGTAGAGTGAGCCTTTACTCTGGAAGGTAAGGACACTTTGTTTTGATAGTGGATAAAAGTAATGGCATTTCTGAGCCAAGAAGATAAAGTCATTTTGGAAACAGGCTTACTCATCAAAGGCCACACACAATTGATCCGTTTTTCTGAAAGATTTAGTTCTAAGTAGAAATGAAGTTGCATATGAACATCGAGGGTATTTGAATGGTGGGAAAAAAAAAACGGTAGGTCAATAGATTGATTAATGGAAAAAAAAAAGAAATGACTTTGGGCAAAAAGGAGGGATCAATCAGTACACAGGGACATTCTTTCCCTATGAAAAATCAAGTAATGTCTCTTGACACTCAAGGCCTGCAATTCAGATACTCTTCTCGCTGAGGTAAGGGCGACTAGATGTAGAGTTTTCCAAGACAAAAATTTGATATCACAGGAATTAGAAGGCTCGAATGGAGGACTTGTTAATGACTGAAGCATCAATGGCAAGTCCCATGGTTCTATAGGAGGCTTAACAGGAGGTTTAATATGTAATACTCCTTTCATGAAGGTTTTGCACAGTCGGTGTGTGACATAACAGATGAATTGTCAATTCCATTGTGAAAGTTTGCAATAGCTGCTAAATGCACTGTAATTGTCGATGCTGAAGCTCCTGCATGCAACAGGGTAGTGAGGTTTTGAAGGATCTTCTGAATTGGCATGAAAAAGGGGTCTATGTTATGTTCTTTGGCCCATCTAGAGAACCTAGTCCACTTACTGGAATAAATTTTTCTGGTGGACGGTTTGTGCGAAGCCAGAAGGATCTCGCGAACAGGGGATGAAATATCAGGTAGCCTAGCAATCATCGGAAGTGGAAAAACCAAGCTGTGAGCTTGACGCTGTGGAGATTGGGGTAAACAGCAAAGTAAGCCAGCAAACTGTGATGCTGAACAAATTCAATATTTATACATGTCAGCCAAAGAAAAAGGAAAAAACAGACCGGTTTCTGCTAATATAGTTACATAGCCTTCCTCTGTGTTAATAAATGCAAAAAACAAATTCCCTTTTATGCATGACATCAACCACAAAAGTCATAATGATTGGTCAAATTATAGATGCTCATTAAGACCTGGTGGAAAAAGTCCACCCAATTTAATTATCTACTTCTTTTCTTTGGCATCAAGAATATTGTACCATCCTGCTTTATTTAATCTGTTGCCCTCAAGTTTATTTATTACCATGAACCTGAAAGTGGCTGTAGAGTGTACTAAGGAGTGTTTATATAGTGCATCAGTGGGCTTCCTTTTCCTCATGTCACTAATGTGTTCACATACCCTTATTCCCAGTGGTCTCGAAGTCTGACCCACACAGAATGCTGAGCAACTGCATGTAGCCAAATAAATTATCCGATTGCTACTGCAGTTAGCAAAAAATGTAACATCAAAAACATTACCCAAGTTGTGACTCGTGAACTGTTTGGACTTTATAATTCGATTGCAGTGACTACAATGACCACAGGGAGACCACCCCATAAGAGTATCCCCCAATAAAGTTGTTTGTACACCAGTGTGACCCGAACACCTGGGTCCTCGTTTGTGGTGACTTAAATGGGAGCCCAGATTTCTGTCCCTACGAAAAGAGAATCGGCATTTCGCCTGAAGAAAATGAGATAAGTTATGATCTGCCAACAATATGTTCCAGTGCCTCTGTACACTATTCATAAGTGTGCCTGTGTTCCTTCCATATGTGGTAACCAACCTGATTTCAGAATTTTTAAGACACTTGTTTGTCTTTATAGTTCAAAAGGTCGCTTCTGTTTAGTGTAGTAACCCAATTACTGGCCATCAGAACATGTCCCATTTTATAGTCTCTCTCACAAAATCTCGTAGTAAGATCTTTCCTGAAGTGTTCATAAGTGGATTCCCTTGAGCAAATTTGTCTCATTCTTATGAATTGTGACTTGGGGATATTCCTAGTGATATGAAGTGGATGACAGCTGGATGCATGGAGAAGGGAAGTGTACTGTGGATATTTGCGAAATACCTCAGTTTGTAAGGTGTGATCGGCATTTCTGGTAACTAGAACATCAAGATATGTTATTTGTTCCAAACTATGATTCACTGTAAATTGCAGGCCCAATTTGTTTTCATTAAGGTAGCCAACAAACAGTCCACATCCGATCTCCATACCATCCAGCAATCATCCAAAAACCTCCTCCAAATGTCCATTTCCACCAGGCAGATGTTATGTGCCTTATCATAGATCAAATGTTCCTCGACATAAGCCATGGAGAGGTCTGCATATATGGGGGCAAAAGAAGCCCCTATAGCTGTTCCTTTAATTTGCCAATAGCATTGTTCCTGGTAGAAAAAGACATTTTTGGTAAGGACATGTTCAGTGAGGCATATTAAAAAGGTGTTGAAACCAGGTTGGTAGAGGTCCGATTTGTATAGCCAGTATTATATGGCTTCCAGACCGGCCTCATGTGGTATATTGGTGTATAACGCACAGACATCTAATGTACATAATAGCCACCCCTGTTCCAATTGAGTTTTGGAAATGATCTGAAGAAATTCAGTAGTGTCCTTGATTCTTGCACAGACCCATTTTAGTAGTGGCTGCAGAAATTTGGAGAGAAATTGTGACAGTGGCTCAGTGAGTGAACCTCTACCCGATACAATCGGTCTGCCAGGTGGGTTACAACGGTCCTTATGAATCTTAGGTAAAAAATAAATATATTGATTCATAGGGTCATATACTTTCAGATGATACAAAGTAGAGTCAGAGATAATTCCCTCCTGCCTAGCAGATAGCAAGAAATCATCAATCTGTTTTTTTTAATCTAAATGTTGGATCCAAAGGCATCTTCACATAATATCGCCCATCTCTAAGTTGTTTTTGTACCTCAGTATCATACTGAGCCCAGTTCATGACTACAACTGCCCCACCTTTATCAGCAGACAGAATAGCTAAATCTCTGTTATTCTCTAAATCATGTAAGGCGTCCAAGTTCAGTCTTTGAGAGACTGTTAGCCTTATAACTCATCTCCCTAGAATAGAAATGCAAATCCTTCAATACACTTGTTTGAAACAAATTTTGACATATGATAAGTAAAAACTCTATCAGAGTCACCATCAGTAGATCCTTGAAAGTGCAATCTTAAATTCAAGAGTCTACAAAATGCTAATAAATCTTGAGCTAAGTGGTCCTCAGAAATGAAAAAAAAAAAAAAAAACAGGAATAAAATTTAAGCCTTTACTAAGAAGACTTATTTGTGTTTGAGACAGGGTGGCATTAGAGATATTTAAAACATTAATACATACATTCACTTCTGAATCAGTAATTTCAACAACCCCTCCATGTTGTCTATTTTTTTGAATGTTTTCTCCCTGCTCTTTTATAGTAGGGCCTAAAGGTGCTGTGGTGTTACTTCTGTTGGGGTAGGTGAGTCTGAAACCTGCTGTATGTCCAAGTCCGTGGCTGATGAGATATCCGCTGATGTCCCACTAACAGCCAGGTGTTTTTTTAAGAATGGATCTGGGACGCTTCCTTTTGGTCACCCTAGTATTCCCTTCCTCAAACCTAACATGTTTATTGTAACTAAATAGGTTTCCCCATTCATAATCAGTTTTGTCACGCTGAAATTTGTGGACTTTTCTCTCACGTAATTGTTGTTCCAAGGTGAGTAGGTCTTTGCTAAGTTTGTTGAGACCCGTATTATAAAAAGGTTGCCCCTCAAAGATTTTTGTTTCTTCACATAACTTAGTGACATCCACAATGTCCCTATCTAAAATTCTATCATGGTAACTAGCTAGTGCTTCCACAAAAGCCATAGATGTTTGTTGCTGTATAGTGGCCCACTGCTTGACCAATTCTGCATCAATCTCATTAACAAGTGGTTGTGTCCTGACTCTCAGCCCTCTTGGTGAAATGCCCTTGACCAAATACGCTTTGAAGAGCCTGGAGTGCCGAACATTGGATCTCAAAGATCTCATGCTTTTGTTCAATTTTAAGAATAAAGCCTCACAGGCATTCTCCGGTCCTTCAGCAGTGGTTTTGATATTCCCTTGGTGACCGATACCAACATCAAACATCCCCAGATCTTCCCTATCAACGGATAGTCCTGTTAATATTTTGGTTAAAGCCATGATCAGTGGGTACAAAATCAGATATAACAAAATAAATATGGCTAAACACCCACACTAGGTAACAGAACTTCCAATTATAGCTGGTTGGTGGAGAAAGACAGTTGAACTGTGTCTTAACAATAAACCCTTTTTTATTGGTTAAATCATCACTGACCAGTATACCAACAAGCCAGTATGTAAGACTCCAAATGTAATGGTGGCCACCTCTTCATATCAGTCCATTCAAACACAAATCCTTAATCCTTCCGTTAGATAAGGACCACAGTAGCCCTTGCCAAAAAATTCAAACCATTCACATTAAATGCAATGCTACGCCCATATAGCATTCATAGAATGAATGGTATCTGTTTACAACCAATACTGGTATCAGCCGCTTAGTTATTGTGCACACATTTAAGTAGCATATTCGTCAAATAGGTGAACCATAACAGCCCTTGCCAATATATTCCAAACACTGTAATTCTATATCTTATATAGTACAGTGTCCGCAATAATATGAATGGAACCCATTCATAATGCCACCAAAGTTAATGTAAATACTCAAGTCAATTAGGCAATGCTACATCCACCTTAATCTGCGGCATTCATCCCCACCAAATCACACTTTGGTTCAAAACCACTTGGCCTGTTAGTATTCAGTCAGACATAAACATTTTTGAACAGCCCTTATGTCTTAGATCCACCCCTCAGAATTTTAGTTCAGAAAGTGTATCTAATGGGGAATTCAATATACCTCAAAATCAGGACAAGCAATCCACTGATAATTATTAGTATTAGGCCCCCAAAAAACTTACTTATAAGACAATCCTATTTTTGAGTGGAAAAGCAACACACATGCTTGTATATGTGTAAGCAAGTTAATTGCTTATGGACATAAATCAAACTGTGCCCCCTTATCTATCAGAATGTAAAGCTGTATACAGTTCAAGCTAACAGTGGGCATTCCCTTCCAAAAAATATTTTAGATAAACATTCAATAACAAGATGGAAGACCGTTCCCAATAGCTCATCTAAGCATAAAATTAAAACATCAGTGTACATGTCAAGCCTCATAGAAAATTACTGTAAGCACAGCTATACCCATTCTGTTAAAAGAAATTAAAAATGCAGGCAGAATTATTCACAAAACTATCTGTAGTAACCTGATAGTTGGTCGTTATACAAAAAGCACCCTATACATAAAACATAAATACGTTTACATCGGGAGAATAGTGTCCCCCTGCTTCAAACAATTCTTCCTTGTACTCCTTGATGGACTCGCCTTCAAAAAGTGTTAACAGGTAGTCACAAAAACGCCCACAATCAGGTAGATGACCCCATAAAACAAAACACGTGTATATGAGTCCCAAAACATGAAGTTCCGTAATCAAGTATTCACACTAAGTTCTTTTTGTACTGGCATTCACCATAAAATTGCGGTTGCACACAGCATTCCCTTCACAAAAATATTTTAGATAGATATTCAATAACAAGATGGAAAACCATTCCTAATAACTCATCTAATAAATAAAGTTATAACATCAGTATACATGTCATGCCTCATAGAAAATAACTGTAAGCATAGCTTTACCTATTCCGTTAACAAGAATCCAAAATGCAGGCAAAATTGTCCACAAAATTGTCTGTGGTAACCTAATAGTTGGTCGTCACACAAAAAGCACCCTATACATAAACATAAAAAGGTTTATATCGGGAGAATAGTGTCCACCTGCTTCAAACAATCCTTTTTCGTATTCCTTAATGGACTTTCCTTCAAAAAGTCTTAACATGTAGTCCCAAAAGAAGCCCACAATCAGGTTGATGACCCCACAAAACAAAACACATGTATATGAGTCACAAAAGATGAAGCTCCGTATTCAAGTGCTCACACTAAGTTTGTTTTGTGCTGGCATTCACCATAAAATGGCAGTTGCACACCGCAGGCTCAGATCTTCCCAACAGTCGAAAGAACACATAGCATGTAAGCACATACCCCCCACATGTCCTTATAGTTACCAAATAATAAACAGTACTGTGTAGATCAGGATCAAAAAGCCTATTAAGTCAAATGAAAGTACCAACCCGGTTCCAAGGGCGAAAAACACCTTTCTCGTATTAAAGTAGCAGACAAGTCTTGGTGACATAAAACACCTTCTTGGTATAAGGCAGTAATCCTTCACGAAAATTACAAGGAATGATCCCAAACGCAGACTGCCAACAAATGGACCCAAAGTTAATGCAAAAAATATACGATCATCCAAAATTAAAAGTTCACCTTGAGCCCCTTGTCTTGCATCTCGATAATCCAAAAATGGCATCTGGAAATCAGCCCTGTTACACGAGTATGGTTTAAATTCCAAAAACTTTTGAAAGCAGAACTCCTGTAATTCAGCAGTAAAAAAAAAAACAATGAGGACAACCAGATAATTCCAAAATAGAAACGTTCCTTGAAGAGTAAGGCATAGAAGTGGATAAATTCAAATGAGCCCAATCAAGCCCACAGAAGTGGGCATACAGCAGGTCACAGACCAACAGCAGGGAAAACCTTGTGTAACAAAAAAAAAACAACCCCCTGCACGTACGGCAATTGCACGGCCTGAATATCAACTAGAAGAACAGCAAAGTAAGCCAGCAAACTGTGACGCTGAACAAATTCAATATTTATTATGTCAGCCAAAGAAAAAGGAAAAAACAGACCAGTTTCGGCTAATATAGTTACATAGCCTTCCTCAATGTTAATAAATGCAAAAAAAAAATTCCCTTTTATGCATGACATCAACCACAAAAGTCATACTGATTGGTCAAATTATAGATGCTCATTAAGACCTGGTGGAAAACGGCCACCCAATTTAATTATCCACTTCTTATCTCTGGCATCAAGAATATTGTGCCATCCCTGAGGATGAGACAGCAGACCTTGGGATTGATCCAGGATCCACAGACTGTGAATCAGGTTAGGCCATAGGAATGGGAACCAGACTTGACGGGTCCAATAAGGGGCAATGAGGATCACTTTGTTTCTCAACCTTTGAGCTTTCTGTACAGATTTCTGGATAAGGGGGAACAGGGGAAAGGCATACAGTAGACCCGGGGACCAATCATGTGTCAGAACATCCCTTGGTGACTCCCCCTGAAGGGGGGATCAGGGCAAAATAGCTTCTGCATTTGTTGATTAGGGGTGAAGCAAACAGGTCGCAGCAAGGCCTGCCCCAAAGGCAGAAGATATGATCCGCTATTACTGGATTGAGGGACCACTCGTGAGGCATCAAAATGTTCCTGCTCAGATTGTCTGCAATAAGATTGGAACTCCCAGGAATGTGCGTTGCTATGATAATGCAGTTGGAAGCCATCGTCCAATGCTATATTCTCATGGCTTCCCGACACAGAGGGCAAGACCTGGTTCCACCTTGTTTGTTGATGTACCAGACGACTGACATGTTGTCCAGTTGAATTGTAATGGTCCCAGAAGGAAGGGATATGTGTGGAACGCTTGCAACGCTAAAATAACTGCCCTCATTTCCAGGACATTTGTGTGCAAATTGGCCTCCATGGGGGACCAGGTGCCTTGGACTGTCTTTCCCTGGAAATGACCCCCCTCACCCTAACAGGCAAGCTTCCCCTCAGCAGTGTGAGAAATCAAGTGCATTGAGGAGTTCGAGATTGATTCCAAGGTAGCTAGCTGAGAGGCAGCAGTATCACGCACCTCCTCAGGCAGTACCTCTGCCAAAGAGGCACACATTTCTGAAATTAGGTCTCTCTGGAGGCGAGTAAAGTGTGCCAGGCAATTCAACGACCGAATGGCAAAGGTTGCTGAAGCATAGGTCCACTTCCCCAGTATGTCCATAGCCCTAGACTCCATGTTCAGAGGATGAACAGTGGAACTATCTTCCGCTAGTTCTCTCTTGGTGGCCTCTGCCACGACCATGGAATTGACTACCAGCTGTTTGGACCAATTGGGTTGGTCTTCTGGAGTGGACAAAAGTTTATCTGACCTCTGGGGGACGGGCTCTATGTTGTCCGGGGCCTTCCAGGCATGCTGCACAATAAGTCAAATGAGCTCATCTGCAAGTGGGGTCACCCAGGAAGTAGATGGCTGAGCACGGAAAGCCTGCAAGAACAGAGATTCCTCCGAAGAAGTGTTGGAGTGCTTCCAGTCTCCCCTCTGCTTGAGGATCTCCAGAATGTCTCCAAATGAGACGTCTCCCGGGGGGGGGGGGGGGCATGGGGACCCTTCTCTCCCTCATCGCAATCGGTGTCTTCGGTGATGGATTCCTCAGGAGAATTAAGATGTTTCCTCTTGCAAAGTTTCTTCTGGGGTGGCTCCCCAGTAGGATCTTCTGAGGAGGACTCTGGAGAAAGGGTTCCCTTGAAGGGCAGGTCTTATGGCTCCCGTGCTTGAGGTTCCAGAGTAGGAGGGTGGGACAGCTGCAAGCTAGAGGAGGGTTTTGGTTCCGATGCCAATGGTGTCAACTGCGAGCCTGTTAAAGCAAGGACCCTGTCCATTACCTGGAAAGCAAACCCACCCGAGGAGGGATGGGGAGACCGGAATCAAGGACGACCAAGGAACTTGGGTCACACTCTGCCCCGAAGACCCCACCTCCAGGTGAGGAGCTCTGAGAGGACCAGCAGCTGCCAGGAGAGCCGTGGATGATGACGACGCCACAGAAAAAATCAGCGCTGAACTAGGTGCTACGGTGCTGACAGCCCAATCACTGCTCCAAGAGTGCACCAGTTCCAAAGGAGCCATGGCACCAAGAGTAATCGGTGCTGACAGGGAAGCCTCCACTGTCGGAGCCGAGACAGTATGCACTGGGATGGCCATCGGTACCAAAGTCTCTGAAACTTGGGTGGAGGTCGGAGGAGGATAGACAGGAGAATATGCCATGAGAGCTTCCACTCCAAGAGGAAGGAAAGACCTGGTCTGGGTGGTTAATCCTCTAACTGCCAGAAGCTGGTCCACAGCCCTCACTACATCCTGTTCCAAAAGACTCCTAGTGGATCTGAAGGACGCTGCCAATGGGGGGGGGGGTCTGGTCTCTCAAGAAAGGGACTAAATTGTTGTCCCAAAAGAGGGTCATAAGATGGAGAATACCTAGTTCTGGGAAGGTGCTCGATCTTCGGAACTGAAGGTGTCATTACCAGTGGAGCTGTGTAAGACATCGGCACCATGGCCGGAGGTGGTGTCGATGCAGGTAGAGAAGTCAGAGCCTGTGTCACAAAGTCAGCACTACGGGGATGGTGCCGAGGCCAGTACAGTGGAAGGAGTCCGAGTCAGAATCAAAGGTGGCACTGAGAGAGAAAACAGGGAGCCTGGTGCCGAAGCTGTCTGTGCCAATGGCGCTGGGGGAAGCCCGGTGTCGACTCGGTTCCGAGGAGGACAGGAATGTTGGAACTAAAAGAGTCAGTTTCTCCTTATGCTTTTTTACATCTTTATGCTTAGGAGGTGGTGAGACCTCCGTCCCAGGAAGAGCCTCCGCAAAGGGTAATTTCAGCAAACCCTTTAGAATAAGTTTGTTCTTGAGTTCAGCCAACGTACGGTTGCTGAAGCTAGAACAAATGTCACAAGAAACATTAAGGTAGTCAACACCCAAACAGTAAACTCACCGAGCATGGCCGTCAGAATTGGGCATCTTACACCCGCACTTATCACATTGTTTGAAACCAAGCTTAGCCCTATCCGGTACAATAACACACTAGTACTACCACACAACAAACTATAACTAGCAACAAGAGATAGGACAGTGAAAGAAAGCACTTTTTTTTTTTTGTATGGATAGCAGGAAAAGAGTACCAACAACGGTACTAAGAAATACCAAAAAGGTAAGAGGAGGGGCTACTAAGGTAGGGAGAGAGGGAGTAGTACCTTCAATGGTAAGAAGGAACTACCAAGGTAGTGGGTAGGATTTAGTCAGGAAAAGAAGGATGTAGAGATGAGAAATAACTTTAGATGATAAAAACTGTCTAACAAACACGAAAGACTCGAAATAACCACAAAAAAGCTAACACTTAGCTGAGAGAAGGCTTGGCACGTCTGACAAGGAACGTGGCAAACTAGATCTGGAGAGACTATGAGAGACATTGTGAGTAGGTCTTAGCTGAGAGTTTTTGGCTGGCGCGAGCTTGGTACCGGCCATGTCAGTTTCGAGGACAGAACCAAAGTTCTAACAGTAAGGAATGGATAAAGATTTACAACATCAGATGTCCCCATAAACCTTCCAAATATTACTTTTAATTTATAAACCTACTTTCCTGTTTCAGAAAGTATATTTTAAGCTAGGAATATGTGTTTTTATTGACTGTCACTTGACTTTACTGTACTTTTAAATGGGAGCTCAGGTTTGTTTCTGATGGCTTAAAAGTTAACTGCTTTTTTTTTTTCCTGTGGAGAAACGAAACTTAAATTACCTTGGAGGCTGATAAAGTGCTTTTTATTGTGTTTTTACTAGGAAGAGTTACATTTTGCTACTTTTTAAATTCTACCTGCTTGTGCTGCTTAGTTTTCCCAGGGAAGAAACAACAGTTTCAGCTTGACCATGGAACAAAATACCAGTCCCACAGTCAGTCCATCTTCCAGCCACAAAAAAAAAAAAAAAAAGTTAACAAACCAGTCTTTGCCACCACAGCAGGCTAGCAATTTGTCTCAGCCACAGATGGGTGACTGTGATGTGGCCAAAGCTGGTTCCTCAGACCACTCATTTTTTCCTAGATTCCTCTGGGGTTGGCCATACAGCCACTGTGGAGGGGTTAATCATGTTCTCTGCAGCTGTTGGGTTACTGTCAGCGGGCAAGGGAGAGCCACTCTTCAATTTTGGGAGAAGGAGCGGGGAAGGTGTCCCTGCTTAGCCACAACGTTGTGCCCATCTCTGGTGAAGATGGTGCTGCTATTAATGATACTGTTTATAAAGAGTTATGTACTTATCATAACGTGGCATCTGTGTTATCCTATGTCACTATTCAATCACTCTTGGTTCATAGGATTTGACATTGGAGCCGAGCCGGCAACTTCTCAGACAGCTTCCAGGCTCGAGACCCTTGCTGCCCTCTAACCCCCTCAGATCGAGTTTGCCCCTAGAGCTAGAAAACAGCGAAGGGATAACACAGATGCCAAGTTATGGTAAGTACATAACTCTTCACCTGGTATTATCCATGTCACTATTCCTTAGTCTTGGTTCAGAATCCCCAGCTACCCTAAATCCTGGGTGGCCTCATGGAAAGACATGCCGAAGAATTGTGGAACCAAAGGAAGTCCTGTTCCCGGAGACAATGTCAAGTTTATAATGAGTAACAAAAGTGCGAGGAGAAGACCAGGTGGCCGCTACACAAATCTCATCTAAGGAATTACCGGCCAGATACACAGCTGACGTAGTCACAGATGTAGTGGAATGAGCCCTGACTGGTCTTGTTAATGGTAAATATTTACACAAATAAACCAAAGAAATACACTTTGAAATCCAATACGATATAGTAACCTCAGAAACTGCCCGACCCTGTCTGTTAACAGAAAAGGCCACAAACAGCTGGTAAGATTTACAGAAACTCTTGGTCCTGTGCAAACAGAATCATAACTGTCTATGAATATCAAGTATATATCTGCCTAGCCTAGCCTAGCTTGAGCATTTTCTGGCTTGTTAAACTTGATTTCTGTATTAGTAGCTGTATTTAGAGCACAACCAAAAGCTGTTTGCTGAATTTCCTGTTTGCACTTAATTTTAAATCGTTTTTTTCTTAAAACTTGCATATTTTCTGTCCTTGACCTAGCACTCTTGTGTGGGGTCATTTACTGCACTGTTATAACTTGATATTACTTGTGAACCTCTGCTATCTCTGTAAAAAACAAAAACAACAAAAAAAAATCTTGCTTTTTCCCACTTTTCTGAGAGTTAAAAAAAGTTCAGTTACAGGCTTGCTGTTCCTGAACTGCTCGAAAGTTTCTGTGAGGCCATTTATGCTTGGGCTGAAGGAGGGTCTCTGTGTTCATCAGTGGCAGTGACTAACATTGAGCAGCTTCCCTGTCGCCCAGAGAGGTGGTTACTGACTTGAAACTGTAGTTTTATTGGCCACTAGGGGTCATTTCCATAACTCCTTCATCTTCCTCTCTTAAAACCTAGTTGCCTCGTGGTTTGAGCGTCTTTTCAGGCTTGTTGGCTGTTGGTGAAGCACCCTCCAAGAGGAAAAACGCTGAGAGAAGAAGGAGCCACTTTTGAGATTTTAAGTATTTTTTCTCTGTTTATTTGCTAAGTTTTTCTGCATAGCTGCCTAGCTTGAGCATTTTCTGGCTTGTTAAACTTGATTTCTGTATTAGTAGCTGTATTTAGAGCACAACCAAAAGCTGTTTGCTGAATTTCCTGTTTGCACTTAATTTTAAATTGTTTTTTCTTAAAACTTGCATATTTTCTGTCCTTGACCTAGCACTCTTGTGTGGGGTCATTTACTGCACTGTTATAACTTGATATTACTTGTGAACCTCTGCTATCTCTGTAAAAAACAAAAACAACAAAAAAATCTTGCTTTTTTCCCACTTTTCTGAGAGTTAAAAAAGTTCAGTTACAGGCTTGCTGTTCCTGAACTGTTTGAAAGTTTCTGTGAGGCCATTTTGCTTGGGCTGAAGGAGGGTCTCTGTGTTCATCAGTGGCAGTGACTAACATTGAGCAGCTTCCCTGCCCCCGGAGAGGTGGTTACTGACTTGAAACTGTAGTTTTATTGGCCACTAGGGGTCATTTCCATAACTCCTTCATCTTCCTCTCTTAAAACCTAGTTGCCTCGTGGTTTGAGCGTCTTTTCAGGCTTGTTGGCTGTTGGTGAAGCACCCTCCAAGAGGAAAAACGCTGAGAGAAGAAGGAGCCACTTTTGAGATTTTAAGTATTTTTCTCTGTTTATTTGCTAAGTTTTTCTGCATAGCTGCCTAGCTTGAGCATTTTCTGGCTTGTTAAACTTGATTTCTGTATTAGTAGCTGTATTTAGAGCACAACCAAAAGCTGTTTGCTGAATTTCCTGTTTGCACTTAATTTTAAATCGTTTTTTTCTTAAAACTTGCATATTTTCTGTCCTTGACCTAGCACTCTTGTGTGGGGTCATTTACTGCACTGTTATAACTTGATATTACTTGTGAACCTCTGCTATCTCTGTAAAAAACAAAAACAACAAAAAAAAATCTTGCTTTTTTCCCCACTTTTCTGAGAGTTAAAAAAGTTCATTTACAGGCTTGCTGTTCCTGAACTGTTTGAAAGTTTCTGTGAGGCCATTTTTGCTTGGGCTGAAGGAGGGTCTCTGTGTTCATCAGTGGCAGTGACTAACATTGAGCAGCTTCCCTGCCCCCCGGAGAGGTGGTTACTGACTTGAAACTGTAGTTTTATTGGCCACTAGGGGTCATTTCCATAACTCCTTCATTTGTCCTCAGAGGAGTGGTTTAAGGTTATAACTTGTAGTTTATTGGCCATTTTGGGTCATTTCCTGTCTTTTCCAGCCCCCTGCTATAAAGCACGCTTTAGTGCGATTTAGCCCGATTTAGCACAGAGTTGCTACCGTTGCACACTAGGGCAGCAGCGGTTAAGCAGGTTTAAACTATTCGGGCTACCTAAAGTCCACTCTTCAAATTTTCCCTTAAAACTACCTTCCTCGAACTATACTACTGATCTAATCAGCTTATCCTATAATTAAAAAGATCATCTCTACTTGACTCCAAGTAGACTATTCTCTATCTGTTAAACGTAGCACTTGCTCCTACAGTACTTATTACCTTGATACGGCACTCTTGTCATAGATAGTACCCCAAAAAGGCAACCCCCATTTCTCGGTCACCCACGTCCCCGGAATCTTTTTAAAGTTTTTTTGTCTATTCCTTCTAGCATGTCGAGGGATCAGTTGCTAGTGTCCTCTCCTGCTCAGCTGGTTAACCTGGGAATATTGAGGCAATGTTACAATTGCCTCATGTACACAGACAACCCTCTCCTCCTCCCACAAAACACAAATACATGCGAGAGATGCAACTATACGGCCAAACTGGAGGCTGAGCTCTCTCAACATAGGACTGGCAAGACCAGTCAGGAGGAGAAGGTTACCACACACACTATAGACCCAGTCTCACATAGTACCATTACAACCTCAAATCATACACATAAACACACAAAGACATACTCGGAGGCTCTGATCAAAAATCTACCAAAACAGCAGAGGCCACCAAAGCAGACACCCAAACAACCACCACCTCAGAACACAACACCTGCAACACATAGACCTCACAGTCAGAGTGTCAAACAGTCACAGCCCTTAAGGCCAAACACAATGCCAGACACACTAGTCATTGGTGACTCCATAGTCAGACACACTGACGTCCCGCTCACCAGACTGAGTAAGGAGAAGGTCACAGTAAGCTGCCTGTCGGGCGCTAGAATCCGCCACATAACGCAAGCACTCAGGTCTCTCAACAGCAGGTACAAATATGACTCAGTCATTGTCCACGCTGGTGTAAACGACCTGAGGCGTACCTCCTTGGACTACATGAAAAGAGACATTGAGGAGCTCTCTGATTATGTAGCCCAGGCAGGTATGACCCTGACCTTGAGCAGTATCCTACCTTCACCAAGAATGATGCCACAATACAGAGATAAGATGATCAGCTTTAACAATTGGCTTAAACACTGGTGTCATTCAAAGGGGATCCAGTGTCTGTCTGCCTGGGATGACATGCTGGACAAGCCACGCTGCCGCAAGGGACGGCTTGCACCTGTCACCCTGGGATTCGGATATTGGCAAAGGCTCTTGCCACCCCATAGTGCCTTTTTAGGCAAGGCTCAAATTCTAAACCTACCACCCTAGAACACAAAAAGGAAAAAACTAAGGGTAATGCTGCTCAATGCCAGAAGTCTAAATCTCAAAATGCACGCACTCGAGGCCCTTCTCAGTATGGAGAACATCAATGTCTGTGCTGTGACAGAAACCTGGTTCAAGGCTCCTGAGAGCACCCCAGCGCTATCAGGTTTTACCTCATATCATGCGTTCCGGCCCCAAAATCCGGACAATACCAAGAAAGGAGGGGGGGTATCCATATTCATCAAGGACACCCAAACCTCAAGACTGGTGGCAACGCACGATGCATCGGAGACCATCCAGGTGCAATTAACCATAGGCAAGACTGCTCTGCAAATTGTAGCATGTTACAGGCCACCCTCACAAACTCAGGAACCTCACATGGCCTTCCTGAAAACACTAGAGGGGATAAATGTATCACCAAACACCATCATACTAGGTGACTTCAATTACCCTAATATAGACTGGGAACACTACTCAAGCCCAAACACCCTAGCCCACAAGTTCCTGGAATTCATAAACTCAAATGCCATGGAACAACTAGTCACCATCCCCACAAGAGGAGATAACATACTTGATCTCATCATCACGAACATGGGAGCACAATGTTCAACACCGGAGGTGTACCCCTCACTGGTGAGATCAGACCACAAACTAATCTCGCTGGAGGTCCTCATCCCACCCCACCTGAAATAAAAAGACCACAGTAAAGAACTTCTCAAAAGCCGACTTCACACTTCTAAAGACTAGTGTGGTCTCCTTTAAGGCCCCGAGCGGGCGGAAAACAGTACTCAAGCCGCTGAATCACTTACAAATGCCTTCTACCAGCACCTGCAGGACTGCATGGATAAGGCAATCCCAAGCAAAACAAAGACTCTTTGTACCAAAGGCAAGCGTCCAGTCTGGTGGACCCCAGCCATAAACAAACTCTACAACAAAAGGAGGAAGCTACTACAAGATAGAGCAAAATCCTTAAAAGGTAAGACACCCTTGATCACTATAAGTAAAAACTAAGAGCTCTCATAAAATCATCCAAAGCAAATTTCGAGAGAAAAATAGCTAAAGACTCAAAAGACAATCATAAGGCCTTCTTTAGCTATGTTAGAAACCTGGGAGGAAACTCCCAGATATGCTCAGAGCTAGTTCAAAATGATGTGAAGATTACTGATGCTACAGACATTGCCAACATACTGGCTGACAGGTTCAGTGCAAACTTCTCCCCCCCAAAAGGAGAGATATCTATACCAAACGATTGCAGCCCCCCAAACATCTCCAGTGCCCAAGTGAGAACTGCTCTCTCCAAAGCAAAAAACACAGCATCCATGGGACCTGATGGTGTCCCCGGCTGTGTGCTCCATGAACTCAATGAGGAATTAAACCCACAGCTAGGACAGCTGTTTAATCAAAGTCTTACCTCTGGATACGTACCCAGGGAGTGGCGCACTGCAACTGTGGTACCACTTCACAAAGGCGGTGCCTCCACCGACCCTGGAAATTACCGCCCCATTAGCTTGACAAGCCTTATCTGCAAAGCCATGGAGAGGATCATAATGGACCTCATAAATAAAGACATAGGGAATTTGCAGACTTTGGATCCAACCCAGTTTGGCTTTGTCAAAGGCAGATCATGCCTTTTAAACTTGGTTGACTTTTTCGAAACAGTCACCAAAGCCATTGATGAGGGAAAGGCAGTCCATACAGCCTACCTCGATCTGGCTAAGGCCTTCGATACAATACCCCACTCGGGTATCATTGAAAAACTCATCAGCTTAAATGTCAACCCATACATCACAAGATGGGTTGCAAACTGGCTGAGTGATAAAACCCACAGGGTCAGAGTTGCTGGCGCCATGTCAGACTCAAAGCCTGTCACAAGTGGTGTCCCACAGGGCTCATTCCTGGGCCCACTCTTGTTTGGCATCTACTTTTCCGAAGTACAAGCAAACACAGGAGGGTTATGGCTGACAAAGTTTGCAGATGACTGCAAACTGGGCGCCATAGTAGAAAACACATCTGATACAGATATCCTTCAGAAGGGTCTCACAGAAACGGATAACTGGTGCCAGAGCCACGGCCTAAATTTAAATGCCAAAAAATGCATAGTCATACCCTTCGGGAAAAACAAGGTTACCCCTAGCTACCAAATAGGTGGCAATCCACTGAGCACAGAAGAAGTTATCAGGGACCTGGGGACCCAGGTTGATAGTAGTCTGTCATTCGACACCCATGTAGCTAAAGTAGTTAGGAAGACCTTCTACATTGCCCACCTTATCATGAAGGGATTCTCATCTAGATCAAGGGAGGTCATAGTCTCCCTTTACTCATCACTCATCAGGCCAATGATTGAGTACAATGCCCCATTCGAATGTATCTGACCCGACACTTGCAGCAGCTGGAGAGGCCACAAAAGTTCCTCACCAAAAGGATAAAGGGTCTCAAAAATCTGTCCTATGCTGCCCGACTGAAAGAACTCCAGCTCTATTCAGTCGCACCGCTTGCTCAGAGGTGACCTTTGTCTAACATACAAGGCCATGTCAAACCGAGATTTGATGAATATGCTTCACCTCAAAAAATCTAGATCCATCAGAGCCACAAGGGCGGGAGACTTAAACCTTGACACGGCTATTAATAGGACATGCTGGAGGGATAGATTCATCACCCAAAGACTCCCTATGCTGTGGAACAAAATCCCGGTACATGTGAGGCAGAGTACCTCGCTGGCCTTGTTCAAGAGAAATCTTGACCAATGGATGGGAGATCACAGATATACCCCAGGGATAACCTCAGTGTCACTGCTCGACAGAGGCACAGCAAAATAATGGGTATAGTTCCCCATACTAAAGGGGTGGCGTAAGCCACAAAACGATGGGCTAGGCTTGTAAATGCCCTCGGGCAGATAGCCTAGTATGAACCTATGAACCTATGAACCTATATAACAGATATTCCCCTTTATTGGAGAAGTTGGGGAAGAAAACCGGCAACTGAATGGACTGATTCAGATTCGCCTCCGTGGCTATCTTAGACATGAAGGAAGGGTGGGTAGGGAGAGCCACTCTGTCTTTATGAAACAGAAGATATGGGGTTTAACAGAAAGAGCTTGCAACATGGAAACTCTTCTTGCCAATGTTATGGCCACCAGAAAGGCGGTCTTCCATGATAGAAATTTCACATCACAAGTTGCAGCAGGCTTGAACGGACTCTGTGTGAGAGACTGCATCTCAAAAGAAAGGTCCCAAGGGGGAGAAGAATATTTGATGGGAAGCCAAAGCAGGAAACCACTCTTCAAAAATGCCTTACAAATGACAGAAGAAAAAGTAGGTTCCTTGCAAACATGAAAATTTGAGACAGCCGCCAATTGGAGCTTGATAGTACAGAAACTAGCCCCGTCCTGAAAAAAGTGAAGACAAAAACAATAAGATATCTGGGATGGAAGCTGAGAAGGGGTGCAGATTTCGCTGTTGGCCCAAATAGAAAACCTTTTCCATTTACTTGCATAGACCTTTCTGGTGGAGGTCTTCTGAGAGGCCAGGATGATGTTTCTGATGGGTGATGCAAGCCTGGACTGATTTAGTATTACAGGAAGTGGACAAACCATGCAGACAGACGAAGAGCCTGAAGGTTGGGGACTGGAAGATGGGAGGGGTGAGAAATCCGATCTGGAAATGGATCTAGTACCCAAGGGGGGTACTTCAGGTGAGACCATAGGAGGGAAAACCACACCTGCCAAGGCCAAAAGGTGGTGATGAGGATTAAAGTGGCCTTGAAGCCTTGAGCTTTCTGAAGCACTCTGGGAATGAGAGGTACAGCAGGATAAGCATAAATGAGACCCGGAGGCCAGTCATGAACCAGAGCATCCCTGGGGACTCCCCAACTGGGGGAATCAGGGCGAAACACTGGCTGCATTTGTGGTTGTGAGGGGAAGCAAACAGACTGCAGCTTGGATGATTCCAGCGAAGGAAAATGTTTCTCGCCACTGAAGGATTCAGGCACCACTTTTGGAGACTCAGGATGGCCCTGCTGAGTCTGTCTGCTAACACAATGGAATCTCTGGGAATGTGCGTTGCAAGGAGAAAGTGCCCCGAGGACATCACCCATTCCCATACCCTCATGGCCTCGCGACAAAGTAGATAAGAATATGTGCCCCCTTGCTTGTTCATGTACCACACAACTGCCTTGTTGTCTGTGTGAACTGCAATGATGCCCAGAGGGAGGCAGTCTTGAAAGGCTTGCAACATGAAAAGGACTGCCCTCATCTCCAGCACATTTATGTGCAGTTTGGTATTTGTGGAGGACCACGTACTTTGGACCGTTTTTACCTGGTAATGTCTCCCCACCCCAACAGGGAAGCATCCAAGGTCACGGTGGCAACTGGGGGGGGGAGGAAGAGAAAAAGGCCTGCCCACCAGGAGTTCGGGAGACTGCATCCACCAAAGAAGATGACATCTGCACACTGGGGTAAGATGGACTAAGGCTGTCATCGGATGAGAAAAAGAAGACCACTGGACTGCTAGTGTCCACCGTAGAACCCTCATGTGGAATCTGGCTAATGGCACCAGATCGACTGCCGCCGCCATGGACCCTAAAGCCCTGAGAATGAAGCACACCTGAGTAACAGACAGATCTAGGAGGCATTGGACGTGAGATGTGATTAGATGAACACGCCTGAGAGGTAATGCTACAATCTCTGACACTGTGTCCAGCTGAATTCGGATAAACTCCAAGTTTTGGGATGGAATCAAATTCGATTTGGGCAGATTCACTGTGATTCCATACTGGTCAAACAGGAGAAGAATGTGCTGAAAGGCTGTGGCTAGTCAACGGTTGGTGGGAGCTGTGAAGAGCCAGTTGTTGAGGCAAGGAAACACCTGGAATCCCTGCAGTGTCAGGTGAGCTGCAACCACTGCCATGCACTTGGTGAACACCCAGGGGGCTGTGGCGAGACCGAAGAACAGGGTCCTGAGTTGGTAATGATTGGCCCCTATGCAAAAGCGGAGATGTCTCCTGGAGCACCTGTCTATTTTTATATGATAGTATGCATCTTGGAGATCCACAGAGCACATCCAGTCATGCTTGTGCAGAAGGGGCATGATGGACTGGACAGTGACCATCCGGAACTTCGACTTCTTGACAGAGAGATTTAAGACGTTTGGGTCCAGAACCGGACATAGGTCCCCCATCTTCTTTGGCACCAAAAAGAAGTGAGGGTTAAGTTCCAGGGTCTCGTTGTCTGGGGGACCTCCTGGAGGGCTCTCTTCTGAAGAAGTCTGAGCACTTCTTGCTCAGCTAACTCCCTCGCATGGGGTGGCACATCGGGGAGGCACTTCCTGACTGAAGGGGGTGGCTGGGAAAAGGGAATGAAATAGCCCCTGGAAATAATGTTTAGCACCCAGCAATCTCTTGCGATATTTTCCCAGGCCAAAGGGTGCAGTGATAAACGACCCCAGACTGCCTCCATGGCAGGATAGATGGGCAGCACATGGGAGGGTTTCTCAGAAAAGGGTTCCCTGGAGCCCTGATTTTGTGGACTTCCTTGGCCCCTGGGGTGGCGTCTGCCATTAAACCCTCTCCCCAGACCTCTAGAAAGTACAGTTTTGTACCTACCATAAATGTAGATGTTTGAGTGTATACACTGCTGCAGTCATTACACTTGGGTTATCCTGCCGTCAGGCGGTCCCTCAGTCGGCCTGAGTTCCAAAGTCTTGGTCTGGCGTTGGTTACTGTCGCTTCTTCCCTGACGTCAGTGCGACAGGGGTATATAAGATGCAGCCAACGCCATTTTCTTCAGTTTTTCTTGCCCCCCAATGTCAGGTGCCCCCAAAAAGGTAGGCAATGCAAACTGCTAATAAAAAATACATAAGAAAAGCAATCAAAACTTTCAGTTACCAGCAAATACTCCCCATAGGTAGCAAAGGGTAGAAGACTTAGGTACGTACCAGCAAGTAAGAGGGGAAGGAGGGAGGGTAACCTAGACTGCAGCAGTGTATACACTCGAACATCTACATTTATGGTAGGTACAAAACTGTACTATGTTCATCGTGTTACACTGCTGCAGTCATTACACTTGGGTAGAATCCCAAAGCTGAGGTAGGGTGGCTGATTCTATAAGGCATTAGGGGTGGCTATAAGGCCCTCCAGCACTGCAGTGGCAAAGCCAGCACTGGATTTAGAGTAAAGAGGCAGACGGTAATGCTTGGTGAAGGTATGTACAGAACTCCAAGTTGCTGCTTCCAAAATGTCCTTGGTAGGTACTCCTCTGAGGTAGGCAGTTGAAGTGGCTGTTGCCCTGGTGGAATGAGACCTAATGCTGTTAGGTACAGTTTTCCCATGGTGTGTATAGCAGAAACGTATACAGTGTCCTATCCATTTTGAAATGATCTGTTTTGAAATGGCTTTTCCCTATGCTCCTGCAGCATATGCTACAAACAATTGCTCAGTTTTTCTGAAAGCTTTCGTTTTGTCCAAGTAGAAGCGTAACTGCCTGTGTATGTCCAAGGAATGCAGAAGTCTCTCCCCTTTATTCTGTGGATTTGGATAAAAAGTTGGCAAGTGAATAGTTTGGTTTAGAGCCACACTTGATACCACCTTTGGCATAAAAGTAGGGTTTGTTCTTAAAGACACCCTGTCTTGGTGGAAAATGATGAAAGGTTCCACTGCCATTAGTGCCTGTAATTCTGAAACTCTTCGTGCTGAGGTTATTGCCAGGAGCAGAGCAGTTTTCCAAGAGACATATTTTAAATCTGCTGAGTTAGCTGGCTCAAAAGGAGGTGAAGTTAATTTTTCCAACATGAAGTTGAGGTCCCAAGTTGGAGTTGGTGCTCTACGGGGCGGTCTTATGTTTTTAGCCCCTCTGAGGTACTGTTTTAGCAAAGGATTAGAAAAAATAGGTGGGTCCGTGTTGTAATGAGCAGAGATGGCAGAGGCGTGGATCTTGATGGATGAAAAGGAGAGGCCTTTGTCCAGCATCTCAGTTAAATATTGTAGTATCTGAAGAATATTTGGGACAAAAGGGTCAAGGCTGTGAGCCTGGTTCCAGGCACATAATCTCTTCCATTTATCCGAATAGGCTTTCCTGGTGCTAGGCCTTCTGGCCTCCAGAATGACATCCATAACAGCTTTGGAGAGAGGCATTGCTTGCTTGACTAAGGAATCTGCCATGCAGCCAGGTTTAAAGTCTTTAGCTGGCTGTGAAGTATCTGATTGTTGTGCTGAGTCAGAAGATGTCGGATTTATGGAAAAATCCAGGGTGGACCTTGTGCTAAGTTCTTTAAGATTGGGTACCAGTGCTGGAGTGGCCAGTCTGGGGCAATCAGGATCATCTTTGGCTTTTCTTGCCTGGCTTTTATGAGTACCTTTGGAAGGAGAGGTAGTGGTGGGAAAGCATATACTTGTAGGTTTTTCCAGCTGAATGAGAGGGCATCCACTTTCCATGCTTGTGGGTGGTAAGTCCTTGTACAGAATTTCTGTAGCTGGCAGTTCATTGGGGATGCAAACAGATCTATGTCCAGGCTCCACCATTTTTGTGTCATCATTCTGAATATTTCTGGATGTAATTTCCACTCATGCGGATCCATGATGTTTCTGCTTAAGTCGTCTGCCAGTGTGTTTTTCTCTCCTGGCAGGAATTGTGCTTGAGATGAACTTGATAGGTTAGAGCTGTGTTCCACAAGGTCATGGCTTGTCTGCAGAGGGGATAAGAATGAGTGCCCCCTTGCTTGTTTATGTACCACATAACTGTGGTGTTGTCTGTCTTTAGTAGTAGTTGTACTGGATGCAGAAGGTCCTGGAAAGCTATAAGGGCATTTTGTACGGCTAGCATCTCTTTTTGATTGATGTGAAGATGCCTTTGTTCTGCGGGCCACTTGCCCTGAATACATTTTCCTGCCATGTGTGCTCCCCAGGCGTAATCCTTTGCATCTGTTGTCAGTGTTTGCCTGGCTGTGGGTTGAGTGAAAGGCTGTCCCTTGTTGAGGTGACATGCTTGAGCCCACCATCGAAACTCCTGTTGAAGGCAAGGAATTAGTGGTATTACTGTTTCCAAACTGTGACAGTGTTGAGACCAGACAGTCTTTAGGTACCATTGTAGTTTCCTCATATGCAGTCTGGCATATGGAATTAATAGTATGCAAGATGCCATGTAACCCAAGGCCTGCAGAATTTTTCTTGCAGGGAGTTGGGTCTTTGTTGCCATCAATTGAAAATATTGAGTCAGTTGTCCTTGCTTGTCTGGCGTGAGATAAGCCATCTGGGCCGTTGTATTTAAGCTGGCACCCAGGAATATTATCTCTTGTGAGGGCACTAGTTTTTACTTCTTTTCATTTACTGTGTACCCCGGGCAACGTAACTTTTTTTACAAACGCCAGATGCTTTAGAAGAATGTCCTTGCTCTCTGCTTGAATCAGGCAGTCGTCCAGGTACGGATAAATTTGAATTCCTTTCTGTCTGCAAAATGCAATTACTGGTGCCAAGCACTTTGTGAAGACCCTGGGCGCAGTTGATAAGCCAAAGGGCAGTGCAGAGAATTGGTAGTGCATTGAACCAGCTATGAATCTGAGGTATCTTCTGCAGTTTTGTCTGAGAGGGACATGCAGGTATGCCTCCTTGAGGTCCAAAGTTACAAGCCAAGCTTTCTTGCCCAGCATGGGAAGAAGCTGCTGTAGTGTCAACATTTTGAATTTTGGAACATCCAGGTAAGTGTTTAGAGAAGAAAGATCCAGAATGGGCCTCCAGGCTTTGTCCTTTCTGGGAACCAGAAAGAGTCTTGAGTAAAATCCTTGTCCTTGCTCCTGTGTTGGTACCTTTTGAATAGCTCTCATGTCCACGAGTGCTGTTATTTGTCTCTGAGCCTCTGCCCATTGGTTTGGTGGCAGATTTGGCATTCCTTTTAACTGTGGCAGAGTGTGAAAGTGGAACCTGTAACCATGAGATACAATGTTGAGAACCCATTTGTCTTTGGTGATCATATGCCAATTGTGACAGAAAAGTGCCAGTTTTCCTCCCAAGGGGGCTGCCAAGAGAGAAGTGTTTGACAGCTGTAGTGGGAAGTCATTGGGGCTGTTTTTTTACAAGGTTGAGACCTGTCTTCCCCTTCTTTCTGGGTTGATGCACCCCATTGTCGGGGCCTGTAAGGACCTTGTGGTTGACCTCTACCTCTTGGACGTCTGTATCTGCCCCTTTGAGGTCTGTCTGTAACTGGAATGGACCAATTCTTTTTTGGCCAATTTCTGCTAAATCGAGGAGGCTGAACCTGTAAGAAATCCTTCACCGTTTGCATAGATTTTGCCTTATCCTCCATTTTCTTTAATACCTCTTCTGCCTTAACTCCAAATAAAACATCCTGCTGCAAAGGTGCATCCAATAATTTTGCTTTAACATGATCTGGTAACGTCTGTTCTTTTAACCAAGCATGTCTTCTAATGACAGATCCTGTAACTGCTGCTCTACAGGAGACCTCTAATGAATCAAAACCACATTGCAAAGTATGTTTTCCCACTTGTTCAGCTGTATGCAATAAATCCTGCATTTCCTTAAAATTAGGAGGATCTGAATTTGGAAGCATTTTTTGTTTCAACTGAGATATCAAATATCACTGATATTTTAGCATGTGAAATTGGCAATTTAAGGCCCTCATTGCTAAAGTTGCAGATGTATATACTTTCTTCCCCCATCTGTCTAATGCTCTGGAATCTCTGTCAGAGGGGACTGGATTTTTTGCTGAAGAGGCCTTTACCCCTTTGGGACCCTGAGAAATAGTTTCAGGGTCAGCAACAGGGCTTTAAGAAATTTGTGAGAGTCAGGGACTCTGTAGTATCTGTCTGGCTTAACTGGAGCAGGAGGTAAAGAATCAGGATTTAAACTGGATTCAGAATACACATCATCCACAATATCTAACACTGGCGGAATGGCAAGGGGTCTGTGTTGAGGTAATAAAAGGAAATTTCTGAGCCTTTTCTTGGATTCTGAATAATCCTGGCCCTCCCAATGGAAATGCTCCCTCATGGTATGTAAGGTTTCCCCAAAGGAGTAGTCCTCTGGCGGAGAGGCTGAAGGAATAGATTCCTCGGCATCAGAATCCTCATAAGGGGGTAAAGAGTATCCTAGGTCTGAGGATGAATCTGAAGAAATGGATACCTGGTCGGATGAGTCATAGTCTGCATCCTGTCTAGGCCTTTCATCAGGAGGGGGATGAGACCCCCTGATCAGAGTGATTAAGTCTTCAGCCATTTTGAACATTTGTTTCTTTGGCATGGAGGCCTGTCATGGTGAATGTTGTAGTGGTTTCTTTGTTTTTAAAGGAGTTTTAGACTTAGCAGAAGATTTAATGGTTAACTGAGTAGGTCTGAAAACACCCTCTGAAGCTACGGGTTGTTCAGCTACTCCGGATCCCTCTGAAGGGTTAGTCTCGGTAGGCTGTACATCTGGTGCATCCGAAGGCCCAGCCATCTCCACGTGGGAGTCAGAGGCTGCCTGTGGTTCTAAAGAAGCGGTCGTCAGGGGCTGCGAAGGTGCCTCGCTGAAAACTGGAGAACCGGCGACTGGCCTAGAAGAGGCTTCGTCATCAGTTTTGAGCCTCGGATGCCTGTCCTTGTCTTTGCGCTTTTTGTGTATTCCGGTCGTCGGTAGTTCCGACGGCATGGTGTAATTGAATTTCCTGCCAAAATAATGTTGGGCGAAATCAAACCGACATTTAATAGTGCGCTTGTTAAACCTAGCACAAAACTGACAACCTGTGACGTCGTGGTCTGGGCCTAGGCATGGGATACAATAAGAATGGAAATCCTTATGAGGTATTCGCTTCACACAAGAAATACAGTTATTAACTTTTACTGACATCGGTCTGAGGCAAGAAAAAGTTTCCCCAACGGGGTACTTAGCTTTGTAGAAGACTTCGGTTCCGGATTTGGAATGAAAATCTCAGGAGTCGGCCGACCGGCACTTGCGAACTGCTTTTGCTTTGGGCATCGCGCGGCAAGAAAGACTGAAGAAAATGGCGTCGGCTGCATCTTATATACCCCTGTTGCACTGACGTCAGGGAAGAAGCGACAGCAACCGACGCCGGACCAAGACTTTGGAACTCAGGCCGACAATGAGGGACCGCCTGACGGCAGGATAACCCAAGTGTAATGACTGCAGCAGTGTAACACGATGAACATCAGGGCTCGTCCTGAGCATCGTGAAAGGAAGACTGTGACTTCCGAAACCACATTTTCTTAGTCCCTCCTTGAGTCTTAGAAAAGGGCCCTTGAGGGCTAGAAAACTTGATTCCCACAGCCAACAAGGTCCTGCCTTCCTGCTCACTGTGGGTGAGTGTTTCCTTGACTGACAGACCAAAGAGGGTAGATCCTTCAAAGGGGGCAATGGTGAAGGATGCCTTAAAAGACTCCACAAACCCGCAAAGGCACAGCCAGGGGTGGCGCTGAATAGCGATACCTGTACTGGCCACTCAAGAAGCACTTTCCTCAGTGTTGGAAATCAGCCTCATCGAGGAGTTGGACAAGGAAGAAAGAGTAGACAGCTTGGGGGACACTTTACTTAGTTCTCCGGCAGACAACAACTCAGAAAGGGAAGTGGTGACCTCCTTGACCAAATCCCTCTGGAGTTGGGTGAAATGTGCCAAATAGTTAAGCGCCAGCAGAACGAAGGTAGCTGAGATGAAGACTCACTTTCTGTGTCTGTCAGTTACCCGGATCTCTTGGTTAGAGAGATGAACAGATGTGCTTTGCTCCACCAACTCTTTTTTGGTGGCGCCAGCTAACACAACAGCATCGACTGGCACACCCTTAGACCAAAACTGTCCATCAGTGGGAGGACTCAAAAATTTGTCTGCGTGCTTTGGTACCAGCTCCACAGTATCCAGCTCCTTCCATGCCCTGCTGGCGATGAGGTCTATGAGTTTGTCAGCAGTGGGAGTAACCTAGGAGGTAGAAGGTCCCGTCCCGAAAGCCTTCAGAAACATATGCTCCTTGGATGACAGGGATAGGGAAGACCATCCGTCTTTAACTTGAGGATTTCTAAGATGTCCCCAAAGGAGACTTCCTCGGATGGAGATCTCAGGGACTTGTCCCCTTCATAGAGGTCCTTATCCTCAGTGAGAGACTCCATAGGGGAGTCGAGGTGCCTCCTCTTGCATGATCTCTTCCAATGCACCTCCTCTGGGGGATTCAGGAGAGGATGAGGAAGAGAGGGGAACCCCAAGGGGGGTAACTCCAGACTGAAGGCTAGTTCGAGAGAGCTGACCAGGAACAGGATGAGAAGAGTCCGCTCTCGGGTGCTGGGAAGGTCCCTGTAAAGCAGGGGAGGAAACTCCGGTGGAGGAGAACGTCTTCTCTACTACCCGGAATGCCAAGAGGCTGGACTATGTCCCATCCGCACTCCTGACAGGCAGACCCACCTGAGAAGAGGGAACAGAGCATGCCAGCACCTCCCGGTCTCCGGAGAGTACTGGCCCTGAGCTGTTGAGGGCCGAAGCACCAAGGGGAAAGAACCGGTCCAAAAACACAGGACTGAAGCCCTCTCCCAAGGACTCTGGGGTGACAGGTTGGGCCCGGGACTCCATCCACTCAGGGGGAGGGCGAGCAGCGGAGGTCAGGAACTCAGACAGGGTAGAGACAGAATGGGCTCTAAGGGCCTCTGTCTCCTCCTTGATGCGCCCCAGGGCCTGGAAGTCTGAAAACGCCTGGATCGGACAAGCAGAAGAAAGCGAGGGGGTAGGAGAGGTGCCCCTGGCCAGATGGGCAGGGGAAGCAAGAAGCCCCAACTCAATTTGAGCCTTGAGGAAGGACTGCATCATCCTGTCCATATCAGAAGGGAGCAAGCTCCTGGATGACCTAGAAGAGGCCGAGGACATAGTTGTGGATGGATGTCTGGACCCCAAGGGCTTCCCATGTCTCTCAGGAGATCAGCTCCTGCACCTGGTAGCAGAAGGGGGATTCCCCAAGCCAGAATCCAACAGGGAGTCGACAATGGTGGGATCTGACACTAATCCCGGATCCAAAGGCAATTGAGGATGCAAGTGTTTGGACACCACATGACTCGGATCCAAGGGAGTTGGATCCATGGTAGGTCCGGATCTGGGCAGATCCAAAGGGTTTGATCCGGAGGCCTTGGATCCAGGAGTAGAGTTCTGTGACATCGGATCCAAGGGGCTCTGAGAAGAAGCCTTGGATCTGCTGGTGGAGTTGCAGGTCCAGGGATCCAAGGTATTTGGATCTGATGGAGTGGAGGTTGGAGTTGGAACCGAGGAGCTGGGATCCTACAGCCTGGCCTTTTAGCGGCAGATGACCCAGAAAGAGACGTGGCCTTCCTTTTGTGGTCAGAGGGTCCAGGCTTGGCTGGTGACTGGGCCAACAGACCCTCTTGGACCATTCCCTTCAGCAATAACTTGTTCTGGTGCTCGACCAAAGCCATGGAGTTGAATGCGGCACAAATGTCTCATTCAACCTCTAGGTCGTCAGCACCCAGACAATACATGCACTCCTTGTGCAAGTCGAACATGGGCATCTTCCAACCGCATGAGGAGCACCTTTTAAAACCAACTGGCTTGGCTGACATTACTGTAGTGCAAACCAAGCACCAAAACCCAAGGGACACGCCAAAATCACTAACTGGGAGAAATGCCAAGGCCAAAGAAACCAGAAAAGACCTCCAACAACACAACAGACAATAGAAGTACTACTACTCTAAAAACCTAAGGAAGCAAGGAGAAAAAAGGGCACCAAAACTACAACAACCACTGCAAAAAACAAAAATGGGAGGGGAGGAATATGATAGACTAAGTCAGAAGGAAAAACAAGCTACAGAAAACTACAAGTTCATTAGAAATAGAGAATTTAGCCAAAAGTACAGAAATTTTTAAAGCACTTATCCCCACTGGAGACTTGAGCCAGAGAAGTCACATCTGATTTTGAGTGGGGCAAATAAGATCTCAGGAGTTAGAAGGCAGCAAGGGATCATGGGAGTAGGAGGAACTCGAGCCTAGACGTCTGAGAAATTGCCTTCTTGGATCCGATGTCAGATACTATGATCCAAGAGTGAGGAAGAGTGGCGTGGAGAACATCGGATCTCGACTTTCATGTTAGAAAGAAGCATAAAACTATACATGTATCTTCTCCTGCACCAGTTTCACTTTATAAAGTCTAGCTCAGAGTCTTGTACAAGCTATCATACCTCTCAGCCTTTAAGCACAAGAAAGCTGGACAAAATTAAAAATTAGGGGGGGGAGGGCAAATTTTAAATATTGCTCTTATAAACTTGAAAAATTATTGGAATAATATATTTTGAATTAGCATGCATTTTCTTAAGGATAAGGATTCTGAAAGTCAAATGTATGTCACTATTTAGTGACTTCCAATCTGCAATGATTTGCCATAAAATCACAAATTTGATGAGAAACAGACCAAAAATATGAGGCAAAAATCTGGACAGTTGAGAAATATGCAGGCTACCGACACTTCTTATCAGGTGATTTCTTGAAAAAGAAAAAGGGATTCCTCTTTTCCTAAATAAACTCAAGAAAGTGAATCTGGAGAGGAATGCAGTGGGACAGATAAGGGTTTTTCCTCCTCAGATGTTTATTTAGAATCAAGAAAGCATGTTATCTGAATCTCCTTGTCAAGGATTCTAATTCTCTGATACAATTTCCAGAATGTGCCAGTGTTTTCACTGGGAGAACACTGAGGTTTCTCAGTCCCTCAGAAGATACTATGAACTGTTACAAATGGAATTCCCAGAACCTTCTCCCATACCCCAGTGTTGTCAGTATTGCAGAATATGTTTGTCACACCCTGTGGTTTCCTTGATAACCAGCCTGCTGTACCTAAAGAGACCCAAGAGAGAGAAAGAGAGAGACACAGACAGACACAGACTTCCGTCACTTTCAAAAAGACTCTGCAAAGACGAGCAAGTTGTCTAAATATCAAAAAATTTGAATGCACTGCAGCCTGCCATGGGCTTTCACAAAAGCTAGGCACTTCATGAGCAATCCTGGAGCAGTGGATAGCCTAAACAATATGGCAGAGAACTGAAAATATAATCCAGACACACAAAACCTTAATAAACGCTTGAAATCAAGATGAACAGGAACGTGATAATATTAATCTTTTAAATATAAGACTACTAGAAAATTCAAATAAGGAAGGAGGGGTAACAGGTTGTGAAGTGAAATAATTTTTAACATGGACACAATCGGAAAGTGGTTCAAGAAAGAAAGATCCAGAACTGGTCTCCAATAATTTACTTTCTTTGGCACTATCAACATTCTTGGGTAAAATCATTCCCCTAACTACGGAGGAAGGGCAGCTTGTATTATCCCCTGACACAGCATATGATTTAAAACAGGAGGAAAGAGAAGAGTCTGGTCTGGCTGATGAGGAGGAATCCCCTAGAAAGAAGGAATTTCCTCTCACTGCCATCTGTAGCCTTGGTGGATCACATTCAGGGCCCATTTATTTGAAACAATCTATTTTCAAGTACATAAATGGAGATTCAGACTTTACTGAAGGATTAGGGGACTATCAGGGCAGGAGGTGGGAACAAGGTTCCTTCATATAGTCACTCTGACATACTTGTCTGTCCTTTGTTCAGGGGATTCTTGCTTTCATTTTGGAACCTCCCTGACACAGCTTTTTAAACATCCACTTAGCAACACTCTGCTGAGACTGTTTATTTATTTTGCCAAGGTTAAACAAGGGAGAAAAGAATACCTTGGAAAACTTAGAAGAGGAGGGCTGAAAATTTTGAGAGATTCCCCGGGTTAATTTCTCATCATACCTTTTAATATCTTCTGCAGCAGAAGAACTGAAAACCAAATCACTATCCACGGCAGAATTTAAAATTTAATTTTTTACATCTTCTGAGAGGTTCTGAGGAAAAAAGCCTGAGAAACCTCCTTAAAATAGTTCCAGTGGAGGCAGCCCTGGAATTAGTTTCTACAGTTATAAACACACTTTAAACAATGAATAGTAACTTCATAAACAGAAGAAACTAAATTACACAGTGCAGATTTTTCTACACATGAGGAAAACGTATGCCAAAACAATTTTCATACTTTCACAATTACTCAGGATAAACTTCAACATATGAGCCTGCCAGTTTAAAATTCTAAAACTCAAAGCTGCAGAAGCATACAAATATTCCCAAGCATATCAACAGCTTTCTCATCCTTATCATAAGGAGAGGGATTAGAATTAACAAAATGTTTAGCAACAGCTGGATTTACTAAAGCTATAGCTGCTGTGTCAGGTCTAGAATTAGTATACTAAAAACTTGAAAGACTGGAGAATTTTATACAGTCTATCTACTTTTTAGGGGCAGCGGGCTGCCAGAAACTGCAGGCTGTGACAAAATACTGTCCAAGGCTGACAGAACTGGAGGGATGGCAGAAGATTCTGGAAATTCCAGTTGTAGCAAATTATAATATTTTCATAGGGACTAAAAGACTTCAGTATTCTCCCATTGATTCATCCTACAAATAGTCTTAGAGAAACAGAGTCCCTCACAGGGAGAATCAGAAACTACACTCTCCTCTGAATCTGAATTAGAAACCCGAGGTGAAGAAAAATGCTGCTGTCCCTTCATGTTCCCCATACAGATTCCATTTATTGAACATTTTCAGGGAAAAAGTTGTCCCTTTTTCTTCAGAAACTGCCTTATAAGAAGGGTCAAGAAACTGTAGAAGACCCTGAGCCAAACCCAATAAATTGCTCATGTCTAGACTGACACAGGGAAGAGAATTAATTAGTTTTATGACTCTTTTTGACAGAAATCTGTGAAAAAAAAAAAAAAAAACAGATCCAGTATTGCCAGCAACAGCTTCCTCAGGAATGGGCATAATATTCTGGCTAAGTAGGGGAACATTCCCTGCCCCTTCTCTTATGAAGAATAAGAATGTCTCTCCTTTTCCCTGAGGGAACCCCAAAAGCCACAGATGATGTGGATAAACCCAGACCCATGGTAGCTGCACGAACTACACCAGTGGGATCCCAAAAAAAAGATAAGTGGTCTGAAGAACCAGCTTTGGCCACAGCACAGTCTCCCAGCTGAGGCTGAGGCAAATTCCCAATCTGCTGTGGTGGCAAAGGTTGTTTAACAATATTTTTCCTTTTCTGGTTGGAATAAGATCTGACAAAAGTGCTAGTACTTGGTTCCATGATCAAGCCCAAAACAGTGCTTCTTTCCTGCTGAAGGTTAGTAGCAACAGCTGGTAAAACAGCAAAGTAGCAAAAAAGTAGCTTTTTCCCAGGAAAAAAAAAACAGGGAAAACACACACTAAACACTTTCCCCAGTCCCAAAAAGTAAAAGTAGAAATAAAAAGAAGTTATGTACTCACCATAACGTTCCATCTGAGTAGTTATACTTCATTTTTCTGCAACCTGTGGGTATACGGATCCGTACTGGATCCGAGCCGGCAACTTTTTTCTAGCATCTGCTCCAAGCTCCGAGCTCCTCCCCTTACCAATAATGCCCTACCATCTCCTATCTTCCCTCAGATCGAGTTTGCTGCAACTAACAATATATATGCAACTCAACCCAATAACCAACCTGAAAACAGGATAAGGTCCGGGGGATGGAGGGAGGGAATGTTGCAGAAAAATGAAGTGTAACTATTCAGATGGAACGTTATGGTGAGTACATAACTTCTTTAGCTGAAGTAGTTAACTTCATTTTATCTGCAACCTGTGGGACAGAGTCCCCAGCTACTCCGATCCTGGGAGGCCCTTATGGAAGGATATTCCTGAGCACCGCAGAGCCAAAGGATGCTCTACCCTTCGAAATCAGATCCAATTTGTAATGGGAAATGAAGGTATGTGAATTGACCCATGTCGCTGCTGCGCAAATATCGTCCAAAGGAACCCTGGATCAAAAAGCAGCAGAAGTCACCATGGACCTGGTAGAGTGAGCCTTAACTATACCAGGAGGAGATAAACCTTTTGCTTTGTAAGCATGTGAAATGCAAAGAGTGACCCATCTGGCTAAAGAAACATTAGAAATAGCTTTCCCCATAAATGCCCTGGAAAAGGAAACAAACAATTGGTCAGTCTTGCGGAAAGACTTCATTCTATGAAGATAAACACAAAGCTGTCTATGAACATCCAACAAATGGAGTTTGTATTCAACTTTATTTTGAAAGTTGGGAAAGAAAACGGGCAGATTAATGAACTGGTTTATGTTTGCTTCAGATGCCACTTTAGGTAAGAAGGAAGGGTTAGTACGGAGGGAAACCCTATCCTTATGGAAGATCAAATACGGAGGCACGGCAGACAGAGCTTGAAGCTCAGAAACTCTCCTAGCCGATGTGATGGCGTCTAGGAAAGCCGTCTTCCAGGACAAAAATTTTAAGTCCACGGAAGCTGCGCGTTCAAAAGGAGGGGTTACCAATGCCTGTAAAACAAAAGTAAGGTCCCAAGGAGGTACAGAATCCTTGACAGGGGGCCGTAGCAGAAACGTACCTTTAAGAAAAGCCTTACACAGCCTAGAGGAGGCTAAGGCCATGCTGTCTTCACCAACGTGAAAACTGGAAATGGCTGCCAATTGTACTTTCACTGTGGAGGAACTAGCTCCTTGCTGAAAGATACCAGACAGGAAGTTCAACACCGCTGGAACAAGAGCTGTAAAGGGATCTATTTCTCTCTGTGAAGCCCAAATGGGAAAGCGCTTCCATTTACTGCAATATAGTTTCCTAGTGGAGTCTTTAAGAGAGGCCACTAGAATAGATTTTACCTGGGATGAAAGACCGGAAGTCCTGACGATTAACGGAACTGGAACAACCAAGCTGTTAGCTTGAGGCTGCCCAGATCGGGTGGACGTGTCCCCGACGGATGGGAAATTAGATCCCGGCAGGGATCCAGAACCCACGGGGGAGCTAGTAGATGAGACCAAAGGAATGGGAATCAAACCTGACGAGGCCAGAATGGGACAATGAGGATCACTTTGCATCATAGTCGGCAAGCTTTCTGAAGAAACTTCGGAATGAGAGGTAAAGGAGGATAAGCATACAGAAGCCCGGGGGGGGGGGGCAAACATGGAGTACAGCGTCTCTGGGGACTTCCCCTGGTGAGGGAATCAGAGCGAAGAACTTGCTGCACTTCGCGTTGCAAGGAGATGCGAAGAGATTGCAGCAAGGCTGACCCTATGCCAGGAAAAATCTCCTCCGCTACTGAATGTTTCAGAGACCACTCGTAAGGCATCAGAATGGCCCTGCTCAATCTGTCCGCTAAAATGTTGGAGCGCCCCGGGATGTGCGTTGCTATCAGACACTGACCGGTGGAAATCGCCTATTCCCACACTCTCATCACCTCGCGACATAGAGGGTAGGATCTGGTTCCCCCCTGCTTGTTGATATACCAGACGACAGACATGTTGTCTAACTGAATTGCAATCAATCCGAGAGGGAGGATTATGAAAGACTTCCAACGCTAAAAGCACTGCCCTCATCTATAGAACATTTATGTGCAAATTGCTCTCTGTCTGGGACCACATGCCTTGGACTGTCCTTCCCAAACAGTGTCCCACGACCTGAGTTGGGAGGCGTCCGTGGTCACTGTGGTTTGGACTGAGGGTGACACAAATGGGCGTCCTTTTGATATCTCCAGTGAAGTTAACCACCAAAGAAGAGATGTCCTGCAGACGGGACTGATCTTGATCGGAAATTCCATGGGTAGGTCTAGCCAAGACCACTGGACAGCCAGAGTCCATTGAAGAACCTGCATGTGAAGGTGTGCATACGGCAGAATAGATATGGCGGCAGCCATGGAGTCCAGAGCCCGGAGAACCTCGCTCACCTTTGAAGACTGGGAGTTCGCTATCTGAGCTATGTGGCCCCTAAGATGTAGAATCCTGTCTGGAGTTAGGAATACATTCATCTGCAAAGTGTCTAACCGTGCCCCAATGAAGTCTAGAATTTGTACTGGTTGCAAATGGGATTTGTGAACACTGACTGTAATTCCCAGTAGGTCTGCTAACCGAATGAAATAATATCAGGCCAGACACAAGTGATGCTTGTTGTGTGCAGCGAAGAGCCAGTCGTCCAGGTAAGGAAACGCCTGAATAACCTGAAGCCTCAGGTGGGCCGCTACAACTGCATTACCTTGGTGAACCCCCTGGGGGTTGTGGTGAGACCAAAGGGGAGGGCCCTGAACGGAAAGTGACTGGCTCCCAGCCGGAAGCGCAGAAACCTCCTGGAGCTTCTGTGTATTACTTTAACATATGTATATGTGATACTTTAACATATGAAACTGGCAGTTTAAAGCCCTAATGGCCAAGGTTGCAGAAGTGTAAACTTTCTTACCCCATCTATCCAGCACCCTGGAGTCTCTACCAGAGGGGGTAGGATTTTTAGCAGTAGAAGCCTTAATGCCCTTGGTCCCTGTGAAATAGTCTGTGGATCCGCAATAGGATTTTTAAAAAGGAACTTGTGAGAGTCAGGAACCCTGTAATATCTGTCAGGTTTTCTGGGATCAGGAGGCAAAGAATCAGGGGCCAAACTAGATTCTGAAAAGGCATCATCAACAATGTGTAGTACAGGAGGTATAGCTAAAGGCCTATGCTGAGGCAGGAGTAAGAAATCCCTAAGCCTCTTTTTTGAATCAGAAAAATCCTGGCTTTCCCACTGGAAATGCTCCCTTAGAGTAGGCAAGGTCTCACCAAAAGAAAAAATCCTCTGTAGGAGAAGCAGAGGGAATAGAGTCCTCTGCATCAGAATCCTCATAAGTAGATAAGGGCAAATCCATATCATCAGAAGAATCAGGAAAATCAGAATCCTGTTCAGAAAAATTCCTAAACAACTTCAGTCCTAGGTCTGTTAGAAGGGGGAGGTTGGCTTCCCCTGATTAGAGTTATAAGATCTTCAGCCATTCTTATCATTTGTTTTTTAGGCATAGAGGCCTGAGCATACAGCCTGGGCATTGGTTTCTTAGGCATCGTTCGAGATTTTGGCCTAAATGAAGAAGGAGGCGTTGGTTTAATATGCAAGTCCGTAGGCCTGAATACATCCTCAGAAGCCGGTGCCTGCACAGCGGCTCCGGACCCATCCAAGGTAGAGACATCCGCATGTTCCACAGTTGAAGCATCTCACGGCATACCGGACTCTGAATGGGTCTCAGTACAGGTCTGCGAGTCAGAAGTAGTGGGTATCAGGAGCTGCGAAAAACACCTCACTGAGTACCGGCGAACTGACGACTGGCTTAGGAGAAGCATCGTCGGCAGCTTTGGACCTCTCTGTCTTTATCTTTGCGTTTTTTCGGAATCCCGGTAGTCGGATGGCTAACTGATGACATTTCTGGATAATTAAACCAAGAACCGAAATATGTAGAAGCGAAAATATACCGACGACAGATAGTGCGCTGATTAAATAAAGCACAAATGTGACAGCAAGGTATGTTGTGGTCAGGGCCTAGGCAAGGAATACAGTACAAATGAAAATCTTTGTGAGGTATTTGCTTTCCACAAGTAATGCAATTATTAATTTTTGCTGACATCGGTAAGGAGCAAGAAAAAGTTTCCCCAATGGGGTACTTAGCTTTAGTTTAAGACTTCGGTTCTGAAACTCGAAAATGAAAATTTCAGGAGTCGGCTGACCGGCACTTGCGAACTACTTCTGCTTCGGGCACCGCACAGCAAGAAAGACTGATGTAATGGTGTTGGCTGCATGCTTTATACCCCTGACGACCTGACGTCATGTAAGAAGGGACGGCAACTGACGCAGGACCCAAGACTTTGTTAATCAGACTGACTGAGGGCTACTGCAAGCAGATAACCAAAATGGATTGACTGCAACAGTGAAACACAAAGAACATCTATGAACCTGTTATCAGTTTGCCATCCATTCCCTACTGCAATATTACTAGCAATTTATTCCTCAAGGGCAACATGCACTGTATTTGTAGATGAAACAATGAAATATAAAGTTGTTTGCTAACAGCAACCTCTTCAATAGTTACAGATCTCTTTAATGTGGAACTATTTTGATGACTTTTACTTCTTCAGAGATTGTGCATATTTACTGATACTGGTGGACTGCAGAAGTCTGAGTAGACTTTTATGATGGAAATGTTCTGAATTGGGCAGTTTTGTCATTATTGGTGCATGCATTTTGTTTCATTGTTCACTGGAAAAATGTTCAAAACAATAAATTTACAATGCCCTCTAACAACTGTACTGTATTGTACAAGGAATATAATTTAATACAATCAGGAAGGTGTACCAAACATCACTTGTATGTTTCATGTGCAAGGAGCCTATGATTTAAAAACAGCCCAGAGTTAATCTTTATCTGCCACTGGCAAAATCTATTTTATTTGAATGTGAGTTTCAATGTTGTTTCAATGAATGTGAGTTTCAAGGGCAGAGAAGTTTTAAGGATAAGTCTATTTTCATTGTGAGACTGCATTGCTTTGTTTAGCAGATATCTATTAGTGTTTGTGCTGTAAAATGCAAAATAAAACTTTCAAATGAAATCCAAATCATCGCAGAAGTAAAGCAGTATGCACACTACAGTGTTTATGATAAATGGGGTGAAATAACCAAGGAATGGGACACTGGAATGGCTGCAGGGGGGAGGCTCCTTTAGACCATGATTTTGTGAGGAGGCAAGGCAGCAAACTCAAAGACAGCCCCGGATGAACTATACTGCTCAACTGTCCAGATTCTTGCAAAATTAATAGATTTTTGCTTCTTATTTTTGGTTTGTTCCTCATAAAATTTGTGGTTTTCTGGCAAATCATTTCAGAATGAAGTCACTACATAATGACAGACATTGAGTTTCAGACGTCATAACCTTCAGAAAAATGCATGCTAAAGCAAGACCTGTTATTCTATCAACTGTCTTAAGTTTATACAAGCGCAATTTTTAGTACTGTTTGTATGTTCCCCCAATATATTTGGCCTTGTCTAGTTTTCCTGCATTAGGAGGTTGAGAGGCACATGCAAATACATCGCTTTATAGAATTAAGAATATCCAAACCTCTCAACTGTCCCCAATTTTTTGCTCATAATGTTGCTCTCCCCCTAATAATCCCTCTGCAAAATGGCAATTTTGGAAGAAAACGTGGAGGGTTTACAATTATAATTAAATAAGAAGTTATGTACTCACCATAACGTTCCATCTGAGTAGGTATCTTCATTTGTCTGCAACCTGTGGGATATGGATCCGATCTCGGATCCGAGCCGGCAACTTCTAACATAGCATAGATCCGAGCTCCTAGCTCCTCCCCCTTACCCATAATCCCCTGCCTGCCCTAACTGACCTCAGATCAAGTTTGCCCATAGCACAACAGATAACAGGTGTCCCAATGGGAACATATGCTAATAACACAAGAGTGATCCAATCGGTCAGGGGGAAGGAGGGGGGGATGGTTGCAGACAAATGAAGATACCTACTCAGATGAAACGTTATGGTGAGTACATAACTTCTTAATCTGAAGTAGAAACTTCATTTGTCAGCAACCTGTGGGACAGAGTCCCCAGCTACCTAAGTCTTGGGTGGCCTTCATGGAAGGATATTCCGGAGCACCGCAGAGCCAAAGGACGCTCTACCTCGGGAAACAACATCTATTTTATAATGGCTGATAAAGGTGTGAGATGAAGCCCAAGTGGCTGCGGAACAAATGTCATCCAGTGGAACCCTAGCTTGAAAGGCCGCAGAAGTGGCAACGGCCCTAGTAGAATGAGCATGGACTCCTTCAGGTGCAGGTCTTCCCGAACTCTGATATGCTAACAGAATACAACTCGAGATCCATCTAGAGAGAGAAACCTTAGAAACTGATTTTCCGAAATTACTTTTGGCAAAGGAGATAAACAACTGATCGGATTGCCTATGACCAGCAGTTCTGTGGATATAAAAACGTAATTGTCTGTGTACGTCCAAGGAATGAAACTTGTACTCTCCTTTGTTATGAAAGTTGGGGAAAAACACTGGGAGATTGATGGATTGGTTGATGTTCGCTTCTGAAGATACCTTAGGTAGAAAGGACGGGTTGATTCTGAGGTAAACCCTATCCGGGTGAAAAACCAAATATGGTGGTTAGACACAAAGGGCTTGCAATTCCGATACCCTTTTGGCTGAAGTTATGGCCACCAAAAAGGCTGTCTTCCAAGAGAGAAATTTGAGATCAACCATGGCAGCCGGTTCGAATGGGGGACCAGTCAAGGCCTGCAAGACTAAGGATAAATCCCATGGGGGTACCACCTCTTTAACTGGAGGCCTAAGGAGGAAGGTACCCTTGAGGAAGGTCTTACACAGTTTGAAAGTGATAATAGGACCAGACTCTTGCCCCACATGGTAGTATGAGATTGCTGCCAGCTGTACCTTGACTGTGGAAGAACTAGCCCCCTGGTGAAAGAGAGAGGTTAGAAAATCTAGAATCGATGATATCGGGGCTGTAAACGGGTCTAAACGACGGTGTTTTGCCCAAATGGTGAAGTGTTTCCACTTACTCCGATAAACCTTCCTGGTGGAAGGCTTGTGAGCTGCTACAAGAATGGCTTTGACCGGTGATGAGATCCTGGGAGTCCTTATGAGGAGTGGAACTGGAGCAACCAAGCCGTCAGCTTGAGGTTGACCAGGTTCGGAGTCGGAAGACCGAGAGGATGAGAGATGAGATCCGGAATGGGATCCAGAATCCATGGTGGATACACTAGGTGAGACCATAGGTAAGGGAACCACGTCTGACGAGGCCAGAATGGGGCAATGAGGATCATTCTGCTCCCCAGCAGCCTGGCTTTCTGTAACAATTTCAACATCAGGGGTAGAGGAGGGTAAGCATAAAGCAGACCAGGAGGCTAAGCATGAACTAGAGAGTCTCTCGGGGACTTCCCCGGAGGGGGGATCAGAGCGAAGTAATCGTTGCATTTCGTGTTTGAAGGAGAGGCAAAAAGATCGCAACAAGGTCGCCCCCATCGGGCAAATACTTGCTCTGCCACTCGGTGGTTGAGAGACCACTCCTAAGGAGTCAGGATAGTACGACTGAGCCTGTCCGCTAAAATGTTGGACCGTCCCGGAATGTGCGTTGCTATGAGAAAGCGGTTGGTGGAAATCGCCCATTCCCACACTCTCATGGCCTCGCGGCAAAGGGGGTAAGACCTGGTTCCCCCTTGTTTGTTGATGTACCAGACTACCGACATGTTGTCTGTCTGTACCGCAATTGTCCCTACCGGAAGAGAGTTGTGTAGTGCTTGCAACGTCAAAAGCACCGCTCTCATCTCTAGGACGTTGATATGCAAAGAGGTCTCTACGTCGTTCCAAGTGCCATGGACTGTTCTGCCTGAAAAATGCCCTCCCCACCCCAGGCGAGAAGCGTCCGTGGTCACTGTGTCGACTGGTGGAGGTAGTGAGAAGGGACGGCCCGTGTGGAGGTTGGGAGACTGGAGTCACCACAGGAGCTATTTTCTGCAAACCTTGCTTAAGGAAACGGGGAGAGACAGAGGGTTGCAAGACAGGGACCATTGTACCTGGAGGGTCCACTGTAGAACCCTCATGTTCAACCGGGCCAATGCTAGTAGAGGGATTGCAGCCGCCATAGATCCTAGGGCCCTCAGAATCAATTCCACCAAAGGAGTTTGCAGATGAAGAATGGCCTGCACGTGTAACATCAGGTTCCGAAGTCGATCTGGAGTCAAGAACGCAAGCATCTGTCTGGAATCCAGTCTTGCCCCTATAAAATCTAGCATCTGTGTAGGGATGAGAGAGGATTTGGTCATGTTGATGGTTAATCCTAATAGTGGAGCCAGACCGAGAAAATAGTCCCTGCCTGAGCAAAGTAGATGCCTTGTTGGGGCTGTGAGGAGCCAGTCATCCAGGTATGGAAATACCTGAATTCCCTGGAGTCTCAGGTGGGCCGCTACCACCACTAGGACCTTGGTGAACACCCTGGGGGCTGAGGTGAGACCGAAGGGGAGGACCCTGAATTGAAAGTGACTGGCTCCCAGCCGGAAGCGGAGGAACCTCCTGGAATGCCTGTCCACTAGAACGTGATAGTACGCATCCTTGAGGTCTATAGAGCACATCCAGTCATCCTCCCGCAATAAGGGGAGGACGGATTGCAACGTGACCATTCGGAACTTTTGTTTGGGTACCGCCAGGTTTAGGAAAGAGAGGTTGAGGATGGACCTCAAGTCCCTTGTCTTTTTTGGCACCAGAAAGAACCTGGAGTAAAACCCTGATTCGACTTGATCTGGGGGGATGGGCTGGATGGCTCTTTTTTGTACAAGCTGCTGAATTTCTGCAGCGGCCGCCTTCTTTTGACTGGGTGGGACGTCGGGAAGGCTTCTGATTCTGGGGTTGGCTATGAAGGGAATTAAGTAACCTCTGGATATAAAACGAATCACCCAGCGATCTGTTGTTATGGACTCCCATTTTGCCAGGTGCTTCGAAAAACGCCCCTGACTGCCTCCAGAGTGGAGCAGTCGGGAAACCCCTCAGGGGATCTGCGTGGGCCTCTCAGAGAAAGGTTCTCTGGACCCAAAATTCCTCGGACCCCCTCTGCCTCTGGGGCAGCGTCCTCCCTGTCCTCCTCTGCCACGAGAGGACTGGTTATCCTGAGCAGACTGAGATTGATGCGATTTTCGGAACCACATCTTCTTCAGACCCTTTTGGTTCTTGGAAAAGGACCTCTGGGGCGCAGGGAAGTGGACTCCGACGGCAGACAAGGTCTTCCCGTCTTTCTCGCTCTGGACAAGAGTGTCGCGAACGGTTTTGCCGAACAGTGCAGAACCATCAAAAGGGGCATTCGCGAATGACGCCTTAAAGGGTTCCGAGAAGTCACAGTGACGGAGCCAGGCCTGTCTCCTCATGACAAGCCCGACTCCGCCTGCTCTAGCGGCTCCCTCTGTAGCATGAGACAATAGCCGCATAGAGGTATTAGAGATAGAGCGGAGGGTGGCCATTCGGGAAGAGTACAAATCCTTGTCTCCCTCCGACATGGACCCCGGGGGGGAAGCAGCGTATTCCTTAATTAGGTCCCGCTGCATCCTAATAACGTGTGCCATATAGTTCAAGGTCCTCATAGAGAAGGTCGCTGAACTGAAGGTCCGCTTCCCTAGACGGACTATCGCGCGAGACTCCTTGCTCGGAGGATGAACCATGGGGCTCTCCTGAGCCAACTCTTTCTTAGTGGCTGCAGCCACCAACATGGCATCCACAGGGGGGCCTCTGCTCCAATGTGATCTCTCTGCAGGGGGGCTCAAAATTTTGTCTGGGCGCTTGGGGATCGGTTCTACGGTGTCCGGTTCCTTCCAAGCCCTAGAGGATATGAGATCCACCAGGGGGTCGGGTGGAGGGGACACCCAAGAGGTAGATGGTCCTGCCTCGAACGCCTCAAGGAATACGGACTCGTCAGAGGAAGCCTTGGGGGCAGACCACCCACCTCTGATTTTGAGCATTTCCATGATGTCTCCAAAGGAGACATCCTCAGGGGGTGATCTCGGGGAGGCTTCCCCTTCATCCAAGTCCGTATCTTCTGTGAGACTCTCAGGGGAGTCTATGTGCCTCCTTTTGCACTTTGCCTTGTGGGGAATCTCCTCGGGGGGGCTGTCCGAGGAGTCCTCACGGGCTGTAACCTGTTCCACTGGAACTCCTAAAGGCGCTGAGGCAGGCTGCCCAGAGGGCCGGATGAGGGGAGCCAGGACCAGATGAGAAGGAGTGCAGGAGGGAGCCGAAGCCAGGACCGGAGGCCTGGAAGCACTCGACAGTGCCCTCTCCACCGCAGCGAAAGCCGAGGGGCAGCCGCTCTCAGACGGATCCAAGATCCGACTCCCACTCGGATCCGAAGTGGGGATCGGACCCGGTGCCGAGAACGTCGGATCCGAAGGACCAGTGTGCTCCGACCGGGACGGAGCCGAAAGCACACCCAATCCCTCGGATCCGAAGCTCAGCCCACGGCTCCGAGAGGTCGGATCCGATAGACTCGAGGGAATAGTCGGAGCAAACGTGCCCAGCACGGTCGGTTCCGACCTACCCCCGGATCCAACGTGGCTCGGCTCTGAGCCCGGAATGCGGGTCAGAGAAGGAGCTATAGGAGCGAAAAAAGGGGTCGAGCTCCCCCCCAGAGGGGGGGGAGGCAAGAGCACTCCCATCTGCATCTGGGTCTGGATGAATCTCCTCATCATCCGGTCCATATCCGCATCAGACATGCTAAAAGTGGACCTCAACGAGGCCACCGAGGCAGACCTGGAGTGTCGCCTCGATGACCTCGACGGGGACCGGATCACCTCCTCCTCGGGTCCCGGGGAGAAACAAGGGGATCGGATCCGAGGAGGAGGAGATCGAGAAGACTTGGACGGGGAAGCCCTCTTGGCGGGCGGGGCCGATGAAGAGTCCTCGGCCCGCCGCTTAAGGTGCTTCTCCCGCTGCTTCTCTTTCCTGGCCTCCCTATCCTCCGGAGCCGAAGCGGGAGGTTGAGTCCCGGTCGGAGGAAGGGAGGCAGGGGTGACCGCTACCGGGGGGGTAGCGGGCACCGAAGCACCGGAGGCCGAAGCAGAGTCTGGGGGTAGAAGGCCCGCCAGAACTAGCTTCGACCTTCGATCCTTGAGTGCCCTGGGGTTGAACGCCGTGCAAATCGCGCAACCCGAAGAGAGGTGTTCAACCCCAAGGCACCTAACGCACTGAGTGTGGCCATCAGCCGGTGAAAGCCTTTGACCACACTCGGTGCATTTCGAAAAAATTGCCTTAGGGGCCTCCGACATACTGTAGGAAAGCACACTCACTAGGCCCCTAATTCCGTCACACACACACGCTACGACCAGCGGGGGAGGGAGAATTATACTTAAATTAAAACAAGTATGTTATATATATAAAAAGGAGAAAGGGTAAACCTATCACACACACAACCAGTCACTCAGAAGAAAAAATACAAAAACTTTTTTCCTCACAAAACGCCAAGAGCTCTGAACCTAGCTGTTGCTTGAAGAGCGGCAAACTAGATCTGGGGTCAGTTAGGGCAGGCAGGGGATTATGGGTAAGGGGAGGAGCTAGGAGCTCGGATCTATGCTATGTTAGAAGTTGCCGGCTCGGATCCGAGATCGGATCCGTATCCCACAGGTTGCTGACAAATGAAGTTACTACTTCAGATGTACAGTTGTGTACACTTACCATAAATGTAGATGTTCGAGTGTATTCACTGTTGCAGTCATTACACTTGGGTATCTGCCTGCAGGTAGCCTTCAGTTTGCTTGAATACCAGAGTCTTGGGATTTCTGCATCGGATGCTGTCGCCTCTTCCATGACGTCAGGTTGTCAGGGGTATAAAACATGCAGCCGATGCCATTACATCAGTTTTTCTTGCCCCAAATGTCAGGAGCCCCCAAACAGGAAGCTATTATATGGTGTGGAACACCCCCAGTAAAAAGTAAATACCACTGCCATAAAAAAATGGCCATAAAGAGGATAGGTAGAGAGGAAAGAGAAAACCAGGGGGCTGGAGGGAGGGAAACCAGAACTGCAACTACACTCGAACATCTACATTTATGGTAAGTGTACACAACTGTACTTCTTCGTGTTTCACTGTTGCAGTCATCACACTTGGGTTGATTCCCAAAGCTGAGGAAGGGTGGAGGCAGTCAAGAAGTGTTAGGGCTGGCTAGCAGCCCTTGTAAGAATGCTGTAGCAAATCCAGCTCTGGATTTAGAAAAAATAGGTAAGTGGTAATGCTTGGTGAAGGTGTGTACAGATCTCCAGGTTGCAGCTTCCAGGATGTCCCTGGTAGGGACTCCCCTGTGAAATGCTGTAGAGGTGGAAGTAGCCGTAGTGGAATGTGTTCTGATCCCCTGTGGGGTAATTTTTCCATGGTGCTTGTAGCAGAAATGGATGCAGTTTGCTATCCATTTGGAAATGGTTTGCTTTGAAATAGCCTTGCTCTCTCTGCCTCTGTAGCAAAGCTGAATAGCGGCTGGTCTGATTTTCTGAAAGGTTTAGTCCTGTCAAGGTAGAACCTGAGCTGCCTGTGCACATCCAAGGAGTGCAGGATCCTTTCCCCTTTATTCTGAGGATTAGGGAAGAAGGTTGGCAAATGGATGGATTGGTTTAGAGCTACACTGGATACCACCTTAGGCATAAAGGATGGGTTACAAAACCAAAGGTACGACTGGTGAGATAGCCAGGAAACCAAAAGAGAAACCAACAGTTTAGCGCTTTCACCCACAATTTTAATATGTGAACTTCTTCAGAAACAAATACACATTAAACCCAGTTCCTTAAATATACAACAATACAGGAAATGACATCAAATTCATTATTAATTAATATAAAATATATTCAAATAATGTCAAAATAAAATTCAAAAAAATAAATAAATAAACTCAACCAAATAAATCCAATAAAATGAAAACATAAATATAAAAATGTTTCCTGCAATAAAAATGTTAAAAGGCAAACTACAAACCTATCTATATGTTAAAAAGCAGTTTAAATTGATTGACTCATTCAAGCCAGGGAACTTGTCAGCCCCTAACACAAGTTGCCACAATGATTCCTTACACTCCAAAACATTGTTTAAATCCCCACCATACTCACTAGTGTGAATCTTTTCCAACACTGAGAACTCAAATTTCTTAAAATCCCTACAAACTGTTGCATGTTTGGCCAAAGAATTGAACCTGTCTTTGTTTTTTATGGCTAAATTGTGTTCATAAATTCTCTTTTTCAAAGCCCTTTTAGTTTTCCCTACATAATAATGTTCACATGATACACAATTAGCAATGTATACTACATATTCTGAATTGCCATTGTAATAACCTTTAGCCCAGATAGTGTAGTTCAAAAATCTAATAAATACAGAAGTACTATTACTAACAAATCTACACTGTCTGAAATTGTTACATGCATATGTGCCCCTCTTGATGCTGGCAGCTCTAATATTGTCCCGATGTTTATTATGGTCCGCCTCAAGCATAGACTTTAAACTAATTACCCTTTTGTAGGTGAATGTGGGTTTAACCCCCAGGGTGTCAACCAATTCTTTGTTGCCCAACACCACCTTCCAGTTGTTAATAATTATATCTTTAATAAACCACATTTCGTTAACAATGGGTAAAGGGAAGGCAATGTTGAAAGTGTTGTAAATATCAGAATTGGTAGAACTAGAATTTATACCAATTTGACCAGACAAAAGAATTGGTTTGGCAACGCCCTTCCTTAACAAAATAACTTCTTGCTCTATATTTTCAATCCATTCTGCTGTATAACCTCTATAGAGAAATAAGGATCGTAAAAATCCAATTTCCCTGAAAAATGTGTTGTCATCCGTAGTAAGCCTACTCAAACGAATGATTTGGCCCTTGACAACACCTTTTTTCATATGTGTAGGATGTAAACTATCCTTATGTAGATACTGGTTAGCAAAAACCTCTTTTCTGTAAATTTGACTACTGAACTTGTTATTAATTTTGTCTACACTAAGCAAGATGTCAAGGAAGGGAACACTGTCACCAAAACCACTCATTTTGAACTCCAAAAACTGTGTGGTCTGAATCAAATCGCTTACCAACGCAGAAAATTCCTCTGAAGTACCAGTCCACAAGAAAAGTAAATTATCTATAAATCTAAAGTAGGAAAGTACTTTGGTAAAACTGGAATGATTTACCAAAAATTTAAGTTCCCAATTGGCCATCACAAGGTTAGCAAATGCTGGTGCCACTCTAGCCCCCATGGCTACTCCTGATATTTGTTTGTAAATATATTTGTCAAATCTAAAAAAATTGTTGTCTAACACAAGCTCCATAAAGGATGGGTTAGTCCTGAGGGAAAACCTGTCAGCATGGAAAATAAAGAAGGGTTCCACAGCCATTAGTGCCTGTAACTCAAACACTCTTCTTGCTGAAGTCATGGCTAGAAGCAAGGCTGTTTTCCAAGAGAGTAATTTTAACTCTGCTGAAGCAACAGGTTCAAAAGGGGGAAGCGTGCGCTTTTCCAGTACAAAGTTAAGGTCCTAGGCAGGGTGGGAGCTCTCCTAGGGGGCTTTAAATTGTTAGCCCCTCTCAGGAACTGTTTGATGAGAGGGTGAGAAAAGAGAGGTGGCTCAGTATTATAATGAGCTAAGATGGCACAGGCATGGATCTTAATGGAGGAGAAGGATAGGCCTCTGTGGAGCAGCTCTGCTAGTTAATCAAGGATTTGAGGTAAGGAGGGCACAGCTGTTTCCTTTCATTGAGACTGATTCCAAGAACAATATCTTTTCCACTTTTCAGCATAGGATTTTCTAGTACTAGGCCTTCTCGCTTCAAGGATGATGCCTAGCACCTGTGTGCTGAGGGTTGCTGGTGGTATATTCAGGGGATAAGCCAGGCTGCTAGGTTTAGGGTTTGCAACTGTGGATGCAAAATCTGTCCCTCCTGCTGAGACAGCAGGGAAGGTGTGAGATGTAGATGCCAGGTTGGCACTGCTGTCAGACTGCGTAGGAGTGGGTACCAGCGCTGGCATGGCCAGTCTGGGGCAATAAGGATTGCCCTTGGCCTGTCCTGTTTCATATTGAGTAGTCCTTTTTGAGGAGGGGCAGAGGGGGAAAGGCATAAATTGGAGAGGTTTTCCCATGTGAAGGAGAGGGCATCCACATTCCAGGACCTGCTGTGAGTGTTCCTGGTACATAATTTGCTCAACTGGTGGTTCTCGGGGGAGGCAAAGAGGTCCACCTCCGGTGTCCCCCACCTCTGGATTAGAAGTTTGAATGAGTTGGGCTTCAATTTCCACTCATGTGGGTCCAGTAGATTTCTGCTTAAATCGTCTGCCAGTGAATTTTGTTTGCCTGGCAGGAACTGAGCTTGTAGGTGTAATGTAACATAGATTTGTGTTATCATGCATTTTCTGAAGTATGTGAAGTTTGAAACCTAAATCTATGTCAGTATTTAGTGACTTCAATCTTCAGTAATTTGCCAGAAAACCACAAATTGTATGAGGAATGGATAAAAAAATAAGAGGCACAAATCTGGAAATTGTTCGAAAAACTGGACAGTTGAGGGGCATACAGCAACCACCTATGCAAGATAGGATCAGGTAAAATTATGCCTTCTTATAGGTTCATAGGTTGGTACTAGGCTATCGGCCATAGGGCCTATACAAGCCTAGCCATAACAATTCCCTGGCTATTTCTTCCCACACTATTTACTTCCCTGGACCCCTGTCTAGCAGGGTGAGTGATGTGATTCCCGGGGTGAATTTCCTTTCTCCCATCCAATCGTCAAGGTTCCTTTTGAAGAGGGCCAAAGAGGCGCTCTGCTTGACATGTATGGACAGTCTATTCCAGAGTCTGGGGAGTCGCTGGGTCAGGAACCTATCCCTCCAGAATGTTTTATTTATTGTGATGACAAGGTTTAAATCCTGGAGTGTGTGGCTCTGAGGGATCGGGATTTCTTTAAGTGTAGCATGTCCAATAGCTCTGGGTTTGACATGGCCTTGTATGTTAAGCAGAGATCGCCTCTGAGTAGATGATATGCGACAGAGTAGAGCTGGAGTTTTTTAAGGCAGTCAGCATAGGGCATCTGCTTTAGGCCTGTGATTCGTTTAGTGAGGTATTTCTGCGGTCTTTCTAGTTGTTGCAGATGTCTTGAGAGGTACATACCAAACAGAGCGTTGTATTCTATATTGGGTCTAATGAGGGATGAGTACAGTGGGACAATGACCTCCTTTTTTCTGGATGAAAAGCCCTTAGTGATGAGGTGTGCTACATAGAAGGATTTCCTGACTGTTGTGGCGATGTGGTTATCGAAGCATCTGTTTCTGTAAGGCCCTTTTGTAGAATATCCACATAATTTGGGGATTCAATAATGGCTCCCAGTTTGCAGTCATCTGCGAACTTTGTTAGCCAGAGTTCCTTAGTGTTGGCCTGTAGTTCAATGAAGTAGATGTCAAACAAGAGCGGTCCCAGGACTGAACCCTGAGGTACTCCACTTGTCACTTGTCTGGAGCTGGACTTGGAGTTGGCTACTTTTACAGTGTGGGTTCTGTCAGTAAGCCAATTGGCAACCCATCGAGTGACGTAGGGATTAATGCCCAGCTTAGTAAGTCTATCTATGATTCCAGAGTGGGGGATGGTGTCAAAGGCCTTGGCGAGGTGCAGATAGGCTGTGTGGAGCGCCTTACCCTTGTCCACGGCCCTGGAGACTGATTCGAAGAAGTCAATTAGGTTCAGGAGACAAGATCGGCCCTTCACAAACTCAAACTGGGTGGGGTCCAGTGTTTGAAGGTTACCAATGTCTTTGTTTATAAGTTCCATAATAATATGTTCCATGGCCTTCCAGATCAGGCTCATCAGACTGATGGGGCGGTAGTTCCCAGGATCCAAGGTGGATCCCCCCTTGTGGAGTGGGATAACTGTAGCTGTGCACCACTCAGTGGGCACGAAGCCTGAGGTGAGGCTATGATTAAACATGACACTTAGGTGAGGTGCCTGTTCATTTTGTAGTTTAGTTCATGTAATACACAGCCCGGGATGTCATTTAGTCCCATGGATGCTGTATTCTTAGCTTTGGAGAGTGCGTTTTTTACCTGTGTGGCCATTATTACCGGAATTTGGCAATCTTCCGGTATTGAGATGGGCCGTTTAGGGGGTGAGAGGGGGGTGAAGTTGGCATTGAATTGATCTGCCAGGATATTGGCAAAATCCTTGGAATCAGTATATTTAATGCCATTCTGCTGTAACTTAGAGCAGATCTGAGCATTGCCATTTAGATTCTTGACATAGTTATAGAATGCCTTGTGGTTGTCTTTGGAATCTTTGGCAATTTTATTTTCATAACTAGCTTTGGAGGATTTTATGAGGGATCTCAGCTTCTTACGGAGGCTGGTAAGGGAGTTTTTTGCACCCTGGGATTTTCCTCTTTTCTGCAACAGTTTCCTTCCTTTTGTTGTAAAGTTTGTTTATGGCAGGGGACTACCAGATTGGCTTCCTTTTTTTTGGAGGAGAGCATCTTGGTTCTATTTGGGATGGCACGATTCATGCATGAGTGGGTGTGCTCGTACAGTGCCTTAATGAAGGATTCAGCAGTCAAACTTTCAGTTCCTGTCTGCATGGGTGTCATGAAGTTTGTCACTTCTGACTTGAGTACCATGAAGTTGGCTTTGGAGAAGTTTTTTTATGGAGGTTTCCTTACTGGGCGGTGGGGGTGGGATGTGGATGTTAAGGGTGATTACCTTATGGTCAGACCTGACCAACGAGGGGGTGACCATAGTTGTGGAGCATTGATTTCCCATGTTAGTAATGACCAGGTCTAGGATATTGGAGTCCCTGGTGGGACTATGGATTAGTTGATACAGGGCGTTGGGATTTATTAATTCCAAGAACCGTTGGGCAAAGGTGTTGGTACATGAGTAACTTTCCCAGTTAATGGCAAGGTAGTTGAAATCACCCAGTATTAGGGTGTTTGGTTGTATACACTCTGCTATCCATTACAATCCCTTGAATGAATGAATGTTTTGGTTTTAAATTTCATGCATAGGCTTGTTACCATTTCAGATGACTGGTGGGTATTTTGCAAGCTTCAGCCATGATTACATGGTACATTGTCTTATGTTTAACTGCAGGCAATCTCTTAAGCATTTAACCCTAGCAGGTGATTATAATACACACCCTGCTCAGGCTGTTACTTTTAAATTCTCTGTCACTTAGCAGTGGAATACTTAAAACGATGTTTTACAGGATAGTACAGTTTGGGTAAGTAAAACTTACCATAACAGTAGATGTTTGAATGATCACTGCTGCAGTAGCCTTAACTATATGGGTTATATCCTGCTAAGGATATAACAGCCAGCCAGATTACAAAGCTTCAGGGCACCCTCCAGGTTCACAAACTATCAGGAAACTCAAGCTGGGCTAAATAAAAGACGTGTATGGGTGCAAAGCCCTTCAGAGCTTTCCTGCCAGTAGAGAGAGGGAGGATGAGCCCTGAAAGGAAAATGCAAGAAACAACAAAAAATAAATGTCCGCAACCTGGCATAAAAAAAAAAAAAAAAAAAAAAAACAAAGAACATGGAAGGAGGGAGTGACCATTTAAACATTTACTGTTATGTTAAGTTTTACTTACACAACTGTCCTATAGTCATCACATTGATCACTGCTGCAGCAGCCTTAGCAATACAGGTAGATTACCTTACATAACTTCATTTGAGGGGGTGGAGTGGAATGAGAAGTGTCCAGGAGGCCTTAAAGAACTGACCTAGCAAAACTGGATATGGACCTAGAGAAGGAATTAAGCTTACAGTGCTTACTAAAGCTATGTACAGAGGACCAAGCAGCAGATCCTAGAGCACTTCTAGAATCCACCCCTTTCAAAAAAGCCATAGATGGTGCCAAGGCCCTAGCAGAAAGGGCTCAATCCTGCCTTGAATAGCTTTGTTATGGTGAGTATAACAAAAGATAATAGCCGTACACAACCATTTCAAAATAGTCAGTTTTGACACAAGTTGTACCTTCTACTTACCTTCACAAGAAATGAACAATGATCCAAAGATCTGAAAGATTTCATTCTTTCAAGACAGTATCTGAGTTGTTCATGGGCAACCAAGGTACAGAATATCATTTTTCCTGATTTTTAGGTTCAGGAAATAAAATGGGGAATTGAATAGTTTTGCTTAAAGTAAACCAGATACCACTTTAGGCATAAAAAAGAATTAGTTCTCAAAGAAACCCTGTCACTATGGAAAAAGAGGTAGGGCTGACTTTCCATAACAGCTTACAACTTAGATACCCTTTTTGAAGAGGTCAGTGCAGTCAGTAAAACTGTTTTCCATGTTAAGAATCACAAGTCAGCCAGTTTAGTTGGTTGGAGTAAGTGTTAGCTTCTCTAATATATATTTAAGATCTCAAGCAGGGGCCACCAGTTTTCTTGGAGGCCTCTTATGCAACACCCCTTTCAAGAACATTTTTGACATGAGACTACATTTAAAAAGGAGGATCCATGGGCAGACATGCAGAAATAACCAATAAATGAAACTTGACAGAGTATAAGTAAGGCCATAGGACAGTAAGTCACACAAATACTGTAGAACCAGAGAGCAATTAGCCCTGAATGGGTATTAGTTATGTTGTTGGCACCAACTAGAAAACCTTTTCCATTTGTTAATATATGATTTTCTAGTAGCAGGCTTTCAGGCATCCATTAGAACCTGCTGCACGTCTCCAGTAAAGAGGTGGCTAAAAGGAATTAAGACCCCATCATCCAGGCAGTCAACTGTATCAAACACCCCTGATCTTGTGTGAGTAGATCAAGTCTGTGAGGAAGCTTGTGGCAATTACCTCTGGCCATTTCCAAAAGAAGGGAGAGCCACAGGTGCCTGGACCAGAAGGGAGTCACCACAATGGTCTTGGCGGATTCCTTCTGAATCTTCAAAAGAACCGTAGACATAAGTGGAAAGGATGGAAAAACATACAGGAACATCCCTGCCTGAGGAAAAGTAAAGAAAAGAAATGGCATCTGTCTTCCAGACCTTCTTGCATGGAGTCCTGGAACAGAATCTTGCAATTTGATTGCTCAGATAGGAGGCAAACAGGTCTACTTCAGGAACTCTCTACAGATCAAATTTTGGAAGACCCCCTGATCTAGTTTCCATTAGTAAGGATCTGCCACACATTTTTTTTTCTGACAGAATGTAGGATGCCTGTACAGAGAAAATGTGCTGTGAAGCTAACTCCAAAGTTAACAGGGCTAGTCTGAAAAAGAACATATGACTTTATTTCCCCTTGCTTGTTGATGTACCAGATGACTATGGTATTGTCTGCAGCCTCTTGAAGAGATCCCGGGGACCAAAGATGGCTCAGGAGAGTTAAGTGCCTTGAAAAAAGCAAGCATCTTCTTGATATTTATGTGCTTGCATTTGTCCTGGGAGTCCAAACACCCTGCACTTTTATCCCTCCTGAAACTGCTCCCCAGTAAATTCTGAAATATCTGTGGTGACTGACTGGTTTGGAACAGGGGGGTCAGAAAGGCAGACCTGGACTTAAGGATATCTGTTGTCTCCATCAAACAATTTCTCTTCTGAAAAAAAATGTGATTTTAAAAGATAAAGGGTGTTAATATGCTGGGACCAAAGAGATTTCAGACAGCACTGTATCTTTCTCATGTGCAGTCTTGCCAGGGGTATCATGGGAATCTTAGATGAAATGATCCCGTATGTTGATGTATTTCCTCGCAGTGTCCGAAGTCTGAGTGGAAAACCTTAAAACAGATCTAATCTAGATAAAAAAATCTATTTTTTCCTGTGGAAAAAAAGCTCTTTCAACTGTGGTGTCTAGTTGACATCCATGGATCACAATACTGTGTGAAGGAGTTAAGAAAGACTTTTGAATACTCTCCTGGAATCTGAGCTTGTGTAAGAGATCTCTTATTTAAACGAGAGAGATTCCTGATACTCTGAGAATGATTCTGCAAAGATAAGTAAGTCATCTAAATATGGAAAAAATGTGGATACCCTAAACCCTGCAAAGAGGTACAACTGGAGCTAAACACTTTGTGAGCACTTTTGGTGTAGTGGATAGTCCAAAGGGTAAGGTAGAGAACTGATAGTTTGATCCAGACACTCAAAAGCTTAAGAAATGTCTGAAGTCTGGATAAATAGGGATGTGATGATGAGTATCTTTTAGGTCTGGTATTTTTTTTTCAATAAGCATCTTTATTAAATTATCACATATGATATGGGTAGTCTTACATTTATATGAATGAAAAACAAACAAAATGATACCACTTTAGTTGCAAACATTATACATCACAGACACCACTGAAACAACTGTAGTTGCACATTATACATCACTTATAATCTAGCCAGTCATTGTCAATTAGGCATGACATGGCTCTTTCAAATCCTGCCTCTTAAACCTCGTTCCCTCTCTGCATATATTGTTCCCACAATTCCCATTTTTTCCTATGTGGTTTGCTCCTTCCCTTTTCTAAAGATCCCAATTCCAGTTGATTTATCTGTGTTACTATATTCACTACTTATAGTAAAGTTGGTCTAGACTTTGATTTCCAATTTCTAGTAATTGCTTTTTGACAGACACCATAATTAGACTCAGCAAGGCTTTACTATGTCTAGGCAATTCTGATTCTGTATCATAGTTCAAAAAAATTAATCTCCTCAGTCAATCCAATCCAGCCACCCAGCATCTCTGACAGAGCAGTTCACAGGGAATCCCTAAAGTCTGACAGCTCATTACACTCCCAAAACATATATTTCCAGCTACCTCTTTGATGCCCATCACACCTCCAACATTTGCTATCTGCCTGAGGAAAAATTCTTTGCAGTCTACTTGGGGTATAAGAATACCTATGTAAACATTTCCAGGCAAAGATCCGAAATCGTCTAGACTTTGTTGCATATTTGGGAGATATACATATATCCCCCATTGCCTCTTTGTGAATTGCTTATCCAGTCTCTCTTCCCAATCCTTTCTAAGCTCCTCTGATTGATTCTTATAATTATCATGCAATATTTTATATGCTTTACTAATTATTCTTTTTTTTTAATGGCAGCTTCTGCTATAGAGTATATTAAGAACACTACCAGTGCTGGTCTTTCATTTAGGACCATCCTATTTCTTTCTCTTTGCCTATACTCTGATATCAATCCTTGATAGGGAGGACAATCTCTAACTTGCAGTAGAAATAAATTCTTGGCCTCTTCCCATTCTATTACCTTTCCCTTTCTAGTTATTTGCTCCCAATACCTTGGTTCCTTTGCCAGTTTTCTCCAATAAACTCCAGCCCCCTCTTGCCTACTATCTGTATCCCTAACCACAGTAATCCCTATTGGCAGAATCTCTTTTCTCCATTCTCATGCTGGTTTAGTTCTTAGAATACTGTAATACTCTGCATGATTTTTGTTGTTCTTCTTAAGAGTCTGCATCCAAAATCCCAGTCTCTCCTTATTTCATAAGCTTCCTCCCTGTATCATCACCATGACTTTCCACTTTGAATTATAGTTTTCTGCTTGTGCTTGTGTGTATGTGTAAGAGCCTTAACTGTGTTGCTCTAAAATACCCCCTCAAACTGGGTAATCCTAATCTGCCTTTTTTGTTCTATTGTATTTTTAAGTCTAGTGTTAATAGGAAACTTAAAACAGGAAAAACAGGTAACAGAAGTGACATAATTTTGAATGTGGGCACTATCACAAACAGGTTTAGGAAATAACAATCCAGAACTGGTCTCCATGAATTTTCTTTCTTTGGCACTACAACACGATGAACTGGTTATATCAATCCTTGGGACAGTATGTGATGAAGAACCAGTGGAAACAAAACAGTCCTATCTGGAGAATGAGGAATGACCCCCTGGAAAGGAGGAATTTCCTCTCACTGCCATCTGTAACCTTGATGAATGACTTGCAGAACCCATTTGTATGAAACTATCTGTCGCCAAAGAGAAAAATAGAGATTCTAGCTTTCTGGAAGAAAAAAGGGGCCTGGGTGAGAGGGGTTCACAAGGTCATTTGAACAGTCATTCAGACTTGTTGGACTGTCCCTAGTTTTTGGAGGTTCAATACTTCTTTTTGGAGCCCCCTTGCAATTTCTTTTTTAAATGCCTGCTTACCTGTACTTTATTGAGACTGTTTATTCTGTTTTTGCCAAAACTGGATAAGGAGATAGGAAAGCCCTTAGAAAATTTGCAAGAGGGCTGAAAATCTTAAGAGATTCTCTGGATCAGCTTGCCCTTTTCATCAGGCTTCCTAATCACCTATACAGCACAGTGGCCAAACACTAACTCTCTATCCTAGGGAGAATTTAAAATCTAATTTTTAACACCATCTGAGAGGTTTTGAGAATGCAGCCATGCAAACTTCCTCAAAACAGTACCAGTGGTCATAGCTCTGGAAGATGTATCAACTCAGTCATACACACACTGCAAACAGTGTCCTGTGCAACAGAAAAAATAAGTCAATTACAGATCTTTCTTTACAAGTAGAAACAGTAGATAAAACATTCCTCAAACTTACACAATTTGTCAGAACAAACTGTCTGACAATTAAAAATTCTGAAAATCAAAGTTGCAGAAGTATACACTTTTCCCCCATACCTATCAATAATTTTTCCCAGCCTTACTAGAAAGAGTAGAACTGGAATTAACTAAGTGCTTAAAAGCAAATGGATCAACTATAGCTATTGATACTGAGTCAAGTTAGGGAAGAGAGTATAAAAATTTAAAAGACTGAGGAACGTCTTTTAAATTTTAAAAACGATGGGCTAGGCTTGTAAATGCCCTCGGGCAGATAGCCTAGTATGAACCTATGAACCTATGAACGTCATGCATCCTAACTGCCTTTCTAGGCACAGCTGGTTGAATATCAGGAAAAATGCAGGCAGTAATCACTGTTTTAAAGCTATCTGTTCTGCCTGCTCTGGCTTTCCCACCAAGCAGTACTTAATTAACTGATCTGTTAACTGTTTAAATCATACTTTAGATCCTCCTGTCTGATTATTGCTGTTTTAAATGGTTTTTTTTCAGTGTCTCACTTCAATTTTTCTGCTCTGTTAAATAGTCTCTAGTGCTTCCCACTGAAACTAGGGTAGCCAGTAGCTGTATCATAGTCCAGATCCAGGCCTGCTGCATTTGGAACCGTTTGTAGTGGTTTGTTTGTTCTGAGCACACTTTCCAGGCCATCTTGGATTGGAAGGGGCCTATCTACATTTTTCTAAGAGAACTGTGTTTGATTGGCACCTGATTGGTAAAGGGAGGCTGGTCTAGGGCTTGGAATAAGCATCCTTATCGGCCCCTTTGAATTTTGTTAGAGTTTTTTTTCAAGTTTCAGCTTCTGGCATTTAGACCCTGCAACTAAGCAGGTTTCTGCTTGTTTGCACATCACACAGCACCGCTCACTGTCGTGCAATTGTGTGCCAAAGCCAGACAGTTAAATTAAACAAATTTTCTGTTAAAACTCTGGCAGAAATATCCATTTGCCGAGCTCCTCAGTGATCGTTTATGAAAAGCCACCCCTAGTGACAACAGTCTTCAACCTAGCATTATGGACAGTTGGACTACCCTTGTTTCTCCTGCCAACTTTGTTGACTTGGGACTCTTGAGGCAGTGTAGCAATTGCCTCATGTACACAGACAACCCCCTACTAATAACACAATCTAGTACAGAGTGAGAGAGATGCATTTACACCAAGAATCTGGAATTCATGCTCTCTCTCACTCAAAACAGTAACACAGAGAAGGTTGTCAACTCACCCACCAGTACATATTCACATTGTACCACTATTCATACACATAGTACGCATCAAACAGGTAAATCCCATACGCTGAGGTTCTCTCAAAAAACTTACTGACTGAAACACCACAGACCTCCAAAACACAAGTCTGCTACAGCTAGCACAGTCTCCACAGCACCCATGACTCACAGCAACACCAATGTCTCACCCACCAAGCCCATAAGGCACAACACTCAAAAACCAAGTTGCCTTGTCACTAGAAACTGAACAGTGAGACACATGGATGTCCCACTCACCAGGTTGGGCAAGGAGAAAGTCACGGTCAGCTGCCTGTCCCGTGCCAGGATTTGCCAAATCATGCATGCACTCAGGTAGGTCTCTTAGCAACAAGTACCGTTATGACTCTGTCATACTTCATGTTGGTGTAAATGACCTGAGACATACCTCACTGGATTATATGAAGTCATACAAGGTCAAGCTCTCTAATTATGTGTCCCAGGCAGGTACATCCCTAGCATTGAGTAGCATACTACACTCACATAGAATGATGCCACAGTTTAAACAAAAAATGACTGCTTTCAATAACTGGCTTAGTTTTTGGTGTCATTCCAAGGGGATCCAGTTCCTGTCTGCCTGGGAATCTGTGGTTGACAAAACTCACTGCTTTGCCAGACATGGTTTGCACCTGGCAACCCTAGGCTTTCAGCTGCTGGCAAACACTCTTGCCTTCCCCATAGTGCCTTTTTTAGGCAAGGTCTCGAAAACAACATTACCTATGTGAAATTAACTAATCAGAACAAAATAAGGTTCATGCTGCTAAATGCTAGCAGCTTAAACCAAAAACTGCACTCCCTGGAAGCACTTATCTCACTAGAAGATGTAGATGTTTGTGCAGTCACAGAAAGTGGGTTTAAGGCCTCAAAGGGTACCCCAGCACTGCAAAGCTACAATGCCTTTCACACCACTAGACCACAAAATGAACATGTGAAAACCAAAGAAGGCAATGTTTCAATCTATATTAGAGATAAATTCACCTTACATCTAGTTAGACTGGACAACTCCATGTAGTTATTCCAGGTCCAGGTTACGGTGGGTAACACTCTCATTCATCTCCTAGCCAGTTATAGATCCCTCTCCATGGGTCATGACACCCATGAAGCCTACTTTACCAAACTGAAGACAATTCAAATATTACTGAACACACTGGTTATGGAGGATTTCAATTATCCCACCATCAACCGGGAAACCTACTCTAGCCCAAACTCGCTAGCACAAAAGTTCCTTGACTTTGTGAATTCAAATGTCCTGGAGTAAATTGTCCATTCCCCGACAAGAGGAACAATCATTCTAGATCTGGTCCTCACCAACACGTCAAACAGGTGCACTGCTACAAATGTTAGACACTCATTAGTTAAAATTGACCACAATTCATTCACCTTCGAACTGACACTAACACCAGAACTCACAAAGGGTGAAATCAGACTAAAAAACTTCACCGAGGCAAACTATAACCTCCTAGGTGAAGGTATTAATGAATTCCAAGCCCCATTCCAAGCTGAAAGTGGTAACTATGCCGAAGCTTACACTAAAGCCCTGTACAATCATTTGCATAAGTGTATAAACTTGGCTGTACCAGACAGAATCAAAGCCACACCACCAAGTAAAATCAAGCTGCCATGGTGGACTTAGAGCATCAACAAACTCTACAATAAATGTAAAAGGTTGCTGTCCAAGAAAACAAAGACAAGGACCCAACAATGGAAAAGCACCTTCCTCAGTCTGAATAGGCAAACAAGACAACTTATCAAATCCTCCAAGACCCGTTTTGACAGAAACATAGCAAGAACTGCCAAGGATAACCATAAGGCCTTTTACAGCTAAGTACGTAACCTAAACGGTAGGGCCCAAGCATGTGAAGAACTGGTGGCACACAAACTGACCCCACAGAGATAGTGAACCTGTTAACAGATAGGTTTGGTGAAAATTTCACTCCCTTATCCCCTCCTAACTCTACACAGCCTCTATGGGACCAGATGACATCCCAGACTGTCTTCTAAACAGGTTAAAACATGAACTACAATCACCACTAAGCACCTTTTTCAATCACAGCCTAAACACAGGCTTTGTTCTTGCGGAATGGAGAACAGCTACAGTTATCCCCCTCGACAAAGGTGGCCTAGCAACACTGTTCAAAAGGAACCTGGATGAGTGGATGGGGCACCATAAATTCTTACTGGGAATAGTGCCCACAATCATCCTGGACATGGGCAGTCATTACTAAATGCAATCTTGGGTATTAACTAACATTTCTATGGCATTACATTGGGATGAAACGGCTAGGCTTGAAATGACCTTTGGGTCGATAGCCTAATAATCTCCTGAGTGAACAGTGTCAGCCATGTCAGTATAAACAGATACTCACAGCTGCACTTAGACATTTTTAATTTAAAAAAAATACAAGAACAGTAACATATATTTAACATTTTAAATTGCTATCTTGGATTTTATATTATAATCTTTCAAAAAACAAAAAAAAAAAAGAGAGAGACAAATGAATCAAGTTTAGCAAGCTTGGCCGATGTCTGCTGTTAGTGTGAAACTAAAAGGCTGTGCAGTAATACGCAGCAGCTACAAACCCTACCAGGGACAAACCAAGTCACAAAACTTTTAGTTATGTACTCACCATAACTTCAGATGTTTGGGATCCATCTCGCCTACATTCTGAATGATGGGTTCGGAGCCGATCCCTCGGCTCCGACTCGGCACGCTTATGCCAAAGAGCGAAGTCTCTTATTGGCTGAGCTTACTATATCCCAGGATGCACCACTACCAGTCCCCCAGATCTAGTTTGTCCGCATACATGCACACATGCACGCCCTGCTTATATAACATCGTCAGATGAAACAAGATAAAACAGTAGAACTCAAAACCGCTCAATCTCTTCTGATCTCCAAGGCAGGGGAAGGAGGGTGGGTATTAGGAATGTAGGCGAGATGGATCCCAAACATCTGAAGTTATGGTGAGTACATAACTAAAAGATGTTATGTGATCCTATCTCGCCTACATTCTGAATGATGGGACAGCGTCCCTAGCACCTGAATCCTGGGTGGCTCACTGGAAAACACTCCTGAGTACCGTGGAACCAAAAGATGCTCGTCCTTTAGATGCCACATCCAATTTGTAGTGGAAATGAAAGTGTGCGGGTTGGACCAAGTAGCCGCAGCACAGATTTCGATATAGCGAGCTTGGAATGAAAAGCTATAGAAGTAGCCATAGCTCTGGTAGAATGAGCTTTGATAGATGTTGTAAGTTGCTTATTCAAGAAGAAGAATAGGCCTGAGCTATGCAATCTCTGATCCATTTTGAGATAGTGGCTTTTGTGATGGTTTGGCCCAATTTATTATCTGAGAAGGACACAAACAACTGGTCTGACTTACGAAGTTGCTGAGTCCTGTCTAAATAAAAGCGTAATTGCCTGTGAACATCCAATTTATGGAGAGTGTATTCTGCTTCATTGGAGAATTTTGGAAAGAAAACTGGTAGCTCTAGAGATTGTTGAAGACAGAAACTAGAACAGACCTTTGGGACAAAGGATGGATTAGGCCTAAGTGATACTCTATCCTTGTGGAAAATCAAGTACGGTGGTTTAATAGACAGGGCTTGAAGCTCTGAAACTCTTCTTGCAGAAGTAATAGCCACTAAGAATGCCGTTTTCCAAGACAGATATTTTAACTCGCATGTAGCAGCCGGTTCGAAAGGGGGAGATGTTAATGCGCGAAGCACTAAATCAAGATCCCACGGAGGTGCAGGATGAAAAACTGGTGGTCTTAATAGACTCGCACCTTTAATGAATGTTTTGCATAGTCTGCTGCTCATCAAAGGAGGATCCGTGGATTCATGGAATTTAGAGATAGCCGCTAGTTGGACTTTAATAGTTGAGACAGAAGATCCCTGATTAAACAGGGATGTTAAGAATTTCAAAACCTCTGGGACAGGAGCAGTGATAGGGTCTAAGCCCTTGAGTTGAGCCCAGATAGCAAACCTCTTCCACTTACTGAGGTACAATTTGTTAGTGGTGGGTTTGTGGGCAAGATAAAATGTGAACAACTTCCGGATCTAGTGTGTGCCTTCTAACTAAGGTCGGAAGTGGAGGAGCCAAGCTGTCAATTTCAAGGATTGAAGGGACTGATGCCAATGTCCCGACTGATGGATTAGCAAGTCCGGAATCAGGTCTAAGGTCCACGGATCGCCCACTGCATGCTTCTTCAGGTAAGGAAACCATATCTGACGAGGCCAGTATGGGGCAATCAGAATCATTAAAGACCCCAGTTGAGAAGCTTTTTGAATAACTTTGGGAAGAAGTGGAATTGGAGGAAAGGCATAAAGTAGCCCTGTTGGCCAAGGTTGTGCTAGAGCATCCATGGCTGGTACTTCTTGATGTGGGATCAAGGAGAAGAACCTTTGGCACTTGGCGTTTTGTGGAGTTGCAAATAGGTCGCAGCACGGCGTCCCCCATCTCTTGAAAACCTGGGCTGCTACTGTGCGGTTTAGAGACCATTCGTGAGGAGAGAGAATTGTCCTGCTTAATTTGTCCGCCAATACATTTGACTTTCCCGGGATGTGGGTCGCTACCAAGAAACGGTTGGTAGCTACAGCCCATTCCCACACTCTCATGGCCTCTCTGCAAAGGGCGTACGATCTGGTCCCTCCTTGTTTGTTCAGATACCAGACCACCGACATGTTGTCTGTGTGGATGGCGATGATGCCCTGAGGAAGAAACTTGTGTAAGGCCTGTAGGGATAGAAGTACAGCCCTCATCTCCAACACGTTGATGTGGAGAAGAGCTTCGTCTGGAAGCCAGGAGCCCTGAACTAGCCTGCCCAGACAATGCCCCCACCCTATCTGGGAGGCATCTGTCGTCAGGGTAACCACTGGAGGGGAGAACAAAGGGTTTCCTTGATCCAAGTTGGATGTCTGAAGCCACCAGCGCAGGTCCCTTTGCATATTTCCGTAATCATGATGTGATGATTGAGGGAAGATCCTGAAAGGACCATTGAGTTGACAAGAGCCACTGAAGAATCCTCATGTGTAATCTTGCTAGAGGAACTAAAAGAACTGTGGCAGACATTGAGCCTAAAACCTGTAGAACCATCCTGGCTGGGGCTTTGGATCTCGAGATCAGAGCTTGAACTTGGCCCTGTAAAGTTCGGATCCTTTCGGCAGGAAGAAAGACGCGATCAATCTTGAGTCTATCTCTGCTCCTATAAACTTTATGCGTGAGAGGGCAGCAAGACAGACTTTGACCAATTGAATGTAATCCCCAGGGAAACACCCAGGGAGATGGTGGCTTTGAGGTTGTCCATTAGTAGATGCCTGGTGGTGGCAGTCAGGAGCCAGTCGTCGAGATAGGGAAACACTTGGAATCCAAGACTTCTCAGGTGAGCCGTCACTACTGCCAAACACTTGGTGAACACCCTGGGGCTGTGGTGAGACCAAAGGGCAGAGCGCAAAATTGGTAATGACTGACTCCCAGGCTGAAGCGCAGATACCTTCTGGACGCCTGATGTATCGGTATGTGATAATAGGCGTCCTTGAGGTCTATGGAGCACATCCAAACATCCTTCTCCAATAATGGGAGAATGGATTGTAACGTGACCATTCGGAATTTGGATTTCGTGACGGATTGGTTCAGTTTGCTGAGATCCAATATTGGCCTCAGGTCCCCTGTCTTTTTTGGCACTAAAAAGAACCTGGAGTAATTTCCTGATCCGATCTGGTCTGTGGGGACCGGTTGGATGACTCCTTTTTCTAGCAGCTTTAAAGCTTCTGCGGCTGCTATTTCCCTTTGACTGGGTGGTGGGTCCGGGATTCTCTTGGACGGTGGGGGTGAGTATGTGAATGGGATGGTGTAACCTCCGGCAATGATCCGAAGCACCCATCTGTCCTGAGTGATTGACTCCCAGGCTTTTAGGTGCTTGGCAATGACACCCGACTGGCTCCGGAGCAGCACAGCCGGGCAATCCCTCATGACGTGTGGGAGGCTGAAGAGCCACGAAAGGACTCGCGGTCTCCAGAATTGCGGGGCCCTCTGCCGCCTCTGGGACGGCGTCTCCCTGAAAAATTTCCCCGTCCTCTGCCTCTGGACGGGGAATCTTCCTGCTGTTGGGAGAAAAACTTGCGAGATTTGCGGAACCACATTTTTCCCCCTCCTTTAGCCTTGGGGTAAGGCCGAAAGGGAGTGGAATAACGGGCACCTACGGCAGATAAAGTTTTTCCCTCTTGCTCACAGCGGGTAAGGGTGTCTTTACCTTGGGTCCAAACAATGAGGACCCATCAAAGGGAGCGTCGGCGAAGGAAGATTTGAAGGCCTCCGCAAACTGACACAAGCGGAGCCAGGCTTGTCTACGTAGAGCCACGCCTGTGCCTGCCGCTCTACCCGCCCCTTCGGCCGCATAGGAAATGAGCCTCATGGACGAGTTAGAAATTGACGTAAGGATAGCCAACTGAGAGCTAACCGACTGGGCTAGCTGCTCAGGTAGGTTACCCGAGAGGGAATCTGACAACTCCTTGACCAGATCCCTCTGAAGCCTGGTAAAATGTGCCAAATAATTCAGAGACCTTAAGGTAAAGGCCGCTGAAGTCAGGGTGCGCTTTCCGTACCTGTCCATACTCCTAGACTCCTTATTAGGAGGATGGACGGACGTTGAAGCCTCTGCCATGTCCTGTTGTGTAGCAGATGCCACCACCATGGCATCTACAGCCACGCCTTTAGTAAGGAACTCCTTCTCAGGGGGAGCAGACAAAAATTTATTTGGACGAGAAGGGACTGGTTCCACGGTATCTGGATGTTCCCACGCCTTCGACAAACTAAATCCAGAAGCTCGTCGAAGGGCGGAGACACCCAGGAGGCGGAGGGCTGAGCTCCAAAGGCCTTGAGGAGCACTGACTCATCCGCAGAGGGGGGTTTGGATATCCAGCCGCCTCGTTGTTTGAGGATCTCTAAGATGTCTGCAAATGAGACATCATCCGAGGACGACTTCGGGGACCCCTCTGCATCATCCATATCAGTGTCTGATGTAATAGACTCGGGGGAGTCCACGTGCTTCCTCTTGCACAATCTCTTCCTTGGGGGTTCCTCTGAAGACAACTCCGAAGAACCCTCAGGAGGAGGGGAACCCCCACTGGGGGTAACCTCAGGCCTCGGGGCTCCGCTGGCTACAGACAGGGGGACTGCCAAAGACCCAGTCTCCACGCCCAGGGAAGGTGCCGGTAAAGGTTGAGAGATGGCCGAAGAGGACTTGGCCAAGGCACTCCTCATGGCCCTGAAAGCCGGACCCCCAGAATCCTGGGAGTGTCCGGTCTCCAGAGCCGTGATAGCCGACGGAAGTCCCGCAGCTGAAGCACCGAGGGGGAGGCTCGGAACCGATAGCATAGGTCCCGAAACATCACCCCCGGGTCCAGCCGAAGAAGTCCGCGTACCAAACTCGGACCCGAAGGCCCGGGTTGGAGTAAGGGTCGGAGCCGACCCTGAGATCTCCACCGGCTCCAACAGCACCTGCTCCGACGGAGCCGAAGCAGTCGGAGGAGGAATGGCAATGGGGTGGGCCAAGGTCATCGGCTCCAAAGCCAACTGGGTCGGAACCGAAACAAATTTTTGGAAGACTGGGGACTGGAACAGTCTTTGGAGCACCCTGTCTATATCAGAATCCGACATTCTCAAGACCGAGAGGAAACAGAACGGGTTCGAGAAGGCCTCTCCATCGGCCCCAAAGGGCTAGGGGACCGGCTCGAGGCGACTCGATGAGTATCGGCGCCGAGGAATACTCACACCAGATTCCATCGGTGCCGAGGTAGACTTGGCGCCGAGGAGGAAGTGTCTGAGCGGCGACCCTTGTCGGCTCCGAGCAGCGGAGCCGACGAAGGTGACCCGCCTCGATGCCCCAGCCATCGGCTCGAAGCCAGAGGAGTCGATACTGGTGGCATCGAGGCAGACCGTTCCAACCTCGGCTCCGAAGTCTTTGGAGCCGAAGGAGAGGCCTGCCTAGGTCTCTTGGCAGTCGGATCCGACGGACTGGTCGGAACCGAAGCCCTTTTCTTTTTGGCTGGAGCAGGAGAGGATGCCAAGGCTTCTTCAAAGGAAGGTTTAATTAACCCCTTAAGAATCAATTTATTTTTCCTCTCCTGGAGGACCCTTGAGGAAAAAGCGTGACATACGCTGCATGACTCTTGCAAGTGCTTTGCCCCTAGACAATATACACAGAGCGAATGATCGTCTGTGATAGACATTTTGAAACCACATTTAGAACATTTTTTAAAGCCCGAAGGCCTAGGAGTTTGAGACATGATGTTAAACAATTCTAGTACTTTTGACAGGAAAGTAAACAACTATCAAATTACTGATGATAAATTTAAGCTCACAGTTATAGCTTAACGCAAACACTTCCTGAAAATGACAGGGAACTCTAAACAACTAAGATTACTGAGACCCTGTGAAGTTTTAACAGGTTGACAGTCCGGGAAGGCCCTGGATGGAGGGGGGCCGAAAACAAACTCAACCCAATCACACACAAAAAATTTTCAATCCAAACGTACACAAAGAAGCGATAGCCGTTAAAACAGCTTTTGTGACCAAAAAACAGCAAAAACTGACAGAAAAGTTAGTTAATAAAAACTACTCAGCCCAGCCAGCTCGAGACCACGTCTTCGCAGGGAAGCGGCAAACGAGATCTGGGAGACTGGTAGTGGTGCATCCTGGGATATAGTAAGCTCAGCCAATAAGAGACTTCGCTCTTTGGCATAAGCGTGCTGAGTCGGAGCCGAGGGATCGGCTCCGAACCCATCATTCAGAATGTAGGCGAGATAGGATCACATAACATCATAGGAAGTAAATTGGAAAGCCCTATGGTGTCTGGCAGAATTGGGTGATACTGTAACAGTATTACTGTGTATTTCTACAAATCCTTGTTCTGTCCTAGAATGGATATTCGGGAGGTGGGCCTCACAATATTTACTACACTGGGTGGGATCTTTTTCAATAAACACGCTACTTTTAGGTTCATGTTATTTTTGTGTGCCTTCAGAAGGCTTTGCTGTTTTGCTCCCACATATCCTGCAAGCCTAGGTTGCTACACATTTGCAGATTTTGTCCTCATCTTTACTTCATGCTGCATGCCATCTATTGCTCTCCATTTAGTGCCCATACGTGATGTACTTGTTCTATATATCATGCTTCTGTTCACTGTTCGAGTTTACTATTTAGTGGACTGGTTGGCTCCTACATTCTCCATTTAGTACTCATGTTGGTGCTGCTTCATTCTGTTTTATGCCCTGGGGTTTTGTGATGATTTTGTACACATGTACAGTACATCTCCATTAAGTGCACTCATGAAGAATTCATTCCCCTTACTGCCCATCTGTGCTGCCCTTCTCCATTTAATACCCATTTGAGATGCCTTTCAGTACACTGTACATCATATCTAGACTAAATTCACTTATGTAAGGCATCAACACAGATTATTTCCACCAAATGGTATATTCTCTTTGGCAATTTTTGCAAATCCTACTCAAACCTTCTGTGTTACTGAGCAGAATGGAGAGACTAGGAGCGATCACCACTTTTTGTTCTTTGTGATGTGGTCTCTATGAATTGCTATAGAACGAACATTAGCTTTAATGCCTGCTTTCTTAGTATACATATTTACTGCTATGAAAGTAATAACTAAGGCTGATGTTATTTTTGTCATACTTCATATTGCAGGGAATAAATCAGCAAGGCAAAGTATTTATTAAACAGCAGCTGGGCTAAAGCAGTCTCTTGTTTTCCACAGTTGTGCTGTAATTGCAAAGCTATTAATACAAGGGACATGGCTATACTCATACACACTTCCTGGCGTGCTACACCATTTCAGGCCAGTTCTACAATGTATCCTGGGAACTTTATGCATCACTTTCAGTAAATACATTAGGGAAGCCTTGACGTTAAAGGGATTTTGTTAATACATAAAGCAATGAGCAATGCAATCACAATCAGAATACATGTACATTATAATTTTAAATTCAGTTACGTTTTTTTATTTGTTTGGAAAAACATTTTAAAAACGCTTTTGTAATAGGAGATTAACCACGTCATAAATAGAAATATGACAGTAACTAAGCATCATGGTGTGAGTAATATGTGTTTAGGAATGAATACAAAATGCTCACCAAAGCAGCAAAAGCAAGCTTTCTTAAACAGAGACAAGCTATAAACCACTAGATTACCCTTATGCAAATGAAACAGCCAAAGCCCATAATGACATTTCCTGGTCAAACAACATCTAATAGACACAGCCCATTCCAAGGATGCAAAATAATTTACTGACTCCCCTATTAATAAATAAACTAATAAAATAAACAAACTACAGAAATAAAATACTGGCAGTCTAAATTAACGGAAAGGTTGATTTACTGTGAAGCGCTTTTCATTTACTTAAAATAGTAAACTTCTTCAGACATAAACACACCCTTACAATGACCTCTTAAATAGGTTAAATTGACACCATTCTAAACCAGGAAATTATGTCATTAGCTATGCAAAACCCCTTATTATTACATAAAATACAATTCACATATATATTTATTAATCAAATCAATAATTAATTCTAAAACATTTTCATATTGCTTAAAATATATATAATCAGACACGAATGTGTTGAATATTAACCAAATTATAAATGTACCAGTGAAAATCGGAACCAATATTTTTAATGTTTAAAAATCTATATGTAAAAAATATGATGGTGATGAGTACAGGCAAATTAACTTGGTAGGATGAATCCCACTATTATTTTATGTTATGCTTAAATTAATTGTTTCTACCTGCTTAATGCCTTCAACTTTAAAATGCTGTTGATGCTACAAATGTCATTTAGCCCTGGCCAAGCACTTGCTGCACAAATATCAGTGACAGCTGCATTTCTGAAGAAGGCTGTATCAACTGCTGTTGTAGAACGAGATTCTGAAACAGAAGGAGGACGCTTAGTATATTTGCTACAACAAAACATGACACAGTCAGAGAGCTATACAGCTAAAGTGATCTTAAAAATCTTCTGACTCATTTTTTATGGGACAGGACAATAAAAAGTTAGCTACCTTCACAGACACATTCAGTCTTTTCAACCCAGAATCTCAACTGATGATACACAGCCATACAGTGGACTACTGTAGAAAACATAGGCATATTAAATTACTAAATGAAGTTACATTTGGCTGATACGGAGAGTTTTTTTTTCAGAAAGAGCTCATGTCTTTGTGAAACACTACATATGGAGGCTCTACTGGTAAGGCCTGCAGCTCAGAAACTCTTCTGGCTGAAATGATAGCTTCCAGTAAGGGCACATTCTAAGAAAGAAATTTTAAATCTGCTGAAGTATTGGGTTTAAAAGAAGGCATGGTCAGCTTCTTCAGTAAAAAACATAAATCCCTCGGTGGTACCAGTCTGTCGGGGTTTGTCTCACTGCGAACATGCCTTTAATTAAGGTAGTGTGGAACTTCACCGAGACCAATGAAGAAGAATTCAAGCTTTTATGAAAATTTTATACTGCAGCAAATTGTATTTAATGGCGGTATAAGTGGATCCACAATTGAAGACATGTAAGTCAATCAAGTATGAAATGGAAGCAAAGGGAACAAATAATTGATCTATTCCTTTGGATATTACTTAGATGTAAAAGTAGGACCACTTGTCTTTGTAATTCTTTCATTTGTTTGCTTTTGAGAAAAACAAAGTACAGTTGTGTAAGTTGTGCAAAGAGTAGATGTTCAAATTCCTCACTGCTGCAGTAGCCTTTAGGCTATATGAGTTGTGTCTCGTTCAAGACACAACAACCAGCCAGCTTCCAGAAGCTCTGGCTCCCTCGCACAATTTTACTATGACTGCTGACTGGTCAGCACTTAGGAGGGAAAATCAGCAGTCAGAGTGGAACACCTTTATGACTTGCTTGCCTAAAAGTTAATAAGCAGAGTACTCTGTGAAGATAGGTGAAGGCTGCCAGCCTAGCCAGGTAGAAGTTTGTAGATAGTTCTGTCATTTGTAAATATTAATATAAGCCACAGGTTTGTTCTCTTAAAGTGGAAAAATTGTGTTAAATGTGGAACTGCAAAAATGTAACAACACTGCACTCTGCTGTAGGAAAGCTAAGTTAAGCATTTATGACCATCTTTAATGTCAAAATTCGGAGCCAAGATGTCTAGAGGGAGGCATTCTGCCTATTGTTTTGAGGCCAGAGTTAATGGCTAGAATTTGCATGTATTATTTCTTTTATTGCCCTGGCTTCCTGACCAGCTACAAGATCAATAGGGCTATTAACCTCTGAGTTCTGTTAGCCTGGGAACCAGACAGAAATGATGTAATCTGAAATGAATCAGTGGTACTGTGTTATCAATTTAAGGAGAGAAAGAATGATGAAGAGCATTAGAGCATTTGTCTTGAAAACATCCAACATCACCAGCACTGTCTTGCTCTATATGTAAGTAGGATTTTAGAACTCTGTTTTCTCTTAGATATAGCTAGGAAATAGGAAGATTAGACTAGTGTGTTTTTCTGTGATGTCAGAACTTTTCTACTATATTATTTTAAACATTTCTCTGTGATCTCTGAACTCTTGACTAGCACTGTGTAGTAAGAAGTATTGTTTGTGTTTTTATTATTTATTATTAAATATTTTTAAACCTTTCAACTATGGCTGTTTTGTGTAGAGATAATGTAAGCTCTAGAGTACATTGCATTTACACAGTGATACTGGTCAAGCCACCCCAATAAGCTTTGCTTTTCAGTCACACTTACTCTTTGGATAATAATATTGCACAGTATAATTGGACTCCCTTCCATAAGGGCCTTTGAGTACCTGATAAATATTAGCTGGGCGGTGGCAGTGATTTCTACCATATAGTCTGGGTAAAAGGAGCACAGCTGGAGAACCTGTGCCAGCCATCCCCAGGAGTGTCTGTGTAGTTGTATATAACTCTTATCTCAAAGTGTGTGTGTGAGTGTGTGTGTGTGTGTGTGTGTGTGTGTGTGTGTGTGTGTGTGTGTGTGTGTGTGTGTCAGCTACTTGGACAGGGACACGAAGCACTGGCTGGACAGAGAGGGTGCTGGAGGTTTTAACTTGCCCACTGGGCTGAGATCTGGACCCTATAGCTGTGCCAGTGGGGAGTCTTATTGGGGACCTGGAGAGAAAGGGAGAAACCAGCCCCAGACTGACTGTGATCTCTGTGTGCTGTTAAGAGAAATTGTACTTTACGGTGTGAGTATTTGTTATTCTTTCCCTATACGGACACCCCTCACTGGTGTTAGTGGTGAGGATTGAGGCTCCTTGATTTCTGGGCCAATGCATGGGCATCACATATTAATTGTTTGGCAGTGGTGGGATATCCACACCACATATTAATTGGTTGGCAAATACTAATTGGCTTGTTGTGGTGTGGGTATAGTGAATTCCTGTAGCTTGTGTACAGTGATCACAGAAGGTGTTTTGTACTCTAAATCACCCACGCAGTGAATACTCAAGAGTTCAGATCACAATTGTTTTATTTCTTTTGTTAGCTTAGTTAGTCAGGGAGAGCAGGCAGCATGTCAACAGAGGAGTATGGAAAGCTGATAAGTAGCCAGCTGGCTGAGATGTGCCAGGCTAGGGGACTGGTGCATGGAAACCTGACAAAGCCAGACATGACTGTAGCTTTGGTCACAGCTGCATCCAAAAACATCGACCAGGAGGACGATCAGACTGGCAGTGGAGACGTAACACACTCAGATAATGAACATCTCATCCTTTCTGTGGAGGACTTAAAAATCCATCTGGAGCTAAAGAGACTTGAGTTGGAGGCCAGGCATTTGGAAATAGAAGTAGCTGAGACACTGAGGCATCTAGAGCGTGAGGACAATGAGAAACTGCCACGGCTGCAAGCTGAGAAGAATGAGAAACTGCTACACCTGGAAGCTGAGGAAAAGGAGAGGCAGAGGCAGCATGAGAAGGAGATGCTGACTCTTCGCCAGAGTCATGGAGGTAATGGGGAAGGGAGTAACTGGACCCCAGAAGCACAAAAGGTCAGTAAATTTCTTCCGCAGTTTAAAGAGGGGGATAATTTTGATAGTTTCATTCATATGTTTGAGAGGGTATGTAAACAGTATGATGTCGACCAAAGGCTCTGGGTACGGTTCCTGACCCCCTTACTCCATGGTAAAGCTGTAACTGTGTTGTCTAAAATGTCTGACGTTGACTGTTTTAATTATACTATGGTTAAGAACTGTTTGTTAGAATTGTTTAAGCTAGCACCTGAAATGTATAGGAGAAAGTTTCGTGAGCACAGCTGCAAGGCAGATGAAATTTTGCATGAATATGTTGCTGAACTGAGTACTTATTTTCATAGGTGGGTGAGTAGATGTCAGGTAACCACTTCTGAATGGCTGGCAGACCTTTTGGTGAGGGAACAAGCTCTTAGTACTTTGCCTGAGGACATGAGGATCTGGTTAGCTGATAGACAATGTGGTACTTCAGATGAGTTGGCGAAGAAGGGAGACCTCTACCTAGCAAGCAGGACATCCCTGCACAGGAAAGGTACCCCAGTACTGCTCATGGGTCTAAAGGAACCCATGGTGGGCAGCACAGACTACCCCAACAGAATCTGCCAGTAGCAGGGGAAGCCACTAGTCCAGGTACACATCCAGGATCTGGGATTAAATGTTTTGAATGTAACCTGTGGGGCCATGTGGCATACAGATGTCCACGGAAGCAAGGTGGGGAACAAAAGGTGAGAGAGCCAGTAAGCAGGGAAGACAAAATGCCAATAGTAGGTTGTCTTGAGACAACCAGGGTACACAACTACCATTCTTCAGATGTCCTGATAGGGAAGGATTTGGATGAGATAGTACCATGTGCTTATGCAGTTACACGCAGTCAAGCTAGGAGACAAGCATATGGGTTTGGTAGCCTGGGGGAAACCCAGACAGACTGCATACTTGCAGCCAGGACTGGTGAGGTGGTTACTTCAGGGATGGAGCTCTCTGTAGCAGTGAAACTGAAGGTGAGCCACAGGTGCTTGTGGGTACTGATGTCCCCCTGGACAGAGGGACTGCAAAGGTAGAGGTGAGTAGTAGTTCCCAGGCTGACAGTGAGGCACCACTGTCAGAGGATGCCAGACTTCCTGTGGAAGGGGAGCTGGGAAGGGTTACAAAGACAGAGTTGAGACGGACTCAGCTCTCATACCCTACATTGCAAGGCCTGAGGCAGGTACCTAGTGAGGCACCTGATTCTCAAGGGAAGGGGGAATCTGTATACTGGGACAAAAGGTTACTGTATAGAGAGTGGACCCCTGAGGGAGGGCTAGAAGGTGAAAGGGTACATCAGTTGGTAGTGCCTACAGCCTATCATCTGGCACTTCTAGCCACAGCCCATGATATTCCTTTTGCAGGTCATATGGGCATAAAACGTACATAGAGACATATTATGCAGAACTTCTATTGGCCTGGAATTTCCAGAGATATAACAGGGTACTGCAGGACCTGTGAGCACTGCCAAAAGATAGGCAAGGCAGGAGACAAGGTGATAGCTCCTTTGATTACATTTGCCTGTGACTGAGGAGCCATTTCAGAGGGTAGCTAGGGATATTGTGGGGCCTCTGAGTACTCCAAGTTCCACTGGGAAAAAGTATATCCTAGTGGTAGTGGATTATGCTACACGATACCCTGAGGCAGTGGCTCTGTCCTCCATTAAGGCAGAAAAGGTGGCAAATGCTTTGTTAGAGATTTCCAGTAGGGCAGGTTTCTGAAAAGAAACACTGACTGACAGAGGTGCCAACTCCATGTTAGACCTGCTGGCTTGTCTGTGGAAGTCCTGTGGGGTGAAGCACCTGAAGACCACCCCCTACCATCCCCAGACTAATTGTCCTGTTGAGAGGTTAAACTCTACAATCAAGTCCATGCTACGGGAATTTGCAGACCAGTTTAAGGGGAAGTGGGACAAATATTTGCCCCATCTGTTTGCTTACGGAGAGGTTCCCCATGAATCCACAAGTTTTTCACCCTTTTGAGTTGCTGTATGGGCACAGGGTGAGTGGACCTCTAGATTTAATTTGTGACGAGTGGGAAGGTGAATGTGAACCTCACAAGGAGTCTGTTGTGGCATATGTCCTAAACCTCAGGATAAGACTCAGAGAACTCATGGGTTTGGCACAGGAGAACCTGGCAGAAGCCCAACAACAGAAAAAGGTATGGTATGACAGGAATGCTCGAGCTAGAAAGTATGCTGTAGGACAGCAGGTAATGGTTCTCATTCCTGTCAGAAACAAAAAGCTGCAAGCAGCTTGGGAGGGACCCTACAAGGTGGTAAGAAAGGTAAGTGATGTTAACTACATGGCAGAACTGCTAGGCAGGAGCACAAACTGTACCATGTTAACATGATGAAACCTTACCATGATAGGGGTGGCCCTTGTGCTGAGCATTTGTAGTGGATTGCAGGAGGAGTCTGAGGAATATCTGGTGACTGATCTCCTCAGTGAGGCTCGGACTGACAACTCAGTCGAAGGGTAGCAATGTCCCGGCAGCTATCTTCTACCCAGGTTAGAGAAATCTGAGCAGTGTTACAGGAGTTTGGGAACATGTTCACTGGGAAAGCAGGGTTCACCCACCTGATGCAGCACCAGGTGGATACAGGAACCCAAAGGCCTATTAGGCAGACCCCTTATAGGGTGCTTGAGAGAGTCAAACAGACTCTGAGGGAGGAGATACAGGAAATGCTAGAACTAGGGGTAATTCAAGAGTCCAACAGTCCCTGGGCCTCCCCAGTGGTGCTGGTGCCAAAGAAGGATGGCAGCACCAGGTTCTGTGTGGACTACAGGAAATTAAATAGTCACACAGAGTCAGATGTTTACCCCCATGCCTGGGAAAGACAAAGCCCTACAGCAGCTGAGTGGGGCTAAGTATCTTACAACCATTGATCTTACCAAGGGTTACTGGGCAGGTGCCCTTGACTCCCAGTGCTAGAGAGAGGTCAGCCTTTGTGACTCCTTTTGGCTTGTATGAGTTCAGAAAGATGCCCTTTGGAATGAAAAATACCCCAGCAACTTTTCAGAGGCTGGTAGATCATATCCTAGCAGGAGCAGGAGGGTTTGCCCTTGCTTACCTAGATGATATTGTCATGTACAGCCATTCTTGGCAAGAGCACCTTCAACATGTCAGGGAGGTGCTGGGCAGACTACAGAGGGCAGGGTTGACCATTAAGCTGAGCAAATGTCAGGTGGGTATGGCAGAGGTCTTCTACCTGGGACATAGAGTGGGGAGTGGTAAGATCAGGCCAGAACCTGCCAAAGTAGAAGCCATTCAGGCATGGCCTGCACCTGTTACCAAAAAGCAGGTGAGGGCATTCTTAGGGACAGCAGGGTACTACAGAAAGTTCGTCCCCAGTTATAGTACCATAGCAGCTCACGTCACAAACCTGACAAAGAACAGGCCAGATAAGATAGTGTGGACCACAGCATGTGAGAAGCATTCCAGAAGCTTAAATAAGCTTTGGGAGGGCCCTCCTGTGTTAGCCAGTCCAGATTACAACAAAGAATTTGTTGTGCAGGTGGATGCTTCAAACCACGGGGTGGGGGCTATACTTAGCCAGATTTCTTCAGAGGGAGAAGAGCACCCAGTGGTTTATCTCAGTCGTAGAAAAGGAATGTCTAGCCATAGTGTGGGCACTGCAAAAACTTCAGCCTTATCTGTATGGAAGAAAATTCACTGTAGTGACAGATCATAACCCCCTAACATGGTTAAACAAAGCCAGCCAGCAAAATGCCTAAGATGGAGCTTATGGTTGCAAGCATATGATATGTCGGTGCAGCACCACAGTGGGATTAGCAATGCCAATGCAGATGGGCTCTCAAGACAAGGAATGGGGTAAGGTATACTCAGATAGACCTAATCCTCTCAAGCAACGTTTCTCAAGGGTCATTTGAAAAACTAGCTTGAGTTCTCCAATGGGGGAGATCTGTGAAGATAGGTGAGGGATGCCAGCCTGGCCAGACAGAATTTTGTAGATAATTCTGTCATGTGTAAATATTAATATAAGCCACAGGCTTGTTCTCTTAAAGGGGAAAAAATGGTGTTAAATGTGGAACTGCAAAAATGTAACAACAGTGCACTCTGCTGTAAGAAAGCTAAATCAAGCATTTTATGACTGTCTTTGATGTCAAAAAATTCAGAGCCAAAATGTCTAGAGGGAGGCATTCTGTCTACTGTTTTGAGGCCAGAGTTAATGGCCAGAATTTGCATGTATAAATTCTTTTATTGCCCTGGCTTCCTATCCCGCTGCAAGATCAATAGGGCTATTAACCTCTGAGTTCTGTTTGCCTGGGAACCAGAAAGAAGATGTATCTGAAATGAATCAGTGGTACTATGTTATCAATTTAAGGGGTTTATATTAGTACATTGAAGTATTACTACTTCGAATGTACTAATATTGAACCCTTTGTATCAAATGCTGTATATAGCGAAGCTGCAGAATATCAAATACTTTCCTAGGGAAAGTATTCGGTGGACCGTTTCTGCAGCTTCGCTATTTCCTCGACTGTGTAGCAAAGGTCACGGACCGGGTTAAGGTAAGTGTGTGAACAAAGGTGAGTGTGCGATAGGGACCTTAGGGTTAGGGAGCGGGTAAGGTGAGTGTGCACGGGAGTCACATACTCATCCTGAAGTTAAAATCAGGAAACAACCACTAAATCATTTCCCAACAATACTAGGGGGAAGGAAGGTGGGAGTGGCTACTACAACAGTGAAGCATTCAAACATCTGCTGTTATGGATAAGTGCAACTTACACAACTTTGCTGTGTTCATCATTCCTACTGCTGCTGTAGCCTTTAGGCTATATGAATTGATTACCAAAACATATCCAACCTGGAAGAAGGAAGCATATGGATTCAGGGGACCCTGGAGAATGGTCTAAGTAAAGCTGGTCCTGGATCTACAGAAGATATCCAGTTTATAATGCCCTGTAAAGGTATATACAGAGAACCATCTAGCTGCCTCTAGAATGCTTCTAGAGTCCATCCATTTCAATATGCCATAGGAGATGCCAAGGATCTTGTAGAGTGTGCACTGATACTGCCTGGAACTGTTTCAGTATGGTGGGTATAGCAAAAGGCAATAGCAAAGTACAACCACCTGGAATAGTCTGTTTTGACATGGGATGCCCTTACTTAGCCCCATTATAAGAAATAAACAGCTGGGTTGCTATAATAGATAAGGTGTTTACTTCACAGACACAAGGTACAAGGTTTGGTTCTCAGCTTAGAGAGAAACTGGCTAGACATAAACTGTCCCACATGGCCAGCTAGCCTAGAACTTACCTATGAACCTATAAGCTTTTCTAAAGGACATGGATTTGTTAAGACAGTACTTGAGTTGTCTGTACACATCCAGAATATGTACAATCCTTTCTTCCTGGTTCTAAGGGTTAAAATAGAACACCGGGAGACTGATGGCCTGACTCAAATTAAACTCTGGAAGAGCCTTGGGCTTGAATGAGGATTTTCCTCTGAATAACACAGTAAGCCCATGGAAGACCAGATAGGGGTCACCCACCAAAAAAGCTTGCAACTCAGTACTCTTCTTGGAGTTATCAGAGTAATGAGGACAGTTTTCCATATAATGAGCCTTAAATCTGCTTGGTGTGTAGGTTCATATGGAGATACAGTTAACTTTTCCAGCAAAAAAGTTAAAGATTGTGTGCAATGTGGTGAAACAAAATGAATCATCTGCATTCTGCTCCACTTTTTTTCTGAACAAAGTTAAAGTCCTGGCGCCCAGTTAACAATAAAACTTCAGGAACACACCTTTATTCACTAAATATTACTGATGGCTGGGGGGGTGGTGTTGACTTTTGAGGGTATTTTGTTTTGTTTTCAACAGGTGTTTGTAGGCAGAACAGAATTATGATATCAGAACACCAGTACCCCCCAACTTTACATCATTATTGTGCTAAGAATGATGATACAGGGCACAGTAGGCTATATGCCCATAAAAGAAAAATAAGAAGTTATGTACCTACCATAACGTTCCATGTTTGTTGTCCATCTCGTCTTCATTCTATGCTGGTTGGGTTTGGAACCGAACATCGGTTACGACTCAGCCTAATTGAAAAGCCTGAGAGTTTCCATATACCCTATCCCATGATGCTCAGGGAATATTAGCCAGATCTTGTTTGCAAGTGAAAGCATGAATATTTACTTATGATTAAACAAATATGTCTAGACAAGACTCAGAAGAGAATCAGAGACTCCATACTCCAATTATAATAAGAAATTGTCCAGCCGATCCTCCAGGAGCGAAGGCGGGGGAAGGAGGGTGGGACACAAGAATGAAGGCGAAATGCACAACAAACACGGAACGTTATGGTGAGTACATAACTTCTTAATGTTATGTTGTCCTATCTCAGCTTCACTCTATGCTGCTTGGGACAGCGTCCCTAGCACCTTCTTTCTTGGGTGGCTCAAGGGTAGATGCTCTTCAGAACAGCGGACCCAAAGGAGGCCCTGTTCCTGGAGGACAAATCTACTTTGTAATGAGTGATAAAGGTATGAGGCTTTACCCATGTTGCTGCTGCGCAAATGGAATCCAAAGGAAGCCTGGCCTGGAAGGTAGAAGAAGGTGCAATAGCTCTTGTTGAATGGCCCTTCACTTTGCCTGGTAGCTGTCTCTTTTAGGAATTGTATGTGTAGGAGATACAGTCAGTGAGCCATTTAGAGAGTGTGACCTTTGATACTGGAAATCCTTTTTTTCTGTCTGAAAAGGACACAAAAAACTGGTCTGACTTTATGACATCTTTAGTTCTATGCATGTAGAAATGCAGTTGTCTACATACGTCCAACTAATGTAAGCTATATTCTGCATTGTTGCCATAATTTGGGGAAAAAAATGGTAAGTCAATAGATTGATTTAGGTTGGTCTCTGAGCACACTTTTGGTAGAAAGGAAGGGTTAGTCCATAAGGAGACACGTCTTTGTGAAAAGTTATGTATGGAGGACGTACAGATAAAGCTTGGAGTTCAGACACTCGCTGGGCAGAGGTGATGGCCACCAATAATGCTGCATTCCATGACAAAAACTTTATGTCACATGATGATGCAGGTTCGAAGGGAGGTAGAATTAAAGAGGATAGAACAAAATTTAGGTCCCATGGAGCTGGAGGTTGTTTCACTGGAGGCCTTAGTAAGAAGGTACCTTTTAGAAAGGCTATGCAGAGTCTGTGGGACATGATTTTTAGTCCCATTTCCCTAACATGAAAGTTTAACATAGCGGATAACTGTACTCTAATTGTAGCTGCTGCCGCAACCTCGTTAAAAAGTTTAGAGAGAAAATCTAACACTGCTGTGATGGGGGCCGTAAAGGGATCTGTGTTGTTTTTGGAAGCCCAGTGTGAAAATCTTTTCCATTTACTATAGTATAATTTTCTGGTTGATGCCTTATGAGAGGAAATCAGTATAGGTCTAACTGCAGGGGAGATATCATGGAGCCTGGCTATTTGTGGAATTGGAGCAGCCAAGCTGTCAATTTTAGGGTTTGTATCGATGGATGGGGATTGTCCCCGACAAATGAGTCAGAAAGTCTGGAACTGGGTCCAAGATCCATGGTTCCTCCTGGAGATGGGGCCACAGAAAAGGGAACCAAATTTGCCGAGGCCAGTATGGTGCAATGAGAATCACTGTGCTTTTCAACATGCTGACTTTCTGAAGAACCTTTGGTATCTGGGGAAAGGGAGGGAAAGTGTAAAGAAGGGGGCCAATCATGTATGAGCGCATCGTTTGGTGACTGCCCCGGAGGAGAATCAGGGAAAAGCCGCTGCTGCATTTGGCATTCATGGATGTGACGAAAAGGTCGCAGCACGGCTGGCCCCATTGGTGGAAAATCTCTTCCGCAACTTCTTGTTTTAGGGACCACTCATGAGGCATCAGAATAGCTCTGCTGAGTTTGTCCCCTATCACTCTGGATTTCCCCGGGATGTGCATTGCTGTCAGAAAACGCTGAGAAGAAACTGCCCATTGCCATACTCTTTGTGCCTTTCGACATAAGGGGTAGGATTTGGTTCTTCCTTGTTTGTTTGTTTATGTACTACACTACTGACATGTTGTCTGTCTGAATTGCAATTGTTCCTATTGGGAGAGAGTCCTGGAATGCTTGCAACACGAAGAGCACCACTCTCATCTCTAGGACAGTGATATGCAAGTGGTTCTCGTGTTCCTGCTAGATGCCTTGCACAGTCTTTCCCAGATAATGCCTCCCCATCTGAGAAGCATCCGTGATCACTGTGGCTACTGGTTGTGGGAAGACAAATGGTCCGCCTACAGTCAATTAAGTCGAATGAAGCCACCAGCATAGGTCCTTTTTGCAGGATTCTGCAGCGACTGTGACAGTGGTAGATCTTGCATGGACAACTGGGGAAAAAAGCAGCCATTGAAGAACTCTCATGTGTAAATGCGCTAGAAGTACCAAAATAATTGCAGCCGTCATGGTCCCCAGAACCTGCAAGACAGTTTTTGCCTGAACTTTTCTTTTGTATAAAAGATTCTCGATTTGATGGTGAAGGGACTAAATCCTCTCAAGGGTAAGTTTGGCCAACATTTTCCTTGAGTCTAATTCTGCACCTAAGAATATAAGATGCTGTGAAGGCAACAAGGCAGATTTTTGAAGTTTACTGTAATAATGCCTAGTTGGCAGCACAGATGAAAGGTTTCGTCCCTTGCTTTTATTAGTAGGTGCTTGATAGTGGTGGTTAGGAGCCAGTCGTCTAGGTATGAAAACATACGGAATCCTAGGCGCCTCAAGTAAGCCGTGACCACTGCCATGCATTTGGTGAACACTCTGGGGGCTGTAATGAGAACAAAGGGCAGAGCTCGAAACTGGTAATGACTGGCTCCCAGCTGAAAGTGCAAATGTCTCCTGGATCGCCTGCCCATTTTTATGAGGTATTACACATCCTGGAGATCTATCAAGCACATCCAGTCATCTTTCCCCAGAATGGGAAGTATCGACTGCAGTGTCACCATCTGGAACTTTGATTTCTTGATGGACTTGTTTAGTCTGCTGAGATCCAGAATGGGCCTCCAATCCCCTGTCTTTTTTGGAACTAAAAAAAAACTTGAGTAAATTCTGGATCCAATTTGGTCTGTGGGGACATTTTGAATGACTCTTTTTTCTAGCAACTTTTGTACCTCTAGAGTTGCATAATCCCTTTGACTGGGTGGAACATCTGGGACTGATTGTTTTTCTGATGGGGAAGAGGAAAGGGGTATGTAATAACCTCTGGATATGATCGTTCGTATCCATTTGTCTTGTGTAATTTCTAGCCAGGCATTCGGATACAACGACAAGCGATCCCCGACTGCCTCCAGAGACGGACAGACGGGCCTAATTGCAGGAGCGCTGAAAGGGCTTTCCAAGGAAGGAGTCCCTGTCAACTTGGTTCTGCATACCTCCTCTGCCGCAAGGTTGGCGTCTTCCATTGTTACTTCCCCCTCTGCCCCTAGGGGAAGAATCACCATGTGCTTCAGGAAAACTCTTTGGGACTTGCGGAACTACATCTTTCCCCCCTTCTGACCTTTGAAATAAGGTCTAGTGGGAAGGGAAAAATGGACTCCCATGGCAGACAGAGTTTTTCCCTTCTGTTCGCACCTGGTCAAGGTCTCTAACTTTGGGCCTGAACAAGGACGAGCCATCGAAGGGGACGTTAATGAAGGAAGACTTGAAGGGTTCAGCAAAATTACATAAGCGCATCCAGGTATGTCTCCTTAAGGAAATTCCTGTACCCGTTGCCCTGCTTGCTCCATCAGCCGCGTAAGAAATCAGTTGCATTGAGGAGTTTACCATGGTGTTTAAGGTGGAGAGCTGTGAGGAAACCTCATCTGAAACCCCTGCAGCTACTGTACCTTGAAGTGTATCTCCTAGCTCTTTCAGGAGATCCCTCTGTAGTCTCGTAAAATGGGTTAGGAAATTCAGCGATCTAAGTGTAAATGCCTTTGAAGAAAAAGTACACTTATCATATCTGTCCATCGTTCGAGACTCTTTGTTTGGTGGATGAACAGATGAGGAAGTCTCTGACAATTCTTTCTTTGTGGCCGCCGCCACCACCATAGCATCTACTGGGACGCCCCTACTGAGAAAATCTTTTTCTGCAGGTGCTGTAATGAGTTTGTTTGGATTCCTTGGAACAGGTTCCACTGACTCCGGAGAGCCCCACGCCTTCTTAGTAATTACATTCATCAACTGATCAAAAGGCAGAGTTGTCCAAGAGGTGGAGGGGCGAGACCCAAAAGCTTCCACCGACTTGTCCTCAGAAGGTTTGGAGGGCTTCCAGCCACCTCTCTGCTTAAGAATCTCCAGGATGTCTGCAAAGAAAATATCTTCAGAGGGGGACCGTGGGGACCCTTCTGACTCATTCAGATAGGTATCTGAGGTGATAGACTCATCCGGGGAGTCTATGTACTTCCTCTTTCACAAACTCTTCCAAGGGACCTCTTCAGAGGAGTAGTCTGGGGAAGTTTCAGAAGAGATAGTCTCGCCTGCAGGGGCTTCCTGGGGCTTAGGGTTTCTGTGCTTGGGAGGGAGCGATGGTGCCGTGACCGACACAGGAGCTTTTGGGGGAAAAGTACTTGAACCCGAGAGTGGAGCAGTCTGAGGTGACAGCACTCTCTCCATCAGCTCAAAAGCCTCCTCACCCTGCTCAGAGGAAGTCCCTGGTTCCGAAGAACTGAAAGACCGACCCCGAAGCACAGCGGTTAGCTCCGAAGCCGATGTAGGAGCCGAGCTCAACCGCGCAGAAGCCCCGAGAGGTAGAATCAGCTCAGAAGAGGTCTTTGTTGACTCTGGTTCCTTCTGGGTCGGAGTCGACAGAATTTTAGCAAATGACAGTGTCCAAAGGAGTCTTCTCACCACTCGCTCCACATCATTGTCGGATAAACTTCTGGAGGATCGGGAGGATATGGATGGAGATCTTGCCCTTTGTAGGATTGGAGATTTTAGAATCAGAGTTACTGGCTCCAATACTGGGGACTGGCTCCGAAACTGATAGTCAGCTCCGGAACTGCACCTAGAGTCGATGAGGGATACTTTTTGGAACCAAGAGCCCTTGGTTCCAAGCTAGACTGTATTAACATTTTTTTAGGTGGTTCCTTAGATGGAGCAGATGTCGAAGTTCTTTTGCCCAGCTTCTCCGATTTAGAAGAAGAAGGGGCTTTATTATATTTAGATTTAGTGCTCTGAGTCCCTTATAGAGCCTCTGTAAAAGGAGTTTTCAGTAGGCCTCTTACAATCAATTTGTTTCTGCACTCCAGCAACACCCTGGAGTTAAATGCATGACAAAAGGAGCAGGATTCTTGTAGGTGGAGGGCACCTAGGCAGTAAACGCAACTGGTGTGCCCGTCTGTCAGGGACATTTTTTGGCTGCATTTGTCACACTTTCTGAAACCTGATGGTTTTGGTTCCTTAGAATCCTTAGACATACTGAATGCTACACAAAAAACTAACTCTAAGAAGTAGTTTAATAAGAGTTTTTCAACACCCAGGAGATAGGACTATCAATACAAAGTTTAACAGCATATTATTAAGATAGACAAGCTACAGAGAAAAACTACCTCTAAGCAGTAACCCGTTAATCAAAAAAGAAACGTAACTATACTATTTATATATATTTTTATTTATTATTATTATTACTATTATTTTTAATAAGAGGAAGAAGTCCGCTAATTTAAATGGACTTCCGTTAAAAACAATAAAGGGAGCAGTCCTCTAACTTAAATGGACTCCCCCAACAAACAATAACAGGAAAGACTAGGAAAGAGAAGGGGAACGGCCCTCTAAGTTACACAGGCCGTCAGGTGCCCTCTAACTTAAACGAGTTACCTTTTAAGGATACAACAATCTCTCTAGGGATAGGTTTAAATGACAATAACACAGGCCTAATGAACAACAACGGCCAAAAAACACAAACAAATAAAACAGCCAAGTAGCAGACTGATAACCCTGCTAGGCACTAACTGTAAATTGTGGAAAAGGAAGAAATATAAATAAGAAAAATTTCACTTAGGAGGAGCCAGTGTGGAAGTCACTTGATCTGTTTGAGCAGCAAATGAGATCTGGGTAATTTTCCCTGAGCATCATGGAATAGTGTATAGCCTCGAGCCAGTGGAAGCTCTCCAGCTTCTGAACTAAGCCGAGTCGGAACCGAACCCAACCAGCATAGAATGAAGGTGAGACAGAACAACATAACATCTGTTCATTTTTATGAAGGATATAACTTTTAGCAGCTTGGAAATTTCCTGGTGTTTTTAGCACCGGCATATCAGTGCTTTACCGAGAAGGGTTTTGATGGAATGGCTCAGGTAAGTAAGAATTTCCACTGCACATAATCTTTAAGATACCAGGAAGGAGCAACCTGGTGTGGTGGTCACTCCTTTCAAAAACAATTTTATTAAAAACATTGAAAGTGTAGGAACTATGGGCAGACGTGCTGAAATGGCTACAAGATGTACCTTGATAATGGAGTACAAAAGGCCTCTAGAGACTCCCAAATATTTGAGCACCAGTGGTAAATATTCCTTGATAAGGCCCTAGCTATTGGTTAGGCAACAACTCGACAATCTTTTTCACTTGCCAATATGGGATTTTCAAGTAGCATGATTTCTTGCCTCCTTTAAAACCTGCTGCATGTCCTCTGAACAGAGGTGCCTAAAAGGTATCTTAATTGAATCAACCAAGCAGATAGCTGAATGTGTTTTAGATTATGTTTTAGATTAAGGTGCATCAAACTCACCCATCTTATGTAAGTAGATCTAGATTGTGATAAAGCTTGTGCTAAAAGTCAATATTTCAAAGGGGATGAATCATCTGCATTCTGCTCCACTTTTTTCTGAACAAAGTTAAAGTCCTGGCCCAGTTAACAATAAAACTTCAGGAACACACCTTTATTCACTAAATATTACTGATGGCTGGGGGTGGTGTTGACTTTTGAGGGTATTTTGTTTTGTTTTCAACAGGTGTTTGTAGGCAGAACAGAATTATGATATCAGAACACCAGTACCCCCAACTTTACATCATTATTGTGCTAAGAATGATGATACAGGGCACAATAGGCTATATGCCCATAAAAGAAAAATAAGAAGTTATGTACCTACCATAACGTTCCATGTTTGTTGTCCATCTCGTCTTCATTCTATGCTGGTTGGGTTTGGAACCGAACATCGTTACGACTCAGCCTAATTGAAAAGCCTGAGAGTTTCCATATACCCTATCCCATGATGCTCAGGAATATTAGCCAGATCTTGTTTGCAAGTGAAAGCATGAATATTTACTTATGATTAAACAAATATGTCTAGACAAGACTCAGAAGAGAATCAGAGACTCCATACTCCAATTATAATAAGAAATTGTCCAGCCGATCCTCCAGGAGCGAAGGCGGGGGAAGGAGGGTGGGACACAAGAATGAAGGCGAAATGCACAACAAACACGGAACGTTATGGTGAGTACATAACTTCTTAATGTTATGTTGTCCTATCTCAGCTTCACTCTATGCTGCTTGGGACAGCGTCCCTAGCACCTTCTTTCTTGGGTGGCTCAAGGGTAGATGCTCTTCAGAACAGCGGACCCAAAGGAGGCCCTGTTCCTGGAGGACAAATCTACTTTGTAATGAGTGATAAAGGTATGAGGCTTTACCCATGTTGCTGCTGCTAAATGGAATCCAAAGGAAGCCTGGCCTGGAAGGTAGAAGAAGGTGCAATAGCTCTTGTTGAATGGCCCTTCACTTTGCCTGGTAGCTGTCTCTTTTAGGAATTGTATGTGTAGGAGATACAGTCAGTGAGCCATTTAGAGAGTGTGACCTTTGATACTGGAAATCCTTTTTTTCTGTCTGAAAAGGACACAAAAAACTGGTCTGACTTTATGACATCTTTAGTTCTATGCATGTAGAAATGCAGTTGTCTACATACGTCCAACTAATGTAAGCTATATTCTGCATTGTTGCCATAATTTGGGAAAAAAAATGGTAAGTCAATAGATTGATTTAGGTTGGTCTCTGAGCACACTTTTGGTAGAAAGGAAGGGTTAGTCCATAAGGAGACACGTCTTTGTGAAAAGTTATGTATGGAGGACGTACAGATAAAGCTTGGAGTTCAGACACTCGCTGGGCAGAGGTAATGGCCACCAATAATGCTGCATTCCATGACAAAAACTTTATGTCACATGATGATGCAGGTTCGAAGGGAGGTAGAATTAAAGAGGATAGAACAAAATTTAGGTCCCATGGAGCTGGAGGTTGTTTCACTGGAGGCCTTAGTAAGAAGGTACCTTTTAGAAAGGCTATGCAGAGTCTGTGGGACATGATTTTTAGTCCCATTTCCCTAACATGAAAGTTTAACATAGCGGATAACTGTACTCTAATTGTAGCTGCTGCCGCAACCTCGTTAAAAAGTTTAGAGAGAAAATCTAACACTGCTGTGATGGGGGCCGTAAAGGGATCTGTGTTGTTTTTGGAAGCCCAGTGTGAAAATCTTTTCCATTTACTATAGTATAATTTTCTGGTTGATGCCTTATGAGAGGAAATCAGTATAGGTCTAACTGCAGGAGATATCATGGAGCCTGGCTATTTGTGGAATTGGAGCAGCCAAGCTGTCAATTTTAGGGTTTGTATCGATGGATGGGGATTGTCCCCGACAAATGAGTCAGAAAGTCTGGAACTGGGTCCAAGATCCATGGTTCCTCCTGGAGATGGGGCCACAGAAAAGGGAACCAAATTTGCCGAGGCCAGTATGGTGCAATGAGAATCACTGTGCTTTTCAACATGCTGACTTTCTGAAGAACCTTTGGTATCTGGGGAAAGGGAGGGAAAGTGTAAAGAAGGGGGCCAATCATGTATGAGCGCATCGTTTGGTGACTGCCCCGGAGGAGAATCAGGGAAAAGCCGCTGCTGCATTTGGCATTCATGGATGTGACGAAAAGGTCGCAGCACGGCTGGCCCCATTGGTGGAAAATCTCTTCCGCAACTTCTTGTTTTAGGGACCACTCATGAGGCATCAGAATAGCTCTGCTGAGTTTGTCCCCTATCACTCTGGATTTCCCCGGGATGTGCATTGCTGTCAGAAAGCGCTGAGAAGAAACTGCCCATTGCCATACTCTTTGTGCCTTTCGACATAAGGGGTAGGATTTGGTTCTTCCTTGTTTGTTTGTTTATGTACTACACTACTGACATGTTGTCTGTCTGAATTGCAATTGTTCCTATTGGGAGAGAGTCCTGGAATGCTTGCAACACGAAGAGCACCACTCTCATCTCTAGGACAGTGATATGCAAGTGGTTCTCGTGTTCCTGCTAGATGCCTTGCACAGTCTTTCCCAGATAATGCCTCCCCATCTGAGAAGCATCCGTGATCACTGTGGCTACTGGTTGTGGGAAGACAAATGGTCCGCCTACAGTCAATTAAGTCGAATGAAGCCACCAGCATAGGTCCTTTTTGCAGGATTCTGCAGCGACTGTGACAGTGGTAGATCTTGCATGGACAACTGGGGAAAAAAGCAGCCATTGAAGAACTCTCATGTGTAAATGCTAGAAGTACCAAAATAATTGCAGCCGTCATGGTCCCCAGAACCTGCAAGACAGTTTTTGCCTGAACTTTTCTTTTGTATAAAAGATTCTCGATTTGATGGTGAAGGGACTAAATCCTCTCAAGGGTAAGTTTGGCCAACATTTTCCTTGAGTCTAATTCTGCACCTAAGAATATAAGATGCTGTGAAGGCAACAAGGCAGATTTTTGAAGTTTACTGTAATAATGCCTAGTTGGCAGCACAGATGAAAGGTTTTGTCCCTTGCTTTTATTAGTAGGTGCTTGATAGTGGTGGTTAGGAGCCAGTCGTCTAGGTATGAAAACATCACGGAATCCTAGGCGCCTCAAGTGGCCGTGACCACTGCCATGCATTTGGTGAACACTCTGGGGGCTGTAATGAGAACAAAGGGCAGAGCTCGAAACTGGTAATGACTGGCTCCCAGCTGAAAGTGCAAATGTCTCCTGGATCGCCTGCCCATTTTTATGAGGTATTACACATCCTGGAGATCTATCAAGCACATCCAGTCATCTTTCCCCAGAATGGGAAGTATCGACTGCAGTGTCACCATCTGGAACTTTGATTTCTTGATGGACTTGTTTAGTCTGCTGAGATCCAGAATGGGCCTCCAATCCCCTGTCTTTTTTGGAACTAAAAAAAAACTTGAGTAAGTTCCGGATCCAATCTGGTCTGTGGGGACATTTTAGATGACTCTTTTTCCTGCAACCTTTGAACCTCTAGAGTTGCATAATCCCTTTGACTGGGTGGAACATCTGGGAATGATTGTTTTTCTGATGGGGAAGAGAAAAAGGTTATGTAATAACCTCTGGATATGATCGTTCGTATCCATTTGTCTTGTGTAATTTCTAGCCAGGCATTCGGATACAACGACAAGCGATCCCCGACTGCCTCCAGAGACGGACAGACGGGCCTAATTGCAGGAGCGCTGAAAGGGCTTTCCAAGGAAGGAGTCCCTGTCAACTTGGTTCTGCATACCTCCTCTGCCGCAAGGTTGGCGTCTTCCATTGTTACTTCCCCCTCTGCCCCTAGGGGAAGAATCACCATGTGCTTCAGGAAAACTCTTTGGGACTTATGAACTACATCTTTCCCCTTCTGACCTTTGAAATAAGGTCTAGTGGGAAGGGAAAAATGGACTCCCATGGCAGACAGAGTTTTTCCCTTCTGTTCGCACCTGGTCAAGGTCTCTAACTTTGGGCCTGAACAAGGACGAGCCATCGAAGGGGACGTTAATGAAGGAAGACTTGAAGGGTTCAGCAAAATTACATAAGCGCATCCAGGTATGTCTCCTTAAGGAAATTCCTGTACCCGTTGCCCTGCTTGCTCCATCAGCGCGTAAGAAATCAGTTGCATTGAGGAGTTTACCATGGTGTTTAAGGTGGAGAGCTGTGAGGAAACCTCATCTGAAACCCCTGCAGCTACTGTACCTTGAAGTGTATCTCCTAGCTCTTTCAGGAGATCCCTCTGTAGTCTCGTAAAATGGGTTAGGAAATTCAGCGATCTAAGTGTAAATGCCTTTGAAGAAAAAGTACACTTATCATATCTGTCCATCGTTCGAGACTCTTTGTTTGGTGGATGAACAGATGAGGAAGTCTCTGACAATTCTTTCTTTGTGGCCGCCGCCACCACCATAGCATCTACTGGGACGCCCCTACTGAGAAAATCTTTTTCTGCAGGTGCTGTAATGAGTTTGTTTGGATTCCTTGGAACAGGTTCCACTGACTCCGGAGAGCCCCACGCCTTCTTAGTAATTACATTCATCAACTGATCAAAGGCAGAGTTGTCCAAGAGGTGGAGGGGCGAGACCCAAAAGCTTCCACCGACTTGTCCTCAGAAGGTTTGGAGGGCTTCCAGCCACCTCTCTGCTTAAGAATCTCCAGGATGTCTGCAAAGAAAATATCTTCAGAGGGGGACCGTGGGGACCCTTCTGACTCATTCAGATAGGTATCTGAGGTGATAGACTCATCCGGGCAGTCTATGTACTTCCTCTTTCACAAACTCTTCCAAGGGACCTCTTCAGAGGAGTAGTCTGGGGAAGTTTCAGAAGAGATAGTCTCGCCTGCAGGGGCTTCCTGGGGCTTAGGGTTTCTGTGCTTGGGAGGGAGCGATGGTGCCGTGACCGACACAGGAGCTTTTGGGGGAAAAGTACTTGAACCCGAGGTGGAGCAGTCTGAGGTGACAGCACTCTCTCCATCAGCTCAAAAGCCTCCTCACCCTGCTCAGAGGAAGTCCCTGGTTCCGAAGAACTGAAAGACCGACCCCGAAGCACAGCGGTTAGCTCCGAAGCCGATGTAGGAGCCGAGCTCAACCGCGCAGAAGCCCCGAGAGGTAGAATCAGCTCAGAAGAGGTCTTTGTTGACTCTGGTTCCTTCTGGGTCGGAGTCGACAGAATTTTAGCAAATGACAGTGTCCAAAGGAGTCTTCTCACCACTCGCTCCACATCATTGTCGGATAAACTTCTGGAGGATCGGGAGGATATGGATGGAGATCTTGCCCTTTGTAGGATTGGAGATTTTAGAATCAGAGTTACTGGCTCCAATACTGGGGACTGGCTCGAAACTGATAGTCAGCTCCGGAACTGCACCTAGAGTCGATGAGGGAGACTTTTTGGAACCAAGAGCCCTTGGTTCCAAGCTAGACTGTATTAACATTTTTTTAGGTGGTTCCTTAGATGGAGCAGATGTCGAAGTTCTTTTGCCCAGCTTCTCCGATTTAGAAGAAGAAGGGGCTTTATTATATTTAGATTTAGTGCTCTGAGTCCCTTATAGAGCCTCTGTAAAGGAGTTTTCAGTAGGCCTCTTACAATCAATTTGTTTCTGCACTCCAGCAACACCCTGGAGTTAAATGCATGACAAAAGGAGCAGGATTCTTGTAGGTGGAGGGCACCTAGGCAGTAAACGCAACTGGTGTGCCCGTCTGTCAGGGACATTTTTTGGCTGCATTTGTCACACTTTCTGAAACCTGATGGTTTTGGTTCCTTAGAATCCTTAGACATACTGAATGCTACACAAAAAACTAACTCTAAGAAGTAGTTTAATAAGAGTTTTTCAACACCCAGGAGATAGGACTATCAATACAAAGTTTAACAGCATATTATTAAGATAGACAAGCTACAGAGAAAAAACTACCTCTAAGCAGTAACCCGTTAATCAAAAAAAGAAACGTAACTATACTATTTATATATATTTTTTATTTATTATTATTATTACTATTATTTTTAATAAGAGGAAGAAGTCCGCTAATTTAAATGGACTTCCGTTAAAAACAATAAAGGGAGCAGTCCTCTAACTTAAATGGACTCCCCCAACAAACAATAACAGGAAAGACTAGGAAAGAGAAGGGGAACGGCCCTCTAAGTTACACAGGCCGTCAGGTGCCCTCTAACTTAAACGAGTTACCTTTTAAGGATACAACAATCTCTCTAGGGATAGGTTTAAATGACAATAACACAGGCCTAATGAACAACAACGGCCAAAAAACACAAACAAATAAAACAGCCAAGTAGCAGACTGATAACCCTGCTAGGCACTAACTGTAAATTGTGGAAAAGGAAGAAATATAAATAAGAAAAATTTCACTTAGGAGGAGCCAGTGTGGAAGTCACTTGATCTGTTTGAGCAGCAAATGAGATCTGGGTAATTTTCCCTGAGCATCATGGAATAGTGTATAGCCTCGAGCCAGTGGAAGCTCTCCAGCTTCTGAACTAAGCCGAGTCGGAACCGAACCCAACCAGCATAGAATGAAGGTGAGACAGAACAACATAACATCTGTTCATTTTTATGAAGGATATAACTTTTAGCAGCTTGGAAATTTCCTGGTGTTTTTAGCACCGCATATCAGTGCTTTACCGAGAAGGGTTTTGATGGAATGGCTCAGGTAAGTAAGAATTTCCACTGCACATAATCTTTAAGATACCAGGAAGGAGCAACCTGGTGTGGTGGTCACTCCTTTCAAAAACAATTTTATTAAAAACATTGAAAGTGTAGGAACTATGGGCAGACGTGCTGAAATGGCTACAAGATGTACCTTGATAATGGAGTACAAAAGGCCTCTAGAGACTCCCAAATATTTGAGCACCAGTGGTAAATATTCCTTGATAAGGCCCTAGCTATTGGTTAGGCAACAACTCGACAATCTTTTTCACTTGCCAATATGGGATTTTCAAGTAGCATGATTTCTTGCCTCCTTTAAAACCTGCTGCATGTCCTCTGAACAGAGGTGCCTAAAAGGTATCTTAATTGAATCAACCAAGCAGATAGCTGAATGTGTTTTAGATTATGTTTTAGATTAAGGTGCATCAAACTCACCCATCTTATGTAAGTAGATCTAGATTGTGATAAAGCTTGTGCTTCTTGGGTAATGCCATAAAGAGGTAGAATCAATATTGTCTAGCAAAAAAAGGGGTAAACCACAAATATTTTTTGGAGAGTCGTTTTTAATCTTCAGAATTACCCTGGATATAAGTGGAAAGGGTGTAATCTACAAAAGAACATTCCCATCTGTTTTGAAATGAGGCCAACAGGTCTATCTGAGGTGTTCCCCACAATTGGATCAATTATTCAATTTCCATTTACGGGGGTCCGTCCTGATCCTATTCAGCTTGTCTGCCACTACGTTTTGCTCTGACCAAATGTAAGATGCAAGGAGGGTTAAAGAGTGCTGAAAGGCTACCTCCCAAGCAATTATAGCTTGCTTGCCTAGAGGGTACAACGTTGTGCCCCTTGTTAGTAGATTTACCACATCACTGCAGTGTTGTCTATAATCATCTGGAGACGTCCTGGGGACTATACATGATAAAGAGATTTAAAGGCATAAATTGCAGCTGACATATTTTATATTTATGTGCTTTGGTCTGTCTGATGAATCCTACAGGCCCTGCAATTATACTCCCATAGAAACTGCCCACAAGCAAAATCTGAGGTGTCTGTGATTACAGATTATGTTGGAGGTTGAGGAGATAAGGTGAGACCTGCATTTAATTGACTTTGTAGTCTCCACCAGTGCAGTTCCTTTTCTTATAAAACCCAAGATTAGTACAGGATGCAAGTAGTAGTTCCATGTGTTTTTTGGACATCACTGAATCACCCCCAGGTGTAACCCGGTGAGAGGAATGAGAATTGCAGAAGACGTGTACCCCAGAATACTGAGAAACTCTCTGGCTAAAGTCGGAGACTGGGATGAAAAGCATAGGATGGTTTCCAGTTAAAATTCACATTCTCCTGCATCAAAAAGGTCTTTTGCAGCAGACTGCCTATAAGACATCCTAGAAAGATAATCCTGTACTATAAATCAATGAGAATTTCTGAATGATTATCTGGAATCTCAGATTGGTCAGAAGAGATGAAATCCATGTTAAGAACTTTTGACATGTAAAACAAGACTCAGCAAAGATAAGTAAGAGTGGAGGTGGGAGTGGGGTAAAGCAAATTTGCTGGCTGACACATTTAGCTAGCTCCAATATCACCCCCTATCACCTCCAGGTCCACTCCCCATGAAATATTCTGTGCCATTTCTCCCACAGCTATCTCTAAAGAACAGGTCCTCACTGCACTCTCCAGACCTAAAAAAGTACAGTTGTGTACACTTACCATAAATGTAGATGTTCGAGTGTATTCACTGTTGCAGTCATTAAATTTGGGTTATCTGCTTGCAGGTAGCCCTCAGTCGGCCTGATTAACAAAGTCTTGGGTCCTGTGTCAGTTGCTGTCCCTTCTTCCATGACGTCAGGTCGACAGGGGTATAAAACATGCAGCCGATGCCATTACATCAGTTTTTCTTGCCCCTGATGTCAGGTGCCCCCCTAATTGGAAGCAATTAAATATAAAAGTACAAAGATATACCTCCAACAAAAAAGGAAATACATCAAAAAGGTTTTTAAGCATAGTAAAGGAAAGTAGAGGTATAGCCAAAAGAAGTTAGGGGGCTGGAGGGAGGGTAACCAGGACTGCAACAGTGAATACACTCGAACATCTACATTTATGGTAAAAATAAACCCCAGCAGGACAGAAGATCCACAAAAGATGTTTATTGAGCGCTTTCGTTTAGTATATTACAAAACTTCATCAGAATATCTAGTAGAAAAACAGACAACTGACTCAACAAAATTTATATGTATGTATATATATAGGTTTACTATCATTTAATCGAACTGGACTCGGTCGAATCTACTTCATGCGAAACCCGAACATCGAACATTGGCAATGTCGAACTCCGATACTGCCGAAGTACAAATCTCGTCCCTATCTTGACCCATGTTAAAGCTCGTCCCTAGGTCGCATTCGAGATGTATTTCGCAATTCGAGTTTGGCATTGTGTGTTTTCGAGGATGTCGATCGATGATATGATCATTCGACTGAGTCCACTTCGATTAAATGATAGTAAACCATATATATATATATATATATATATATATATATATATATATATATATATATACATATATATACCATCATGCACAAGTTAGTCAAACAACAATTATGCCTATCCTTCCTACTTAAAGGAATATTATCAAAATTAGTAAATAAATACCTATAAATATAGATAATATATTTGATAAAACATAGAAAGGCTTAAAACTTCATAAACTCCGATCTAAACTAAAATATATATATATATATATATATATATATATATATATATATATATATATATACACATATATACACACACACATTTCTAACATACACTTAAATAAAATAAAAATGATTAAATAAATAAACAAATAACTACATGAAGCCATCTTCTTTTAACCTAAGAATAGAACCAATTCATAGGTTCATAGGTTCATAGGTTCATACTAGGCTATCTGCCCGAGGGCATTTACAAGCCTAGCCCATCGTTTTGTGGCTTACGCCACCCCTTTAGTATGGGGAACTATACCCATTATTTTTCTGTGCCTCTGTCGAGCAGTGACACTGAGGTAATCCCTGGGGTATATCTGCGATCTCCCATCCATTGGTCAAGATTTCTCTTGAACAAGGCCAGCGAGGTGCTCTGCCTCACATGTACCGGGATTTTGTTCCACAGCATAGGGAGTCTTTGGGTGATGAATCTATCCCTCCAGCACGTCCTATTAATAGCCGTGTCAAGGTTTAAGTCTCCCGCCCTTGTGGCTCTGATGGATCTAGATTTTTTGAGGTGAAGCATATTCACCAAATCTGGGTTTGACATGGCCTTGTATGTTAGGCAAAGGTCACCTCTGAGCAAGCGGTGGCGACTGAATAGAGCTGGAGTTCTTTCAGTCGGGCAGCATAGGACAGATTTTTGAGACCCTTTATCCTTTTGGTGAGGAACTTTTGTGGCCTCTCCAGCTGCTGCAAGTGTCGGGTCAGATACATTCCGAATGGGGCATTGTACTCAATCATTGGTCTGATGAGTGATGAGTAAAGGGAGACTATGACCTCCCTTGATCTAGATGAGAATCCCTTCATGATAAGGTGGGCAATGTAGAAGGTCTTCCTAACTACTTTAGCTACATGGGTGTCGAATGACAGACTACTATCAACCTGGGTCCCCAGGTCCCTGATAACTTCTTCTGTGCTCAGTGGATTGCCACCTATTTGGTAGCTAGGGGTAACCTTGTTTTTCCCGAAGGGTATGACTATGCATTTTTGGCATTTAACTTTAGGCCGTGGCTCTGGCACCAGTTATCCGTTTCTGTGAGACCCTTCTGAAGGATATCTGTGTCAGATGTGTTTTCTACTATGGCGCCCAGTTTGCAGTCATCTGCAAACTTTGTCAGCCATAACCCTCCTGTGTTTGCTTGTACTTGGAAAAGTAGATGCCAAACAAGAGTGGGCCCAGGACTGAGCCCTGTGGGACACCACTTGTGACAGGCTTTGAGTCTGACATGGCGCCAGCAGCTCTGACCCTGTGGGTTCTGTCACTCAGCCAGTTTGCAACCCATCTTGTGATGTATGGGTTGACATTTAAGCTGATGAGTTTTTCAATGATACCCGAATGGGGTATTGTATCGAAGGCCTTAGCCAGATCGAGGTAGGCTGTATGGACTGCCTTTCCCTCATCGATGGCTTTGGTGACTGTTTCGAAAAAGTCAACCAAGTTTAAAGGCATGATCTGCCTTTGACAAAGCCAAACTGGGTTGGATCCAAAGTCTGCAAATTCCCTATGTCTTTATTTATGAGGTCCATTATGATCCTCTCCATGGCTTTGCAGATAAGGCTTGTCAAGCTAATGGGCGGTAATTTCCAGGGTCGGTGGAGGCACCGCCTTTGTGAAGTGGTACCACAGTTGCAGTGCGCCACTCCTGGAGTGCGTATCCAGAGGTAAGACTTTGATTAAACAGCTGTCCTAGCTGTGGGTTTAATTCCTCATTGAGTTCATGGAGCACACAGCCGGGGACACCATCAGGTCCCATGGATGCTGTGTTTGTTGCTTTGGAGCGCGCAGTTCTCACTTGGGCGCTCCAGCTGTTTGGGGGGCTGCAACCGTTTGGTATAGATATCTCTCCTTTTGGGGGGGAGGGGGGGGGAGAAGTTTGCACTGAACCTGTCAGCCAGTATGTTGGCAATGTCTGTAGGATCAGTAATCTTCACATCATTTTGAACTAGCTCTGAGCATATCTGGGAGTTTCCTCCCAGGTTTCTAACATAACTAAAGAAGGCCTTATGATTGTCTTTTGAGTCTTTAGCTATTTTTCTCTCGAAATTTGCTTTGGATGATTTTATGAGAGCTCTTAGTTTTTTACTTATAGTGATCAAGGGTGTCTTACCTTTTAAGGATTTTGCTCTATCTTGTAGTAGCTTCCTCCTTTTGTTGTAGAGTTTGTTTATGGCTGGGGTCCACCAGACTGGATGCTTGCCTTTGGTACAAAGAGTCTTTGTTTTGCTTGGGATTGCCTTATCCATGCAGTCCTGCAGGTGCTGGTAGAAGGCATTTGTAAGTGATTCAGCGGCTTGAGTACTGTTTTCCGCTGCTCGGGGCCTTAAAGGAGACCACACTAGTCTTTAGAAGTGTGAAGTCGGCTTTTGAGAAGTTCTTTACTGTGGTCTTTTATTTCAGGTGGGGTGGGATGAGGACCTCCAGCGAGATTAGTTTGTGGTCTGATCTCACCAGTGAGGGGTACACCTCCGGTGTTGAACATTGTGCTCCCATGTTCGTGATGATGAGATCAAGTATGTTATCTCCTCTTGTGGGGATGGTGACTAGTTGTTCCATGGCATTTGAGTTTATGAATTCCAGGAACTTTTGGGCTAGGGTGTTTGGGCTTGAGTAGTGTTCCCAGTCTATATTAGGGTAATTGAAGTCACCTAGTATGATGGTGTTTGGAGATACATTTATCCCTCTAGTGTTTTCAGGAAGGCCATGTGAGGTTCCTGAGTTTGTGAGGGTGGCCTGTAACATGCTACAATTTGCAGAGCAGTCTTGCCTATGGTTAATTGCACCTGGATGGTCTCCGATGCATCGTGCGTTGCCACCAGTCTTGAGGTGTGGGTGTCCTTGATGAATATGGATACCCCCCCCTTTCTTGGTATTGTCCAGATTTTGGGGCCGGAACGCATGATATGAGGTAAAACCTGATAGCGCTGGGGTGCTCTCAGGAGCCTTGAACCAGGTTTCTGTCACAGCACAGACATCGATGTTCTCCATACTGAGAAGGGCCTCGAGTGCGTGCATTTTGAGATTTAGACTTCTGGCATTGAGCAGCATTACCCTTAGTTTTTTCCTTTTTGTGTTCTAGGGTGGTAGGTTTAGAATTTGAGCCTTGCCTAAAAAGGCACTATGGGGTGGCAAGAGCCTTTGCCAATATCCGGAATCCCAGGGTGACAGGTGCAAGCCGTCCCTTGCGAAGCAGCGGCTTGTCCAGCATGTCATCCCAGGCAGACAGACACTGGATCCCCTTTGAATGACACCAGTGTTTAAGCCAATTGTTAAAGCTGATCATCTTATCTCTGTATTGTGGCATCATTCTTGGTGAAGGTAGGATACTGCTCAAGGTCAGGGTCATACCTGTCTGGGCTACATAATCAGAGAGCTCCTCAATGTCTCTTTTCATGTAGTCCAAGGAGAGTGCGTCTCAGGTCGTTTACACCAGCGTGGACAATGACTGAATCATATTTGTACCTGCTGTTGAGAGACCTGAGTGCTTGCGTTATGTGGCGGATTCTAGCGCCCGACAGGCAGCTTACTGTGACCTTCTCCTTACTCAGTCTGGTGAGCGGGACGTCAGTGTGTCTGACTATGGAGTCACCAATGACTAGTGTGTCTGGCATTGTGTTTGGCCTTAAGGGCTGTGACTGTTTGACACTCTGACTGTGAGGTCTATGTGTTGCAGGTGTTGTGTTCTGAGGTGGTGGTTGTTTGGGTGTCTGCTTTGGTGGCCTCTGCTGTTTTGGTAGATTTTTGATCAGAGCCTCCGAGTATGTCTTTGTGTGTTTATGTGTATGATTTGAGGTTGTAATGGTAATATGTGAGACTGGGTCTATAGTGTGTGTGGTAACCTTCTCCTCCTGACTGGTCTTGCCAGTCCTATGTTGAGAGAGCTCAGCCTCCAGTTTGGCCGTATAGTTGCATCTCGCATGTATTTGTGTTTTGTGGGAGGAGGAGAGGGTTGTCTGTGTACATGAGGCAATTGTAACATTGCCTCAATATTCCCAGGTTCACCAGCTGAGCAGGAGAGGACACTAGCAACTGATCCCTCGACATGCTAGAAGAAATAGACAAAAAAAACTTTAAAAAGATTCTGGGGACGTGGTTGAACGAGAAATGCGGGTTGCCTTTTTGGGGTACTATCTATGACAAGAGTGCCGTATCAAGGTAATAAGTACTATAGGAGCAAGTGCTACGTTTAACAGATAGAGAATAGTCTACTTGGAGTCAAGTAGAGAAGATCTTTTAATTATAGGATCGCTGATTAGATCAGTAGTATAGTTCGAGGAAGGTAGTTTTAAGGGAAAATTTGAAGAGTGGACTTTAGGTAGCCGAATAGTTTAAACCTGCTTAACGGCTGCCCTAGTGTGCAACAGTAGCAACTCCGCACTAAATCGGGCTAAAGCGTGCTTTATAGCAGGGGGCTGGAAAAGACAGGAAATGACACAAATTGGCCAACAAACCACAAGTCACTGCCCTAAACCACTCCTCCGAGGACAAATGAAGGAGTTATGGAAATGACCCCTAGTGGCCAATAAAACTACAGTTTCAAGTCAGTAACCACCTCTCCGGGGGGCAGGGAAGCTGCTCAATGTTAGTCACTGCCACTGATAAACACAGAGACCCTCCTTCAGCCCAAGCAAAAATGGCCTCACAGAAACTTTCAAACAGTTCAGGAACAGCAAGCCTGTAACTGAACTTTTTTAACTCTCAGAAAAGTGGGAAAAAGCAAGATTTTTTTTTGTTTTTGTTTTTTTACAGAGATAGCAGAGGTTCACAAGTAATATCAAGTTATAACAGTGCAGTAAATGACCCCACACAAGAGTGCTAGGTCTTATTTAGCCCTGGTTGTTGGGTAGCATTAGTTCTCAATTGCCACCTCAACTCTAATAATTCTAAAAAATCATTTTACGTTACGTTTACGTTAGGGAGCTTTTCTCAGTGATCTCGCATGATACAGGGATTGAGTGGTTTTATCTATATTTATGTAGATATACCACTATTAGACATGACCGGATCTTAACACTTAGAACTTTGATGGAACTAATACTTGATACAAATGTCCTTGTGTTTGAGGGACAATTATTTAAACAAGTAAAGGGAGTAGCAATGGGAGCCATTTGTGCTCCCATTTTTGCAAATATTGTCTTAGCTTTCTGGGAAAGGGAGTTTGTGTTTACTAGTACTTTTTCGGGGTAATTGAAGTATTATTGCAGGTACCTTGATGATGTTCTTATATTTTGGGACAATAGTGAGGAAGAATTACAGCACTTGTCCTTTTTGAAAGAAAGCACAGATTTCCTTGATTTTACACACAGTCTTAATAAAGAGGCTATTAATTATTTAGATATCACTATTTCAAAGGTGAGAGAAGATCAGGCCTTCAAGACAACATTATATAGAAAGCCAACCTATTCTAACACTTTACTTCATTACCACAGCTTTCATCCAATACATCAAAAAGGCCTTAGTAAAAGGGCAAGCTGCGTCTTGCAAGAATGGTGTCAGACTGGGATGATTTTCTTCACGAAATTCAGATATTAGAAGATATGCTTTTACATAGGAACTATCCCTATGATTTTTACATCCTTTACTACAAGAAGTGGTTAATAAGAGGCAGAGAGGTATTTTATCACCTCTACTGGGGAAAGGTACTTCATTCGATATGGCTAACAAAGAGAATGATAAAAAACGTAACACTAGTTTTTCTGTTACAGGTGTCTTTAGTTATAATAAAAAATAATAATATTTGTGAAAACTTGCAACAAAATTGGAATATATTTAATATTGATCCTGAATTTAATGAGCTGATGGGTTTTAATCCTAAGATAGTTTATAAAAAGGATTTGTGTTTCAAAAACATGTTGGAGAAGAATACTAGAGGGTGTTTGGAGATGGGAAAAATGTCGAAATGTGACGAAAAGGTCGCAGCACGGCTGGCCCCATTGGTGGAAAATCTCTTCCGCAACTTCTTGTTTTAGGGACCACTCATGAGGCATCAGAATAGCTCTGCTGAGTTTGTCCCCTATCACTCTGGATTTCCCCGGGATGTGCATTGCTGTCAGAAAACGCTGAGAAGAAACTGCCCATTGCCATACTCTTTGTGCCTTTCGACATAAGGGGTAGGATTTGGTTCTTCCTTGTTTGTTTGTTTATGTACTACACTACTGACATGTTGTCTGTCTGAATTGCAATTGTTCCTATTGGGAGAGAGTCCTGGAATGCTTGCAACACGAAGAGCACCACTCTCATCTCTAGGACAGTGATATGCAAGTGGTTCTCGTGTTCCTGCTAGATGCCTTGCACAGTCTTTCCCAGATAATGCCTCCCCATCTGAGAAGCATCCGTGGTCACTGTGGCTACTGGTTGTGGGAAGACAAATGGTCCGCCTACAGTCAATTAAGTCGAATGAAGCCACCAGCATAGGTCCTTTTTGCAGGATTCTGCAGCGACTGTGACAGTGGTAGATCTTGCATGGACAACTGGGGAAAAAAGCAGCCATTGAAGAACTCTCATGTGTAAATGCGCTAGAAGTACCAAAATAATTGCAGCCGTCATGGTCCCCAGAACCTGCAAGACAGTTTTTGCCTGAACTTTTCTTTTGTATAAAAGATTCTCGATTTGATGGTGAAGGGACTAAATCCTCTCAAGGGTAAGTTTGGCCAACATTTTCCTTGAGTCTAATTCTGCACCTAAGAATATAAGATGCTGTGAAGGCAACAAGGCAGATTTTTGAAGTTTACTGTAATAATGCCTAGTTGGCAGCACAGATGAAAGGTTTCGTCCCTTGCTTTTATTAGTAGGTGCTTGATAGTGGTGGTTAGGAGCCAGTCGTCTAGGTATGAAAACATACGGAATCCTAGGCGCCTCAAGTAAGCCGTGACCACTGCCATGCATTTGGTGAACACTCTGGGGGCTGTAATGAGAACAAAGGGCAGAGCTCGAAACTGGTAATGACTGGCTCCCAGCTGAAAGTGCAAATGTCTCCTGGATCGCCTGCCTATTTTTATGAGGTATTACACATCCTGGAGATCTATCAAGCACATCCAGTCATCTTTCCCCAGAATGGGAAGTATCGACTGCAGTGTCACCATCTGGAACTTTGATTTCTTGATGGACTTGTTTAGTCTGCTGAGATCCAGAATGAGCCTCCAATCCCCTGTCTTTTTTGGAACTAAAAAAAAACTTGAGTAAGTTCTGGATCCAATTTGGTCTGTGGGGACATTTTGAATGACTCTTTTTTTCTAGCAACTTTTGTACCTCTAGAGTTGCATAATCCCTTTGACTGGGTGGAACATCTGGGACTGATTGTTTTTCTGATGGGGAAGAGGAAAGGGGTATGTAATAACCTCTGGATATGATCGTTCGTATCCATTTGTCTTGTGTAATTTCTAGCCAGGCATTCGGATACAACGACAAGCGATCCCCGACTGCCTCCAGAGACGGACAGACGGGCCTAATTGCAGGAGCGCTGAAAGGGCTTTCCAAGGAAGGAGTCCCTGTCAACTTGGTTCTGCATACCTCCTCTGCCGCAAGGTTGGCGTCTTCCATTGTTACTTCCCCCTCTGCCCCTAGGGGAAGAATCACCATGTGCTTCAGGAAAACTCTTTGGGACTTGCGGAACTACATCTTTCCCCTTCTGACCTTTGAAATAAGGTCTAGTGGGAAGGAAAATGGACTCCATGGCAGACAGAGTTTTTCCCTCCTGTTCGCACCTGGTCAAGGTCTCTAACTTTGGGCCTGAACAAGGACGAGCCATCGAAGGGGCGTTAATGAAGGAAGACTTGAAGGGTTCAGCAAAATTACATAAAGCGCATCCAGGTATGTCTCCTTTAGGAAATTCCTGTACCCGTTGCCTGCTTGCTCCATCAGCGCGTAAGAAATCAGTTGCATTGAGGAGTTTACCATGGTGTTTAAGGTGGAGAGCTGTGAGGAACCTCATCTGAAACCCCTGCAGCTACTGTACCTTGAAGTGTATCTCCTAGCTCTTTCAGGAGATCCTCTGTAGTCTCGTAAAATGGGTTAGGAAATTCAGCGATCTAAGTGTAAATGCCTTTGAAGAAAAAGTACACTTATCATATCTGTCCATCGTTCGAGACTCTTTGTTTGGTGGATGAACAGATGAGGAAGTCTCTGACAATTCTTTCTTTGTGGCCGCCGCCACACCATAGCATCTACTGGGACGCCCCTACTGAGAAAATCTTTTCTGCAGGTGCTGTAATGAGTTTGTTTGGATTCCTTGGAACAGGTTCCACTGACTCCGGAGAGCCCCACGCCTTCTTAGTAATTACATTCATCAACTGATCAAAAGGCAGAGTTGTCCAAGAGGTGGAGGCGAGACCCAAAAACTTCCACCGACTTGTCCTCAGAAGGTTTGGAGGGCTTCCAGCCACCTCTCTGCTTAAGAATCTCCAGGATGTCTGCAAAGAAAATATCTTCAGAGGGGACCGTGGGGACCCTTCTGACTCATTCAGATAGGTATCTGAGGTGATAGACTCATCCGGGGAGTCTATGTACTTCCTCTTTCACAAACTCTTCCAAGGGACCTCTTCAGAGGAGTAGTCTAGGGAAGTTTCAGAAGAGATAGTCTCGCCTGCAGGGGCTTCCTGGGGCTTAGGGTTTCTGTGCTTGGGAGGGAGCGATGGTGCCGTGACCGACACAGGCGCTTTTGGGGGAAAAGTACTTGAACCCGAGAGTGGAGCAGTCTGAGGTGACAGCACTCTCTCCATCAGCTCAAAAGCCTCCTCACCCTGCTCAGAGGAAGTCCCTGGTTCCGAAGAACTGAAAGACCGACCCCGAAGCACAGCGGTTAGCTCCGAAGCCGATGTAGGAGCCGAGCTCAACCGCGCAGAAGCCCCGAGAGGTAGAATCAGCTCAGACAGCTGTCCGATCTGACTCTCCTCCCCGGACCCGACAGGAAAGCGTTGGCTCCTAGACTCCTTGAATTCTGATGGAACCGAGAAAGTCAGAGCAGATGTTGGAACCGACAATCCTGGTGGAGGTCTCGGTGCCGACAGTTCCACTGCAATCAGGTCCAAGTAGTCCAGCTCCAAAACCCCAGGTCGGGTCAGTGGAGGAACCGAAGAGGGAGAAGAGGTCTTTGTTGACTCTGGTTCCTTCTGGGTCGGAGTCGACAGAATTTTAGCAAATGACAGTGTCCAAAGGAGTCTTCTCACCACTCGCTCCACATCATTGTCGGATAAACTTCTGGAGGATCGGGAGGATATGGATGGAGATCTTGCCCTTTGTAGGATTGGAGATTTTAGAATCAGAGTTACTGGCTCCAATACTGGGGACTGGCTCCGAAACTGATACTCAGTCAGCTCCGGAACTGCACCTAGAGTCGATGAGGGAGACTTTTTGGAACCAAGAGCCCTTGGTTCCGAGCTAGACTGTATTAACATTTTTTTAGGTGGTTCCTTAGATGGAGCAGATGTCGAAGTTCTTTTGCCCAGCTTCTCCGATTTAGAAGAAGAAGGGGCTTTATTATATTTAGATTTAGTGCTCTGAGTCCCTTATAGAGCCTCTGTAAAAGGAGTTTTCAGTAGGCCTCTTACAATCAATTTGTTTCTGCACTCCAGCAACACCCTGGAGTTAAATGCATGACAAAAGGAGCAGGATTCTTGTAGGTGGAGGGCACCTAGGCAGTAAACGCAACTGGTGTGCCCGTCTGTCAGGGACATTTTTTGGCTGCATTTGTCACACTTTCTGAAACCTGATGGTTTTGGTTCCTTAGAATCCTTAGACATACTGAATGCTACACAAAAAACTAACTCTAAGAAGTAGTTTAATAAGAGTTTTCAACACCCAGGAGATAGGACTATCAATACAAAGTTTAACAGCATATTATTAAGATAGACAAGCTACAGAGAAAAAACTACCTCTAAGCAGTAACCCGTTAATCAAAAAACGTAACTATACTATTTATATATATTTTTTATTTATTATTATTATTACTATTATTTTTAATAAGGGGAAGAAGTCCGCTAATTTAAATGGACTTCCGTTAAAAACAATAAAGGGAGCAGTCCTCTAACTTAAATGGACTCCCCCAACAAACAATAACAGGAAAGACTAGGAAAGAGAAGGGGAACGGCCCTCTAAGTTATACAGGCCGTCAGGTGCCCTCTAACATAAACGAGTTACCTTTTAAGGATACAACAATCTCTCTAGGGATAGTTTTAAATGACAATAACACAGGCCTAACGAACAACAACGGCCAAAAAACACAAACAAATAAAACAGCCAAGTAGCAGACTGATAACCCTGCTAGGCACTAACTGTAAATTGTGGAAAAGGAAGAAATATAAATAAGAAAAATTTCACTTAGGAGGAGCCAGTGTGGAAGTCACATGATCTGTTTGAGCAGCAAATGAGATCTGGGTAATTTTCCCTGAGCATCATGGAATAGTGTATAGCCTCGAGCCAGTGGAAGCTCTCAAGCTTCTGAACTAAGCCGAGTCGGAACCAAACCCAACCAGCATAGAATGAAGGTGAGACAGAACAACATAACTTTTAGTTATGTACTCACCATAACTTCAGATGTTTGGGATCCATCTCGCCTACATTCTGAATGATGGGTTCGGAGCCGATCCCTCGGCTCCGACTCGGCACGCTTATGCCAAAGAGCGAAGTCTCTTATTGGCTGAGCTTACTATATCCCAGGATGCACCACTACCAGTCCCCCAGATCTAGTTTGTCCGCATACATGCACACATGCACGCCCTGCTTATATAACATCGTCAGATGAAACAAGATAAAACAGTAGAACTCAAAACCGTTCAATCTCTTCTGATCTCCAAGGCAGGGGAAGGAGGGTGGGTATTAGGAATGTGGCGAGATGGATCCCAAACATCTGAAGTTATGGTGAGTACATAACTAAAAGATGTTATGTGATCCTATCTCGCCTACATATCCTTCGAATGCTAAATCGCTAAAGCGTGCTTTATAGCAGGGGCTGGAAAAGACAGGAAATGACCCAAATTGGCCAACAAACCACAAGTCACTGCCCTAAACCACTCCTCCGAGGACAAATGAAGGAGTTATGGAAATGACCCCTAGTGGCCAATAAAACTACAGTTTCAAGTCAGTAACCACCTCTCCGGGGCAGGAAGCTGCTCAATGTTAGTCACTGCCACTGATAAACACAGAGACCCTCCTTCAGCCCAAGCAAAATGGCCTCACAGAAACTTTCAAACAGTTCAGGAACAGCAAGCCTGTAACTGAACTTTTTTAACTCTCAGAAAAGTGGGAAAAAAGCAAGATTTTTTTTTTTTGTTTTTGTTTTTTTACAGAGATAGCAGAGGTTCACAAGTAATATCAAGTTATAACAGTGCAGTAAATGACCCCACACAAGAGTGCTAGGTCTTATTTAGCCCTGGTTGTTGGGTAGCATTAGTTCTCAATTGCCACCTCAACTCTAATAATTCTAAAAAATCATTTTACGTTACGTTTACGTTAGGGAGCTTTTCTCAGTGATCTCGCATGATACAGGGATTGAGTGGTTTTATCTATATTTATGTAGATATACCACTATTAGACATGACCGGATCTTAACACTTAGAACTTTGATGGAACTAATACTTGATACAAATGTCCTTGTGTTTGAGGGACAATTATTTAAACAAGTAAAGGGAGTAGCAATGGGAGCCATTTGTGCTCCCATTTTTGCAAATATTGTCTTAGCTTTCTGGGAAAGGGAGTTTGTGTTTACTAGTACTTTTTCGGGGTACTGGAAGTATTATTGCAGGTACCTTGATGATGTTCTTATATTCTGGGACAATAGTGAGGAAGAATTACAGCACTTTTTGTCCTTTTTGAAAGAAAGTACAGATTTCCTTGATTTTACACACAGTTTTAATAAAGAGGCTATTAATTATTTAGATATCACTATTTCAAAGGTGAGAGAAGATCAGGCCTTCAAGACAACATTATATAGAAAGCCGACCTATTCTAACACTTTACTTCATTACCACAGCTTTCATCCAATACATCAAAAAAGGGCCTTAGTAAAAGGGCAAGCGGTACGTCTTGCAAGAATGGTGTCAGACTGGGATGATTTTCTTCATGAAATTCAGATATTAGAAGATATGCTTTTACATAGGAACTATCCCTATGATTTTTTACATCCTTTACTACAAGAAGTGGTTAATAAGAGGCAGAGAGGTATTTTATCACCTCTACTGGGGAAAGGTACTTCATTCGATATGGCTAACAAAGAGAATGATAAAAAACGTAACACTAGTTTTTCTGTTACAGGTGTCTTTAGTTATAATAAAAAAAATAATAATATTTGTGAAAACTTGCAACAAAATTGGAATATATTTAATATTGATCCTGAATTTAATGAGCTGATGGGTTTTAATCCTAAGATAGTTTATAAAAAGGATTTGTGTTTCAAAAACATGTTGGAGAAGAATACTAGAGGGTGTTTGGAGATGGGAAAAATGTCGAAATGTGACGAAAAGGTTGCAGCACGGCTGGCCCCATTGGTGGAAAATCTCTTCCGCAACTTCTTGTTTTAGGGACCACTCATGAGGCATCAGAATAGCTCTGCTGAGTTTGTCCCCTATCACTCTGGATTTCCCCGGGATGTGCATTGCTGTCAGAAAACGCTGAGAAGAAACTGCCCATTGCCATACTCTTTGTGCCTTTCGACATAAGGGGTAGGATTTGGTTCTTCCTTGTTTGTTTGTTTATGTACTACACTACTGACATGTTGTCTGTCTGAATTGCAATTGTTCCTATTGGGAGAGAGTCCTGGAATGCTTGCAACACGAAGAGCACCACTCTCATCTCTAGGACAGTGATATGCAAGTGGTTCTCGTGTTCCTGCTAGATGCCTTGCACAGTCTTTCCCAGATAATGGCTCCGCATCTGAGAAGCATCCGTGGTCACTGTGGCTACTGGTTGTGGGAAGACAAATGGTCCGCCTACAGTCAATTAAGTCGAATGAAGCCACCAGCATAGGTCCTTTTGCAGGATTCTGCAGCGACTGTGACAGTGGTAGATCTTGCATGGACAACTGGGGAAAAAGCAGCCATTGAAGAACTCTCATGTGTAAATGCGCTAGAAGTACCAAAATAATTGCAGCCGTCATGGTCCCCAGAACCTGCAAGACAGTTTTTGCCTGAACTTTTCTTTTGTATAAAAGATTCTCGATTTGATGGTGAAGGGACTAAATCCTCTCAAGGGTAAGTTTGGCCAACATTTTCCTTGAGTCTAATTCTGCACCTAAGAATATAAGATGCTGTGAAGGCAACAAGGCAGATTTTTGAAGTTTACTGTAATAATGCCTAGTTGGCAGCACAGATGAAAGGTTTCGTCCCTTGCTTTTATTAGTAGGTGCTTGATAGTGGTGGTTAGGAGCCAGTCGTCTAGGTATGAAAACATACGGAATCCTAGGCCTCAAGTAAGCCGTGACCACTGCCATGCATTTGGTGAACACTCTGGGGGCTGTAATGAGAACAAAGGGCAGAGCTCGAAACTGGTAATGACTGGCTCCCAGCTGAAAGTGCAAATGTCTCCTGGATCGCCTGCCTATTTTTATGAGGTATTACACATCCTGGAGATCTATCAAGCACATCCAGTCATCTTTCCCCAGAATGGAAGTATCGACTGCAGTGTCACCATCTGGAACTTTGATTTCTTGATGGACTTGTTTAGTCTGCTGAGATCCAGAATGAGCCTCCAATCCCCTGTCTTTTTTGGAACTAAAAAAAAACTTGAGTAAGTTCTGGATCCAATTTGGTCTGTGGGGACATTTTGAATGACTCTTTTTTCTAGCAACTTTTGTACCTCTAGAGTTGCATAATCCCTTTGACTGGGTGGAACATCTGGGACTGATTGTTTTTCTGATGGGGAAGAGGAAAGGGGTATGTAATAACCTCTGGATATGATCGTTCGTATCCATTTGTCTTGTGTAATTTCTAGCCAGGCATTCGGATACAACGACAAGCGATCCCCGACTGCCTCCAGAGACGGACAGACGGGCCTAATTGCAGGAGCGCTGAAAGGGCTTTCCAAGGAAGGAGTCCCTGTCAACTTGGTTCTGCATACCTCCTCTGCCGCAAGGTTGGCGTCTTCCATTGTTACTTCCCCCTCTGCCCCTAGGGGAAGAATCACCATGTGCTTCAGGAAAACTCTTTGGGACTTGCGGAACTACATCTTTCCCCCCTTCTGACCTTTGAAATAAGGTCTAGTGGGAAGGGAAAAATGGACTCCCATGGCAGACAGAGTTTTTCCCTCCTGTTCGCACCTGGTCAAGGTCTCTAACTTTGGGCCTGAACAAGGACGAGCCATCGAAGGGGACGTTAATGAAGGAAGACTTGAAGGGTTCAGCAAAATTACATAAGCGCATCCAGGTATGTCTCCTTTAGGAAATTCCTGTACCCGTTGCCCTGCTTGCTCCATCAGCCGCGTAAGAAATCAGTTGCATTGAGGAGTTTACCATGGTGTTTAAGGTGGAGAGCTGTGAGGGAACCTCATCTGAAACCCCTGCAGCTACTGTACCTTGAAGTGTATCTCCTAGCTCTTTCAGGAGATCCCTCTGTAGTCTCGTAAAATGGGTTAGGAAATTCAGCGATCTAAGTGTAAATGCCTTTGAAGAAAAAGTACACTTATCATATCTGTCCATCGTTCGAGACTCTTTGTTTGGTGGATGAACAGATGAGGAAGTCTCTGACAATTCTTTCTTTGTGGCCGCCACCACCATAGCATCTACTGGGACGCCCTACTGAGAAAATCTTTTCTGCAGGTGCTGTAATGAGTTTGTTTGGATTCCTTGGAACAGGTTCCACTGACTCGAGAGCCCCACGCCTTCTTAGTAATTACATTCATCAACTGATCAAAGGCAGAGTTGTCCAAGAGGTGGAGGCGAGACCCAAAAGCTTCCACCGACTTGTCCTCAGAAGGTTTGGAGGGCTTCCAGCCACCTCTCTGCTTAAGAATCTCCAGGATGTCTGCAAAGAAAATATCTTCAGAGGGGGACCATGGGGACCCTTCTGACTCATTCAGATAGGTATCTGAGGTGATAGACTCATCCGGGGAGTCTATGTACTTCCTCTTTCACAAACTCTTCCAAGGGACCTCTTCAGAGGAGTAGTCTAGGGAAGTTTCAGAAGAGATAGTCTCGCCTGCAGGGGCTTCCTGGGGCTTAGGGTTTCTGTGCTTGGGAGGGAGCGATGGTGCCGTGACCGACACAGGCGCTTTTGGGGGAAAAGTACTTGAACCCGAGAGTGGAGCAGTCTGAGGTGACAGCACTCTCTCCATCAGCTCAAAAGCCTCCTCACCCTGCTCAGAGGAAGTCCCTGGTTCGAAGAACTGAAAGACCGACCCAAGCACAGCGGTTAGCTCCGAAGCCGATGTAGGAGCCGAGCTCAACCGCGCAGAAGCCCCGAGAGGTAGAATCAGCTCAGACAGCTGTCCGATCTGACTCTCCTCCCCGGACCCGACAGGAAAGCGTTGGCTCCTAGACTCCTTGAATTCTGATGGAACCGAGAAAGTCAGAGCAGATGTTGGAACCGACAATCCTGGTGGAGGTCTCGGTGCCGACAGTTCCACTGCAATCAGGTCCAAGTAGTCCAGCTCCAAAACCCCAGGTCGGGTCAGTGGAGGAACCGAAGAGGGAGAAGAGGTCTTTGTTGACTCTGGTTCCTTCTGGGTCGGAGTCGACAGAATTTTAGCAAATGACAGTGTCCAAAGGAGTCTTCTCACCACTCGCTCCACATCATTGTCGGATAAACTTCTGGAGGATCGGGAGGATATGGATGGAGATCTTGCCCTTTGTAGGATTGGAGATTTTAGAATCAGAGTTACTGGCTCCAATACTGGGGACTGGCTCCGAAACTGATACTCAGTCAGCTCCGGAACTGCACCTAGAGTCGATGAGGGAGACTTTTTGGAACCAAGAGCCCTTGGTTCCGAGCTAGACTGTATTAACATTTTTTTAGGTGGTTCCTTAGATGGAGCAGATGTCGAAGTTCTTTTGCCCAGCTTCTCCGATTTAGAAGAAGAAGGGGCTTTATTATATTTAGATTTAGTGCTCTGAGTCCCTTATAGAGCCTCTGTAAAAGGAGTTTTCAGTAGGCCTCTTACAATCAATTTGTTTCTGCACTCCAGCAACACCCTGGAGTTAAATGCATGACAAAAGGAGCAGGATTCTTGTAGGTGGAGGGCACCTAGGCAGTAAACGCAACTGGTGTGCCCGTCTGTCAGGGACATTTTTTGGCTGCATTTGTCACACTTTCTGAAACCTGATGGTTTTGGTTCCTTAGAATCCTTAGACATACTGAATGCTACACAAAAAACTAACTCTAAGAAGTAGTTTAATAAGAGTTTTTCAACACCCAGGAGATAGGACTATCAATACAAAGTTTAACAGCATATTATTAAGATAGACAAGCTACAGAGAAAAACTACCTCTAAGCAGTAACCGTTAATCAAAAAAAGAAACGTAACTATACTATTTATATATATTTTTTATTTATTATTATTATTACTATTATTTTTAATAAGGGGAAGAAGTCCGCTAATTTAAATGGACTTCCGTTAAAACCAATAACGCGAGGAGTCCTCTAACTTAAATGGACTCCCCCAACAAACAATAACAGGAAAGACTAGGAAAGAGAAGGAACGCCTCTAAGTTATACAGGCCGTCAGGTGCCCTCTAACATAAACGAGTTACCTTTTAAGGATACAACAATCTCTCTAGGGATAGTTTTAAATGACAATAACACAGGCCTAACGAACAACAACGGCCAAAAAACACAAACAAATAAAACAGCCAAGTAGCAGACTGATAACCCTGCTAGGCACTAACTGTAAATTGTGGAAAAGGAAGAAATATAAATAAGAAAAATTTCACTTAGGAGGAGCCAGTGTGGAAGTCACATGATCTGTTTGAGCAGCAAATGAGATCTGGGTAATTTTCCCTGAGCATCATGGAATAGTGTATAGCCTCGAGCCAGTGGAAGCTCTCAAGCTTCTGAACTAAGCCGAGTCGGAACCAAACCCAACCAGCATAGAATGAAGGTGAGACAGAACAACATAACTTTTAGTTATGTACTCACCATAACTTCAGATGTTTGGGATCCATCTCGCCTACATTCTGAATGATGGGTTCGAGCCGATCCTCGGCTCCGACTCGCACGCTTATGCCAAAGAGCGAAGTCTCTTATTGGCTGAGCTTTCTATATCCCAGGATGCACCACTACCAGTCCCCCAGATCTAGTTTGTCCGCATACATGCACACATGCACGCCCTGCTTATATAACATCGTCAGATGAAACAAGATAAAACAGTAGAACTCAAAACCGTTCAATCTCTTCTGATCTCCAAGGCAGGGGAAGGAGGGTGGGTATTAGGAATGTAGCGAGATGGATCCCAAACATCTGAAGTTATGGTGAGTACATAACTAAAAGATGTTATGTGATCCTATCTCGCCTACATTCTGAATGATGGGACAGCGCCCTAGCACCTGAATCCTGGGTGGCTCACTGGAAAACACTCCTGAGTACCGTGGAACCAAAAGATGCTCGTCCTTTAGATGCCACATCCAATTTGTAGTGGGAAATGAAAGTGTGCGGGTTGGACCAAGTAGCCGCAGCACAGATTTCGATATAGCGAGCTTGGAATGAAAAGCTATAGAAGTAGCCATAGCTCTGGTAGAATGAGCTTTGATAGATGTTGTAAGTTGCTTATTCGAAGAATAGGCCTGAGCTATGCAATCTCTGATCCATTTTGAGATAGTGGCTTTTGTGATGGTTTGGCCCAATTTATTATCTGAGAAGGACACAAACAACTGGTCTGACTTACGAAGTTGCTGAGTCCTGTCTAAATAAAAGCGTAATTGCCTGTGAACATCCAATTTATGGAGAGTGTATTCTGCTTCATTGGAGAATTTTGGAAAGAAAACTGGTAGCTCTAGAGATTGTTGAAGACAGAAACTAGAACAGACCTTTGGGACAAAGGATGGATTAGGCCTAAGTGATACTCTATCCTTGTGGAAAATCAAGTACGGTGGTTTAATAGACAGGGCTTGAAGCTCTGAAACTCTTCTTGCAGAAGTAATAGCCACTAAGAATGCCGCTTTCCAAGACAGATATTTTAACTCGCATGTAGCAGCCGGTTCAAAGGGGAGATGTTAATGCGCCAAGCACTAAATCAAGATCCCACGGAGGTGCAGGATGAAAAACTGGTGGTCTTAATAGACTCGCACCTTTAATGAACGTTTTGCATAGTCTGCTGCTCATCAAAGGAGGATCCGTGGATTCGTGGAATTTAGAGATAGCCGCTAGTTGGACTTTAATAGTTGAGACAGAAGACCCTGATTAAACAGGGATGTTAAGAATTTCAAAACCTCTGGGACAGGAGCAGTGATAGGGTCTAAGCCCTTGAGTTGAGCCCAGATAGCAAACCTCTTCCACTTACTGAGGTACAATTTGTTAGTGGTGGGTTTGTGGGCAAGATAAAATGTGAACAACTTCCGGATCTAGTGTGTGCCTTCTAACTAAGGTCGGAAGTGGAGGAGCCAAGCTGTCAATTTCAAGGATTGAAGGGACTGATGCCAATGTCCCGACTGATGGATTAGCAAGTCCGAATCAGGTCTAAGGTCCACGGATCAGCCACTGCATGCTTCTTCAGGTAAGGAAACCATATCTGACGAGACCAGTATGGGGCAATCAGAGTCATTAGAGACCCCAGTTGAGAAGCTTTTGAATAACTTTGGGAAGAAGTGGAATTGGAGGAAAGGCATAAAGTAGCCCTGTTGGCCAAGGTTGTGCTAGAGCATCCATGGCTGGTACTTCTTGATGTGGGATCAAGGAGAAGAACCTTTGGCACTTGGCGTTTTGTGGAGTTGCAAATAGGTCGCAGCACGGCGTCCCCCATCTCTTGAAAACCTGGGCTGCTACTGTGCGGTTTAGAGACCATTCGTGAGGAGAGAGAATTGTCCTGCTTAATTTGTCCGCCAATACATTTGACTTTCCGGGATGTGGGTCGCTACCAAGAAACGGTTGGTAGCTACAGCCCATTCCCACACTCTCATGGCCTCTCTGCAAAGGGGGTACGATCTGGTCCCTCCTTGTTTGTTCAGATACCAGACCACCGACATGTTGTCTGTGTGGATGGCGATGATGCCCTGAGGAAGAAACTTGTGTAAGGCCTGTAGGGATAGAAGTACAGCCCTCATCTCCAACACGTTGATGTGGAGAAGAGCTTAGCCTGGAAGCCAGGAGCCCTGAACTAGCCTGCCCAGACAATGCCCCCCCCACCCTATCTGGGAGGCATCTGTCGTCAGGGTAACCACTGGAGGGGGGAGAACAAAGGGTTTCCCTTGATCCAAGTTGGATGTCTAAAGCCACCAGCGCAGGTGCAATTTGCATATTTCCGAAATCATGATGTGATGATTGAGGGAAGATCCTGAAAGGACCATTGAGTTGACAAGAGCCACTGAAGAATCCTCATGTGTAATCTTGCTAGAGGAACTAAAAGAACTGTGGCAGACATTGAGCCTAAAACCTGTAGAACCATCCTGGCTGGGGCTTTGGATCTCGAGATCAGAGCTTGAACTTGGCCCTGTAAAGTTCGGATCCTTTCGGCAGGAAGAAAGACGCATCAATCTTGAGTCTATCTCTGCTCCTATAAACTTTATGCGTTGAGAGGGCAGCAAGACAGACTTTGACCAATTGAATGTAATCCCCAGGAAACACCCAGGAAGATGGTGGCTTTGAGGTTGTCCATTAGTAGATGCCTGGTGGTGGCAGTCAGGAGCCAGTCGTCGAGATAGGGAAACACTTGGAATCCAAGACTTCTCAGGTGAGCCGTCACTACTGCCAAACACTTGGTGAACACCCTGGGGCTGTGGTGAGACCAAAGGGCAGAGCGCAAAATTGGTAATGACTGACTCCCAGGCTGAAGCGCAGATACCTTCTGGACGCCTGATGTATCGGTATGTGATAATAGGCGCCCTTGAGGTCTATGGAGCACAACCAAACATCCTACTCCAATAATGGGAGAATGGATTGTAACGTGACCATTCGAATTTGGATTTCGTGACGGATTGGTTCAGTTTGCTGAGATCCAATATTGGCCTCAGGTCCCCTGTCTTTTGGCACTAAAAGAACCTGGAGTAATTTCCTGATCCGATCTGGTCTGTGGGGACCGGTTGGATGACTCCTTTTTCTAGCAGCTTTAAAGCTTCTGCGGCTGCTATTTCCCTTTGACTGGGTGGTGGGTCCGGGATTCTCTTGGACGGTGGGGTGAGTATGTGAATGGGATGGTGTAACCTCCGGCAATGATCCAAGCACCCATCTGTCCTGAGTGATTGACTCCCAGGCTTTTAGGTGCTTGGCAACGACACCCGACTGGCTCGAGCAGCACAGCCCGGCAATCCCTCATAACCTGTGGGAGGCTGAAGGGCCAGGAAAGGACTCGGTCTCCAGAACTGCGGGGCCCTCTGCCGCCTCTGGGACGGCGTCTCCCTGAAAAATTTCGCCGTCCTCTGCCTCTGGACGGGGAATCTTCCTGCTGTTGGGAGAAAAACTTGCGAGATTTGCGGAACCACATTTTTCCCCCTCCTTTAGCCTTGGGGTAAGGCCGAAAGGGAGTGGAATAACGGGCACCTACGGCAGATAAAGTTTTTCCCTCTTGCTCACAGCGGGTAAGGGTGTCTTTTACCTTGGGTCCAAACAATGAGGACCCATCAAAGGGAGCGTCGGCGAAGGAAGATTTGAAGGCCTCCGCAAACTGACACAAGCGGAGCCAGGCTTGTCTATGTAGAGCCACGCCTGTGCCTGCCGCTCTACCCGCCCCTTCGGCCGCATAGGAAATGAGCCTCATGGACGAGTTAGAAATTGACGTAAGGATAGCCAACTGAGAGCTAACCGACTGGGCTAGCTGCTCAGGTAGGTTACCGAGAGGAATCTGACAACTCCTTGACCAGATCCCTCTGAAGCCTGGTAAAATGTGCCAAATAATTCAGAGACCTTAAGGTAAAGGCCGCTGAAGTCAGGGTGCGCTTTCCGTACCTGTCCATACTCCTAGACTCCTTATTAGGAGGATGGACGGACGTTGAAGCCTCTGCCACGTCCTGTTGTGTAGCAGATGCCACCACCATGGCATCTACAGCCACGCCTTTAGTAAGGAACTCCTTCTCGGGGTGAGCAGACAAAAATTTATTTGGACGAGAAGGGACTGGTTCCACGGTATCTGGATGTTCCCACGCCGCTCGACAAACTAAATCCAGAAGCTCGTCGAAGGGCGGAGACACCCAGGAGGCGGAGGGCTGAGCTCCAAAGGCCTTGAGGAGCACTGACTCGTCCGCAGAGGGGGGTTTGGATATCCAGCCGCCTCGTTGTTTGAGGATCTCTAAGATGTCTGCAAATGAGACATCATCCGAGGACGACTTCGGGGACCCCTCTGCATCATCCATATCAGTGTCTGATGTAATAGACTCGGGGGAGTCCACGTGCTTCCTCTTGCACGATCTCTTCCTTGGGGGTTCCTCTGAAGACAACTCCGAAGAACCCTCAGGAGGAGGAACCCCCACTGGGGGTAACCTCAGGCCTCGGGGCTCCGCTGGCTACAGACAGGGGGACTGCCAAAGACCCAGTCTCCACGCCCAGGGAAGGTGCCGGTAAAGCCGGAGAGATGGCCGAAGAGGACTTGGCCAAGGCACTCCTCATGGCCCTGAAAGCCGGACCCCCAGAATCCTGGGAGTGTCCGGTCTCCGGAGCCGTGATAGCCGACGGAAGTCCCGCAGCTGAAGCACCGAGGGGGAGGCTCGGAACCGAAAGCATAGGTCCCGAAACATCACCCCCGGGTCCAGCCGAAGAAGTCCGCGTACCAAACTCGGACCCGAGCGCCCGGGTTGGAGTAAGGGTCGGAGCCGACCCTGAGATCTCCACCGGCTCCAACAGCACCTGCTCCGACGGAGCCGAAGCAGTCGGAGGAGGAATGGCAATGGGGTGGGCCAAGGTCATCGGCTCCAAAGCCAACTGGGTCGGAACGAAACAAATTTTTGGAAGACTGGGGACTGGAACAGTCTTTGGAGCACCCTGTCTATATCAGAATCCGACATTCTCAAGACCGAGAGGAAACAGAACGGGTTCGAGAAGGCCTCTCCATCGGCCCCAAAGGGCTAGGGGACCGGCTCCGAGGCGACTCGATGAGTATCGGCGCCGAGGGAATACTCACACCAGATTCCATCGGTGCCGAGGTAGACTTCGGCGCCGAGGAGGAAGTGTCTGAGCGGGCGACCCTTGTCGGCTCCGAGAGCAGCGGAGCCGACGAAGGTGACCCGCCTCTCGATGCCCCAGCCATCGGCTCCGAAGCCAGAGGAGTCGATACTGGTGGCATCGAGGCAGACCGTTCCAACCTCGGCTCCGAAGTCTTTGGAGCCGAAGGAGAGGCCTGCCTAGGTCTCTTGGCAGTCGGATCCGACGGACTGGTCGGAACCGAAGCCCTTTTCTTTTTGGCTGGAGCAGGAGAGGATGCCAAGGCTTCTTCAAAGGAAGGTTTAATTAACCCTTAAGAATCAATTTATTTTTCCTCTCCTGGAGGACCCTTGAGGAAAAAGCGTGACATACGCTGCATGACTCTTGCAAGTGCTTTGCCCCTAGACAATATACACAGAGCGAATGATCGTCTGTGATAGACATTTTGAAACCACATTTAGAACATTTTTTAAAGCCCGAAGGCCTAGGAGTTTGAGACATGATGTTAAACAATTCTAGTACTTTTGACAGGAAAGTAAACAACTATCAAATTACTGATGATAAATTTAAGCTCACAGTTATAGCTTAACGCAAACACTTCCTGAAAATGACAGGGAACTCTAAACAACTAAGATTACTGAGACCCTGTGAAGTTTTAACAGGTTGACAGTCCGGGAAGGCCCTGGATGGAGGGGGGCCGAAAACAAACTCAACCCAATCACACACAAAAAATTTTCAATCCAAACGCATTACAAAGAAGCGATAGCCGTTAAAACAGCTTTTGTGACCAAAAAACAGCAAAAACTGACAGAAAAGTTAGTTAATAAAAACTACTCAGCCCAGCCAGCTCGAGACCACGTCTTCGCAGGGAAGCGGCAAACGAGATCTGGGGGACTGGTAGTGGTGCATCCTGGGATATAGTAAGCTCAGCCAATAAGAGACTTCGCTCTTTGGCATAAGCGTGCCGAGTCGGAGCCGAGGGATCGGCTCCGAACCCATCATTCAGAATGTAGGCGAGATAGGATCACATAACATCATCTGTTCATTTTTATGAAGGATATAACTTTTAGCAGCTTGGAAATTTCCTGGTGTTTTTAGCACCGGCATATCAGTGCTTTACCGAGAAGGGTTTTGATGGAATGGCTCAGGTAAGTAAGAATTTCCACTGCACATAATCTTTAAGATACCAGGAAGGAGCAACCTGGTGTGGTGGTCACTCCTTTCAAAAACAATTTTATTAAAAACATTGAAAGTGTAGGAACTATGGGCAGACGTGCTGAAATGGCTACAAGATGTACCTTGATAATGGAGTACAAAAGGCCTCTAGAGACTCCCAAATATTTGAGCACCAGTAGTAAATATTTCTTGATAAGGCCCTAGCTATTGGCTAGGCAACAACTCGACAATCTTTTTCACTTGCCAATATGGGATTTTCAAGTAGCATGATTTCTTGCCTCCTTTAAAACCTGCTGCATGTCCTCTGAACAGAGGTGCCTAAAAGGTATCTGAATTGAATCAACCAAGCAGATAGCTGAATGTGTTTTAGATTATGTTTTAGATTAAGGTGCATCAAACTCACCCATCTTATGTAAGTAGATCTAGATTGTGATAAAGCTTGTGCTTCTTGGGTAATGCCATAAAGAGGTAGAATCAATATTGTCTAGCAAAAAAAGGGGGTAAACCACAAATATTTTTTGGAGAGTCGTTTTTAATCTTCAGAATTACCCTGGATATAAGTGGAAAGGGTGTAATCTACAAAAGAACATTCCCATCTGTTTTGAAATGAGGCCAACAGGTCTATATGAGGTGTTCCCCACAATTGGATCAATTATTCAATTTCCATTTACGGGGGTCCGTCCTGATCCTATTCAGCTTGTCTGCCACTACGTTTTGCTCTGACCAAATGTAAGATGCAAGGAGGGTTAAAGAGTGCTGAAAGGCTACCTCCCAAGCAATTATAGCTTGCCTGCCTAGAGCGTACAACGTTGTGCCCCTTGTTAGTAGATTTACCACATCACTGCAGTGTTGTCTATAATCATCTGGAGACGTCCTGGGGACTATACATGATAAAGAGATTTAAAGGCATAAATTGCAGCTGACATCTTTTATATTTATGTGCTTTGGTCTGTCTGATGAATCCTACAGGCCCTGCAATTATACTCCCATAGAAACTGCCCACAAGCAAAATCTGAGGTGTCTGTGATTACAGATTATGTTGGAGGTTGAGGAGATAAGGTGAGACCTGCATTTAATTGACTTTGTAGTCTCCACCAGTGCAGTTCCTTTTCTTATAAAACCCAAGATTAGTACAGGATGCAAGTAGTAGTTCCATGTGTTTTTTGGACATCACTGAATCACCCCCAGGTGTAACCCGGTGAGAGGAATGAGAATTGCAGAAGACGTGTACCCCAGAATACTGAGAAACTCTCTGGCTAAAGTCGGAGACTGGGATGAAAAGCATAGGATGGTTTCCAGTTAAAATTCACATTCTCCTGCATCAAAAAGGTCTTTGCAGCAGACTGCCTATAAGACATCCTAGAAAGATAATCCTGTACTATAAGTCAATGAGAATTTCTGAATGATTATCTGGAATCTCAGATTGGTCAGAAGAGATGAAATCCATGTTAAGAACTTTTGACATGTAAAACAAGACTCAGCAAAGATAAGTAAGAGTGGAGGTGGGAGTGGGGTAAAGCAAATTTGCTGGCTGACACATTTAGCTAGCTCCAATATCACCCCCTATCACCTCCAGGTCCACTCCCCATGAAATATTCTGTGCCATTTCTCCCACAGCTATCTCTAAAGAACAGGTCCTCACTGCACTCTCCAGACCTAAAAAAGTACAGTTGTGTACACTTACCATAAATGTAGATGTTCGAGTGTATTCACTGTTGCAGTCATTAAATTTGGGTTATCTGCTTGCAGGTAGCCCTCAGTCGGCCTGATTAACAAAGTCTTGGGTCCTGTGTCAGTTGCTGTCCCTTCTTCCATGACGTCAGGTCGACAGGGGTATAAAACATGCAGCCGATGCCATTACATCAGTTTTTCTTGCCCCTGATGTCAGGTGCCCCCCTAATGGGAAGCAATTAAATATAAAAGTACAAAGATATACCTCCAACAAAAAAGGAAATACATCAAAAAGGTTTTTAAGCATAGTAAAGGAAAGTAGAGGTATAGCCAAAAGAAGTTAGGGGGCTGGAGGGAGGGTAACCAGGACTGCAACAGTGAATACACTCGAACATCTACATTTATGGTAAAAATAAACCCCAGCAGGACAGAAGATCCACAAAAGATGTTTATTGAGCGCTTTCGTTTAGTATATTACAAAACTTCATCAGAATATCTAGTAGAAAAACAGACAACTGACTCAACAAAATTTATATGTATGTATATATATATATATATATATATATATGTATATATATATATATATATATATATATATATATATATATATATATACCATCATGCACAAGTTAGTCAAACAACAATTATGCCTATCCTTCCTACTTAAAGGAATATTATCAAAATTAGTAAATAAATACCTATAAATATAGATAATATATTTGATAAAACATAGAAAGGCTTAAAACTTCATAAACTCCGATCTAAACTAAAATATATATATATATATATATATATATATATATATATATACACATATATACACACATACACACACACACATTTCTAACATACACTTAAATAAAATAAAAATGATTAAATAAATAAACAAATAACTACATGAAGCCATCTGCTTTTAACCTAAGAATAGAACCAATTCATACATTCTTATTTAGCCCTGGTTGTTGGGTGGCATTAGTTCTCAATTGCCACCTCAACTCTAATAATTCTAAAAAATCATTTTACGTTACGTTTACGTTAGGGAGCTTTTCTCAGTGATCTCGCATGATACAGGGATTGAGTGGTTTTATCTATATTTATGTAGATATACCACTATTAGACATGACCGGATCTTAACACTTAGAACTTTGATGGAACTAATACTTGATACAAATGTCCTTGTGTTTGAGGGACAATTATTTAAACAAGTAAAGGGAGTAGCAATGGGAGCCATTTGTGCTCCCATTTTTGCAAATATTGTCTTAGCTTTCTGGGAAAGGGAGTTTGTGTTTACTAGTACTTTTCGGGTACTGGAAGTATTATTGCAGGTACCTTGATGATGTTCTTATATTCTGGGACAATAGTGAGGAAGAATTACAGCACTTTTTGTCCTTTTTGAAAGAAAGTACAGATTTCCTTGATTTTACACACAGTTTTAATAAAGAGGCTATTAATTATTTAGATATCACTATTTCAAAGGTGAGAGAAGATCAGGCCTTCAAGACAACATTATATAGAAAGCCGACCTATTCTAACACTTTACTTCATTACCACAGCTTTCATCCAATACATCAAAAAAGGGCCTTAGTAAAAGGGCAAGCGGCACGTCTTGCAAGAAAGGTGACAGACTGGGATGAATTACTACATGAAATTCAGATATTAGAAGATATGCAGATACATAGGAAGTAACCCTATGATTTTTACATCCTTTACTACAAGAAGTGGTTAATAAGAGGCAGAGAGGTATTTTATCACCTCTACTGGGGAAAGGTACTTCATTCGATATGGCTAACAAAGAGAATGATAAAAAACGTAACACTAGTTTTTCTGTTACAGGTGTCTTTAGTTATAATAAAAAAAATAATAATATTTGTGAAAACTTGCAACAAAATTGGAATATATTTAATATTGATCCTGAATTTAATGAGCTGATGGGTTTTAATCCTAAGATAGTTTATAAAAAGGATTTGTGTTTCAAAAACATGTTGGAGAAGAATACTAGAGGGTGTTTGGAGATGGGAAAAATGTCGAAATGTGTTTTTTGTTTGCAATGTAAATATATTTTAGAAGGGACTAGTGTCTCAATACCTAATTATGGAAAATGTTTCTATAAACAGAAGTTTTCCTGTAGTACAAAAGCTGTGGTGTATCTTGCCCTGTGTAACTTTTGTAAAAGTTTCTATATAGGTAAAACTATTAATGCACTAAGAACGAGAATATATCAGCATTACTATGACATTAAAAAGAAGGATGCAAAAAACGCCCTTGCCTCACATATCATGGAAAATGAAGGACATTATTTTAGTTTTACCATTTTGGAACAGGTGTTTTTGAATGACAGAGGGGGTCCTAAAAATGATTTTTTAGAATTATTAGAGTTGAAGTGGCAAATGAGAACTAATGCCACCCAACAACCAGGGCTAAATAAGAATGTATCAATTGGTTCTATTCGTAGGTTAAAAGCTGATGGCTTCATGTAGTTATTTGTTTATTTATTTAATCATTTTTATTTTATTTAAATGTATGTTAGAAATGTGAATATATATATATATATATATATATATATATATATATATATATATATATATATATATATATATATATTTTAGTTTAGATAGGATTTCATGAAGTTTTAAGCCTTTCTATGTTTTATCAAATGTATTATCTATATTTATAGGTATTTATTTACTAATTCTGATAATATTCCTTTAAGTAGGAAGGATAGGCATAATTGTTGTTTGACTAACTTGTGCATGATGGGATGTATATATATATATATATATATATATACATATACATTTTGTTGAGTCAGTTGCCTGTTTGTTTTTCTGCTAGATATTCTGATGACGTTTTGTAATATACTAAATGAAAGCGCTCAATAAACATCTTTTGTGGATCTTCTGTCCTGCTGGGGTTTATTTTTACTGGTTTGCTTTTCATACATTTATGGTAAGTGTACACAACTGTACAATGTTCTTCGTGTTTCACTGCTGCAGTCATTACATTTGGGTAGATTCCCAAAGCTATGGTTAGGAGGAGGAATTTAGATAGCATTACGGCCAGCTATAAGGCCCTGCAAGACTGCAGTGGGAAAATCAGCTCTGGATTTAGAGAAAATTGGCAAATGATAATGCTTGGTGAAAGTATGTACAGAACTCCAGGTAGCAGCATCTAGGATGTCCCTGGTAGGGACGCCTCTGAGAAAGGCTGTAGAGGTAGATGCAGCCCTGGTGGAGTGAGGTCTGATCCCCTGGGGGATAGGTTTTCCATGGTGCTTATAGCAGAAATGAATGCAATGGCTTATCCATTTAGAAATGGTTTGCTTTGAAATAGTCTTCCCCTCTGCCCCTGCAGCAAATGCCACCAGCAGTTGTTCAGATTTCCTTTGAGGTTTAGTCCTGTCCAAGTAGAATCTAAGTTGTCTGTGCACATCTAAGGAATGCAGTATCTGTTCCCCTTTATTCTGTGGATTGGGAAAGAAGGTTGGCAAATGAATGGACTGATTAAGAGCCACACTGGATACCACCTTGGGCATGAAGGATGGATTGGTTCTGAGGGACACCCTGTCCGCATGAAAGATGATGAAAGGCTCCACTGCCATAAGGGCCTGTAATTCAGATAACCTTCTAACTGAAGTGATTGCTAAAAGGAAAGCTGTTTTCCAAGAAAGAAATTTTAAGTCTGCAGTAGCAGCTGGCTCGAAAGGAGGTAGAGTGAGTTTCTCCAAGACAAAGTTAAGGTCCCAGGCTGGGGTTGGAGTTCTCCTGGGTGGTCTCAAATTTTTGGCTCCTCTGAGGAACTGCTTGAGCAATGGATGAGAGAAGAGGGGAGGTTCTGTGTTATAATGAGCTGAAATGGCTGAGGCGTGGATTTTAATGGAGGAAAAAGACAGGCCCTTGTGAAGCATCTCAGTTAAGTATTGTAAAATCCGAGGTAAATTGGGCGCTGCTGTGCTCATCCCTTGAGAATGGTTCCAGGCACAGTATCTTTTCCATTTTTCAGCATAAGACTTTCTAGTACTAGGCCTCCTTGCCTCTAAAATGATATCCATCACAGGTTTGCTGAGGGATGGTAAAGGAGAGATTAAGTAATTAGCCAGGCTACAAGGTTCAGTGTTAGAAGCTGAGGTTGCAGAATCTGGTTCTCCTGCTGAGACAGCAGGGAAGGAGTCTGAGGCAGGTGCCATGGAGATAACCATGACACACTGCGCAGGAGGGGGTACACCAGTGTTGGCGCGGCCAGTCTGGAGCAATCAAAATCATCCTTGGTTTGTCCTGTTTGATTTTTAGTAGTACTTTGGAGAGCAGAGGGGGGAAGGCATAGACTGATAGGTTTTTCCAGCTGAAGGACAGAGCATCCACTTTCCAGGCTTGTTTGTGGGGAGTACTTGTGCAAAATGTGTCCAATTGGTAGTTCTGGGGAGAGGCAAACAGGTCTATATCTGGGCTCCCCCATTTGCTTGTCAACATGTTGAAAATCCTTGGTTCCAGTTTCCACTCGTGTGGTTCCATGAGTTTTCTGCTTAGTCCGTCTGCCAATGTATTTAATTTTCCTGGCAGGAATTGAGCTTGTAGGTGCACTTGGTAGCTCAAGGCTGTGTTCCACAATGCCATGGCTAGTCTGCAGAGGGGGTAAGAATGTGTACCCCCTGCTTGTTTATGTACCACACAACAGTGGTGTTGTCCGTCTTTACCATTAGTTGTCCTGGAAGAATGTGGTCCTTGAAGGCTCTCAGAGCATTCTGTACAGCTAACATTTCTTTTTGATTGATATGCAGGTGCATTTGACTTGGGTTCCATTTGCCCTGAATGCACTTCCCTGCCAGGTGAGCCCCCCATGCAAAGTCTGATGCATCTGTTGTTAGGGATTGGGCGGCAGGGGGTCGTGTGAAAGGTAGTCCCTTGGTTTGGTGGCAGGCCTCTGCCCACCAAAGGAACTCTAGGCATAGGCAAGGTATGATAGGAATCATTGTTTCTAGGTCTTGAGAATGTTGACACCATAGGCTTTTTAGATACCACTGTAGTTTCCTCATATGCAGTCTTGCATATGGAATTAGAAGAATGCAGGAGGCCATGAACTCCAAGGCTTGCAGTATTTGTCTTGAAGATAGCAGGGTTTTTGTGGCTACTTGTTTGAAGTAGGTTGTCAAATGAATTTGTTTCTCTGGCGTGAGGTAAGCCATCTGGGAAGTTGTATTCAAGCTTGCTCCCAGGAATATAATTTCTGACAGGGTACCAGGTGTGATTTCTTTTAGTTTATGGTGCACCCCAGAGAAGTTAGAACCCTTTGTACAAAACACGATGAACATCTGATAGTGCGTGTAGCCTGCTTTGAAGCGTAGGTATCTTCTGCAAGATTCCCTGATTGGGATGTGCATGTATGCTTCTTTTAAATCTATTGTTGCCAACCAGGCATCTTTGCCTAGCATAGGAAGTAATTGGTGAAGAGTCAGCATCTTGAATTTTGGAATCTCTAAAAAGGTATTTAGAGTAGACAGGTCCAGGATAGGACGCCACGAATTGTCTTTTCCGGATACCAGGAAAAGCCTAGAGTAGAAACCTTGTCCCTTTTCCTCTTCTGGTACCAGTTGAATAGCCCCCATGCTTAAGAGAGAAAGTACTTGTTTTTGGGCCTCTGCCCACTGATTTGGGGGGTAGGTCTGGCCACCCGCTTGGTGTTGGCAACATGTGGAAGTGAAATCTGCATCCCTGGGACACTATATTTAAAACCCATTTGTCCTGGGTAATGAGTTCCCAATTATTTGCATGAAGAGCAATCTTTCCCCCCAAAGGAGCAGTCAGTTGATAAGTGCTTGGAAATTTTAAAAGGAAGTCATTGAGACAGTTTACCATAGGGGGGAGTCTTATTATTCCCAGATTTGGAAGTGGAGGCCCCACACTGCTTAGTTGTGTGCCCCCTGGGACTGAAACTGGGGTTTTTGCTGTGTCTGGGTTTGGCTTGAGAAGACCTAGAAGGGGCTGGAAAGGACCAATTCTTAGAGGGCCAGTGCCTACTAAATCTAGGAGGCTGAACTTGTAAACAAATCTTTCACAGTTTGCATAGATTTAGCTTTATCTTCCATCTTTTTAAGAACTTCATCAGCCTTGTTGCCAAACAGGCGGTCCTGATTTAAAGGAGCATCCAACAACTTAGCTTTAACATGATCAAGCAAAGATTGCTCCTTAAGCTAAGCATGCCTTCTGAGCACAGACCCAGTAACAGCAGCCCTGCAAGAAGCCTCTGATGAATCAAAACCACATGCAAAGTATGTTTTCCAACTTGTTCAACAGAATGCATTAAATCCTGTAATTCTTTATTTTCCACACAGTCAGGAATCAACATCATTTTCTGTTTAAGCAGTCCAATAACATGTTGCTGATACTTTAGCATATGAAACTGGCAGTTTAAAGCCCTAATGGCCAAGGTTGCAGAAGTGTAAACCTTCATACCCATATATCCGGCGCCCTGGAGTCTCTATCAGAAGGGGTAGGATTTTTAGCAGTAGAAGCCTTAATGCCCTTGGGCCCCTGTGAAATAGTCTCTGGATCTGCAATAGGATTTTTAAAAAGGAACTTGTGGGACTCAGGGACCCTGTAGTATCTGTCAGGTTTTCTGGGAGCAGGAGGCAGGGTATCAGGGGCCAAACTAGATTCCGAAAAAGCGTCATCAACAATGTCTAGTACAGGAGGAATAGCTAAAGACCTATGCTGAGGTAGGAAAAGGAAATCCCCAAGCCTGTTTTTGAATCAGAAAAATCCTGGCTTTCCCAGTGGAAATGCTCCCTTAGAGTATGCAAGTTTTCCCGAAAAGAAAAATCCTCAGGAGGGGAAGCAGAGGGAATGGAGTCCTCTGCATCAGAATCTTCATAAGTAGATAAGGGCAAATCCAGATCATCAGAAGAATCAGAAACAACAGAATCCTGATCAGAAGATTCATAATCAACTTCAGTCCTAGGCCTCTTAGAGGGTGTGTGTGTGTGTGGGGGGTTGGCTACCCCTGATTAGAGTTATTACATCTTCAGCCATTCTTATCATTTGTTTTTTAGGCAGAGAGGCCTAAGCATGTGGCCTGGGCATCGTTCTTTTAGGCATGGATCGAGATTTAGGCCTAAGTAAAGAAGGTCGGTTTAATATGCAAGTCCGTAGGCCTGAATACACCCTCAGAAGCCGGTGCCTGCACAGCGGCTCCAGACCCATCCAAGGTAGAGACATCCATGGGTTCCATAGTTGAAGCATCTCGCGGCATACCAGACAATGAATGGATCTCAGTAGTGGCCTGCGAATCAGAAGTAGCGGGTATCAGGGGCTGCGAAAGCACCTCACTGAGTACCGTAGAACTGGCGACTGGCTTAGGAGAAGCTTCATTGGCAGTTTTGGACCTCGGCGGCCTGTCTCTGTGTTTATCTTTGCATTTTTTTGGAATCCCGGTAGTCGGATGGCTAACCGACGACATTTCTGGATAATTAAACTGAGAACCGAAATATTTAGAGGCGAAAATATACCGACAACGGATAGTGCACTGATTAAATAAAGCACAAAACCAACAGCAAGGTACGTTGTGGTCAGGGCCTAGGCAAGGAATACATTGTGAATGAAAATCTTTATGAGGTATTTGCTTTCCACAAGTAATGCAATTATTAACTTTTACTGACATCGGTAAGGAGCAAGAAAAAGTTTTCCCAATGGGGTACTTAGCTTTAGTTGAAGACTTTGGTTCTGAAACTCGAAAACGAAAATTTCAGGAGTCGGCCGACCGGCACTTGCGAACTACTTCTGCTTCGGGCACCGCACAACAAGAAAGACTAATGTAATGGTGACGGCTGCATGTTTTATACCCCTGACGACCTGACGTCATGGAAGAAAGGACAGCAACGGACGCAGGACCCAAGACTTTGTTAATCAGGCCAACTGAGGGCTACCTGCAAGCAGATAACCCAAATGTAATGGCTGCAACAGTGAAACATGAAGAACATCAATGCATCTATGCCTCCTAAATAGCTTGAAACATGACCTACCAGTCCCACTAGAATCTCTATTCAACCACAGCCTCCAGAGTGGCTTCATCTCTAGGGAATGGAGGACTGCAACAGTCATCCTTCTACACAAAGGTGGGCCAGCAAAGGACCCAGGGAACTATAAACCCATAAGTTTGACTATTGTTACACTGAAGGCCATGGAAAGTATTATGGTGGACCTGATAAACAAAGACACAAGAAATCTTTAAACAATGGACTCATCCCAGGTTGGTTTTGTCAAAGATATGTCATGCCTACTAAATTTGGTGGACTTCTTTGAGAAGGCCACTACAGCCATGGACAAGTGTAAAACAGTACATATTGTCTACCTTGACCTGGTAAAGGCATTTGACACAATATTTCACTCAAAGTATTATAGAGAAACTCACAAATTAAGGCATAAATCTTTATGACACCCAATGAATAGCCAAATGGCATACGAAGTTAGGGTGGGGGAATCCACCTCCAAGAGGCCTGTTACTAGTGGTGTCCTACAGGGCTCAGTATTGGGACCTTTCCTGTTTGAAATATATTCTCTGAAGTCAAGGTAAATGTAAAGGGCCTTTGGCTGACCAAACCTGCTGATGAGAACAGGCTGGGTGCAACCAGTGAACTGCAAAAGATTTATATATCATCTAAGAGGGTCTAACAAAAACAAAAAAACTGGTGCCAGAACCATGGCCTAAAACTCAATGAAAAAATCCTAATTAAACCCTTTGGGAAGACAACCACCCCTACAAATTACAACACTGATAACACTCCCCTAACAGTAGATCAGTGGTAAGGGATTTGGGAACTCAGACTGACAGTAATTTGAGCTTTGATCACCATGTGTCCATGGTAACAAGAAAATCCTTCAGTATGGCGCAACTAATAAGTAGCGGCATGGCATCCAGATCTAAGGAGATCATAGCCCCTCTGTACCCAGCCCTCATTAGACCAATAACCAAGTACAATACACCATTCAGCATGCACCTGACCAGGCATTTGCAACAGCTGGAGTGGCCACAGAGGTTCCTCACTAAACGAATACAGGGTGTAAATAATATGTCTTATTTAGAACACCTCAAAGCTCTTTCCCTGCACAAAGTCTCCTGAGGAGACCATCTATGACTAACCTACAAGGATTCTCTAATCCAGCCCTGATGGAGTTGCTACACATTCACAAAACAAACAGCACTAGAATTACCAAATCTAAGGCTCTAAACCTTGTCTGTGACATAAACAAAACATGCTGGAGGGACAAGTATGTGTGTCAAAGATTAACCCTTCTCTGGAACAGACTCCCCATTCATATGAAGCAGAGCTCCTCCTTAAACCTATTCAAACACAGTCTGAATGAATATATGGGAAATCACTAATTCACCCTTGGCTTGTTGCCTGTGCCTTTATGGACAGGGACAGTTTGCAGGTGCCCTAAGGCACAGGCATACACCAAAGCCACTCTAGCCTGTGGACACTGATAATTGGAAAAACTGGGACATGAATGGCTAGACTTAAAAAGTCTCTAGGGATATTAGCCTAGTAACCGCCTATGATCCTATGAAAGTAGACTTTTGTATTGAGTGCCACCTATATTCCTCCTGAACCTTTAACAATCTGTTGTCAAAGAGACATATACAAAGCCAGTTGGAAGGCATTTTTGAGATACTGGGGCAGGGGGGTGAGGGAAGAATTCTTACCTCTTCAGAATAACTGCACCAGCAAAGAAGTTAAGTACTCACCGTAACGTTCCATCTGTGTTGTCCATTTTCATTCTTCCTCAACTTACAGGTTCGGATCCGATCCTTCTGATCCAACTCGACTGTTACAGTAGCTTGTGGTAACCAAAAATCTCTCAAGCTTCTCCCTTAGCCATAATACACCCTTCCAAAGTACCTCAGATCTTTTTTACTAATATAAGTAAAAGAAAATATCAGAAGGATCCACAGAGACTATATTTGGAGCTCAGTACAAGGGAAGTGCCAACATAAGAGACATTCGCTCTTCTAGGAGTTCAAAGGTAGGGGGCTGGTGGGTGGGGAGTTGAGGAAGAATGAAAATGGACAACACAGAAGGAACATTATGTTGAGTACATAACTTCTTCAAATGATGTTGTCAATTTTCATTCTATCCTCAACATATGGGACAGAGTCCCCATTGACCATAGATCCTGGGTGGATGCAAGGAAGGATGTTCCTCAACACCATTGAACCGAATGATGCTCTACCCCTGGAGTCCAGATCCAATTTGTAATTAGTAACAAAGGTATGGGGAGTAGCCCAAGTTGCTGCTACAAAAATGTCACCCACAAATGTTCTAGACTGGAATATAGATGAAGCTGGCATTGCTCTAGCAGAAGTAAGGCAATGCCCAATTGGTTATAAGTGAGCCATCTGGACATGGTTACTTTGGTGACCGGTTTACCCAATTTAATATCCGAGAAGGAAACAAATAATTGGTCAGATTTCCTGATATCCTTGGTTATATGAAAGTAAAAATGTAATTGTCTACGAACATCTAATAAATGTAAAAAGTTTTAACCTTTGTTCTAAAATTTTGGAAAAAATACTGGTAAATCGGTGGGAAAAAAAAGACGGATTAGTACGCAGAGATACTCTGTCTTTGTGAAAAATCAAATATGGTAGTTTAGAAGACAAGGCTTGAATCTCTGAAATTCTTCTTGCAGAAGTTATAGCTACCAAGAAAATAGTCTTCCAAAGAAGGAATTTGAGATCGCACTTGGCTGCTGGTTCGAATGGGGGAGTGTATAATAGCCTGTAGCACCAAATTGAGGTCCCAAGAGGGAGTAGGGTCTTTCTAAGGAGGCTTTAAAAGGAAGAGTTCCTTTCAGAAAAGCTCTGCAGAGTTTATGTGAAGCAATCGAAGAACCTTGGAAACCAATATGAAAATTGGATATTGTTAATTGGACACTGACTGTCGAACAAGCCAACCCTTCTTTAAAAAGCTGGGATAAAAAAATCAAGAATATCATGAACAGGAGCTGAGAAGGGGTCAATGTCATTGTACAGTGCCCAGTGAACAATTTTTTTTCCATTTACCAGAGTATACTAAGTGTAGATGGCTTATGAGAAGACAGGAGTATGTGTCGAACTGGAGAGGACAGCATAGGTTGTTTGGCTATCAATGGAATTGGATAAACAATGCAGTCAGCCTGAGACTGGGTACATCTGGGTGAATCTTGCCTGTCAGGTGAGACAGGAGGTCTGGAGTTGGATCCAGAATCCAAGACTGGTGAAGTAAATGAGGCCAAAGGAAGGGGACCCAAATCTGTCAAGGCCAATACAGTGCAATGAGGATTACTTTGCTCTTTAACCTGTCTGCTTTCTGAAGAAATTTTGGGATTAATGGTGTCTGGAGAAAGGCATAAAGAAGACAGGAGGGCCAATTGTGAAGAAGAGCATCCCTCAGTACCTCCCCACAAGGAGGGATCAGGGTGAAATAGCTGCTGCACTTGTTGCTTAAGGGAGAGGTGAAAAAAATCGCATCAAGGTTATCTTCACTCTCGGAATATTCTTTCTGTCACATTTTGATTGAGGGACCATTTGTGCGGTAGAAGAATACACCTGCTCAATTTGTCTGATATCACACTGGACTTCTCCAGAATATGCCTTGCTATGACAAAATGGTTGAATGAGATCTCCCAATGCCCCACACTGAGAGCTTCTCAACACAAGGGGTAGGATCTGGTTCACCCTTGTTTGCTGATGTACCAGACTACTGACATGTTGTCTGTTTGAAATGCAATAGTCCCCAAGGGGAGAGCATCCTGGAAAGCCTGCAACACTAAGAGCACTGCTTTCATCTGTAGGATATTGATATGCAAGCTGGCCTCTGTGGGGGCCAAGTGCTTGGACTGTTTTCCCCAGACAATGCCCCCTCAACCCTAGCCGGGAAGAGTTAGTGATCACTCTGTCTTTGAGTTGGGGAGAATAAACTGATGACCTTGTAGAATTTGATCAGAATGAATACAACATCTAAGATTTTTTTTGCATATTTTGGTGATCCTTACCTGAGGTGACATTGGGTGGTGAAGGACAGACCACTGCGCTGATATCAGCCACTGCAGAATTCTCGTGTGAAATCTGGCCAGCGGGACTAACGCTATTGCTGCCGCCATGGATCCTAGAGACTGAAGAACCAGTCGTGCTGAGACCTTGTTGTTGCAGATTATTTTCATGACTTGCGATCTAACTGTTTCCACTCCTGAAGGGAGGAGTGAGGCTGTTGTTTATTTTGTGTTGAGAATTGCTCCTATAAAGTTTAACTTTGAGTGGGCTCTAGATAGGATTTCTTGTAGTTTATGGATATCCCTAGATGTAAACACATCTGGAGAACATAGTCTCTTGCCTCCAGCAGTTGATGCCTGGTAAGAGCAGAAATGAGTGAGTCATCTAAATACAGAAACACCCGGAATCCATGCAGTCTCAAGTGAACTGCTACTACTGCTATGCACTCGGTAAACACCCTGGGGACTGTGGTGAGACCAAAGGGCAGCACTCTGAACTGATAAAGACGGACTCCCTGATGGAAGCGCAAGTACCTCCCGGATCGCTTGTTCATCTTTATGTGACAATATGCATCCTGGAGGTCTATCAAGCACATCCAGTTGTTCTTTTCCAAAAATGGAAAAATGGACTGAACTGTGGCCATATGGAAGTTGTTGTGTCAAACTGACTTGTTCTAGTTGCTGAGATCTAAGATTGGTCTCCAGTCCCGTTTTCTTTGACACTAAAAAGAATCTTGAGTAAGTTCCAGATTCTATCTGGTCTGGTAGGACCTCTTGGATAACTAATTTTTCTAGCAGTTTTTGTACCTGAATAGCTGCCTCTCCCCTCTGACTGGGTGGAACACAGGGGATTTTCCTGCATTGGGGGAATGAAAGGAAAATGGTATAATATAACCTCTGGAAATTATCCGCTGCACCCCAGTGTCTGATGTCATTTCTAGCCAGGCTCTCTGGTGCAAAGACAGTCCCTGGTTACCTCCAAAGGAAGGCAATCGGGCCTCCGTTCAGGACAGGTGGAAGGATCTGCCAAAGAAAGTTTCTTTGGACCCTTGGTTCTGCAGAACTGTCTCCATTTGAGGTGTTGATGCAGACATGGGTCTCTTCAAAACATCAAAGGCTGACACCCCCTGAGAGAGACAGGACTCTAGCTCCAAGAGGGCAAGCCTCTGAATCTTAGTCCCTTCCCTGCTCCCAGGGTAATTCTCCCATGGCAGAAGCCAGAGCTGAGCTAATCTGAGCCAAAGCCCAAAGGCGCAGAGATAGCTTTGAAAACTTCGGAGTTGACTCCAGCACCTTTGGAGCCGACAAGTCAGCTACGGCTCCGAGAGGTCTCTGGCTCCAACTGAACCAAAGAACTCAGTGCAGACATCAGATCTGAAGACAGGGCTATCTTCAGATCCAATGCAGATGGAGCCAGGTGGTTCAGATCCAAGAACTCCGAAGCTTCAAATGAAGTTAGAGGAGGAAGTAAAGGAGGGGTAGTAGATGTCTGGAACTCCTGAACCAAAGAGGTAGGAGCCGAGGAAATCCCTGACATACTCTGTGCCCAGAGAATTTTTCTCACCAATCTCTCCACGTCATCTTCGGTTAAACTCCTAGAAAAACGAGTGGACATAACGGAAGATGATTTTGGTCTCTCCTGAAAGGGAGAACTCTGAATGGAACTGGATCCAATGATGGTGAATACTGGGTCCTGGGTAAACCAGGTAGGTTTATAGTCAAATCTGATGATTTCAGTGTTGAATATGAGAGCGTCAACTCCAAGGAATCCTTTGTCTTATCCAAAGTCAGATCCAAATAAGTAGACAGATCCATAAGGTGAGTATTTTAATCTTCAGATCCAAAGAGGTAGTCTGATTCAAACGTTTGAGTCTCTTAGCTGTCAGATCCAAAGGAGAACTCGGAACTACGCTAGACCTCTTCTTCGCTTTTCCAGAAGTCTTAGAGGAAGAAGATGTAGGGCTTGAAGACTGACTTGTCCTTTTTTTGTTTCTCTAGGGAAGTAGCTCCAGATAGTGCCTCACTGAAAGCCGAAGGCAGTAAACCTTTAAGAATTAATTTGTTTTTGTGTTCAGCCAGATCCCTATGGTTGAATATGTGGCAGATTGAACAATCATCCTGGAGATGGAGGGGTCCCAAGCAATAAACACAAAGTGTACGTGAGTCCAAGTATGGCAGTTTGTGGTTACACTTCCCACACTTTTTAAAGCCAGCCTTTTTTTCGCAGCCATTCTATCATAACAGAACCAACAAGAGAGAGAGAGAGAAAATTTTAATAATAGAAGCTTTTTTTTGTTTAGAGAGGCAAGGAAAATGAAAAAGGGAAATACCAACAATGGTAAGAGTACATTACATGAAATGTAAAAGGGAGAATACTAACAACAGTATTTCCAGGTACTTTTGTACGGAAATAAAAGGAAAGGATAAAAGAGAGAAATTTGAAAAATAAAGTAGCTGCTAGGTAAGGGATAAAGGCTAAACTCATAAAGATAAAAACGGAGAGCTTTTATAGCACTAGTTAGCATGATTTAAAGGGAAAAAAATGTTTAATTTTACTTATATGCTCAAAAGCAGCAACTGGTCACCACGTCTAATGTGAATAGCAGCAAACGATACCTGAGGTAGTTAGGAAGAGAGAGTGTATTATGGGTAAGGGAGAGGCTCGAGAGATTTTTGGTTACCACGAGCTATTGCAATGGCTGTGTCGGATCTCAGAAAATGGAGTCAAACCCATAGGCTGGGGACAGAATGAAAACTATCAAAATCAGATCTGTTCTTTAGAAAAAATAATTGTTTCTGACTGATCCCCCTCCTGCCATCTCTTACTGATTCCCTGTTTGGCTTGAGAAGGCAAGGACTGCTTATTCCGTTTACTAGACATGAAAGAGGATCTGGGAGATTAGTAAGTGGGGGCCTGACACAATGTCGAAACTCCCTGAATTATTTTCCCTAACTCATAGCAGATGGCCTCATTAAAACCTCCTAATCCAAAGTTGTATTAAAAATTTCAGACTTCATCTCATCAAAAAAAATGTGGTTATGTACCAAGGCATACCTCCTCACAAGAGTAGAAGAAGTAGAGACCCAAGACACTGTATCTGCACAATCATTCACATTATTTAAAGCATGTTTAGATACTTGAGATATTTTGGAAATAATGGAATTGAGATAGGCCCAACAATCAGGAGGAAGAGTAGTAAGCAGATTTCTCAAATTATATATGTGTATATATAAATATGTATATATATATATATATATATATATATATACACACACACACACACACACACACACACACACACACACACACACACACGCACACACACAAAGAAACAAACTTCCACTTATGGGTCAGATAGTTAAGAAATAGAAAAAAAAATTATCTTAGCAAATTCATGCAAAATGTTCCCCCTCTATGTTTGAAGGGGAGGGGTTGGATGGTCCCTGAAGGCTGACACATTCTGCAGAAGGTGACAAGGTAGTTATGTGAGTCAGATATAGGGTTAGAAGACAAGTACTGACTAATCTCAGAAACATTGTAAAGCCCACATAATTCACTGGGAACTGAAGTGTTTGAATACGAGATGTTATAGGCAGCCTTATCTGTCTCCTCCAAGACTAGCATTACAGGAGGAATATGCATGGAATGAGATATTGTATCATAATACATGCTCAATTCAAGGGAACATCCATTTGTTCCCTTAAAAATGCCTTATTCATCCAAGCAATAAGCTGAGAAATAGAAAATTACTCCTCAAGAGGATGTGAGGAACAAATTTCTCTACCAACCAAGTTTTGGGCTTGAGAATCTGCAGAAGATGAAGCACTGCCTCAGTTTAGGTCTGAATCACCTGACATGTCTTCCTCAATAACATTTTTCACTGACCTGATAAACAGGCACTGTATGTAGTGGACCAGAATTGACTGTGTGTAACAAATTTTTGGCTAAGGTAAGAAAATCCTCTTTTCTTACAGATACCTTGGCATCTGAAACAAAATTTAACTTTTTCTTTTTCTCTTCACAACTATCTGTAGAGACTGACTTGGGGAAGAAATGACTCCCCCATCAAAGGTCCTCTTCTCTTGGACACATCCTGCAGCACCTGCCAGAAACTCCCCATGCCCCAATAAAGATGGTTCTCCCATGCCCAGATGGACACTACTGGAACAACCAAAGAGGATGTGTCTGTCCCTTGTTTTGTTGTATATTTTATGTGTGTGTGTGTGTGTGTGTGTGTGTGTGTGTGTGTGTATATATATATATATATATGTATATAAAATATATATGTATACATGTATATATATATATATATATATATATATATATATATATATATATATATATATATATATATATATATATATATATATATATATATATATATATATATATATATATATATATATTATGTATATATTTATATATATATATATATATATATATACACACACACACACACACACACATATATATATATATATATATTATATATATGTGTGTGTGTGTGTGTGTGTCTAGCGTCCCTTGACCTTACTTTGTTTTGTGTTCTCTTACTTTTGTGTACTCCAAATGTTAGAGCAAACGCATGCTTCCCCTGAGCATTCTTCTATTACCCATGTGTTTTCCCCCCTCCCAGTACCTACTTAAAGACCTCCTTCTCCAAATCTGTGCTGTAAACTAGGCTACAAACTAAGCTACTATTTTTTCTAGCTACTCAAGCCTCACTAATCTTGTCTTTCTTTTCTACTGCTCCCTGCAAACCTGGGAGTCCTCTCTCTCCAGGCCTTCTACCTTTTCTCTTTCTCACCCTCCAGCCTGCAACTTTCACTCTTTTTTCCCTCTCTCTCTCTCAATCCTTTGCCTTCTATTTCACTCTTTCTGCTTGCCCCTAATATTCACTACCCCCTGGCAATAATATTCCTGTCCTAGAGAACTTTCTGCCCTGGATTACTCACCATATCGCTTATGAAACTATCATACTTGGAGACACTAACATAGACTGGACTAAACTGTCCCCCTCATCCCCTACCCATAGTCTTAACCTTCATGGTTTTCACCAACACATCTCCACCCCTACTAGAATAAACAAAAACTCCTCATCCGGACCCATCGTTGACTGGATCCTTACTTCAGTTCCTCACCTCTGTCATAATCCCGGTATACTTCACAACTCATTGAGTGACAACTCTCCAACCTTCATACACAGATTTACCCAACACTCACCTAAAGACCCTACTTACAGGGTATGCTGAAACCTTACCCACTTCAACCCAGATACATTTAACTCCAAACTATCTGGCATTAATTGTTCCTTCCTCTATCGCCTCCCTCTCAATGAGGCAGTAAATTCCTCCAGTAAGATTTTCCTTGACACACTTGATTCTATTGCTCCATCCAGAAAAATCAGAATCAAATCCAACTACGCCCCCTGGCTAACAAAACAAACCCATTGAATCCTGCACAAAAGAGATTCTTCCTGAAAAGACTGGGTTAAAAACAAATCCTCTCTCTTACTGCAGACATACAGAGAGCTCAGAAATCTGGCTAAAAAACTTGACAACAAAGACAAGTGAGCTTCTTTTTCTTCTAACCAAAGCAGCCCACACAAAAATCCACAAAATTTCTGGACCACCATCAACAACCTACTCCACCCAGTTATCAACAACTTACTCCACCCAGTTAACCCCACTACTCTCAACCCCTTTCCAAACAACACTGCTTCTGAAACTGGCACCCTCCTTAACAACTATTTTCATAGAAACTATTCAAAACCTCACACTGAATACACAAAACAATACATCTCACTCAACACCTCCACTACCCCATAACAAAACTCTCCCCAATGCTTTTTCTTAACAACCAGTCCCAATTACTACAATTAAATCTCTCCTTAACAAACTTAAACCCTGCTCTCCCTCAGCAGACCAACTACCCCCTCATTTCCTAAAAATAACTGGACAATCCATCGTCTACCCTGTCTCTATTCTTATTAACCATTCAATCTCAAAAGTCCTGGTTCCTGACATTTGGAAATCCTTCTATACTATCCCTCTTCACAAAGGTGGCAACTCTACAGATCCCTCTAACTTTAGACCAATTGCTATTCTGTCCCCCCAATCCAAAATCTTGGAAAAGTGCATCCATGTTCAGCTACTCAAACACCTTCTTGATAACAGTCTTCTTACTCCTACCCAACATGGCTTTAGGCCCTACCATAGCACTTCTACTTTTTACTGTCATTTACCCAAATAACAGCTAAAGCGTGTGACAATAACCCCCTTGTCTCTAGTCTTTTCCTCGATCTTTCAAAGGCCTTTGATATGGTGTCTCATTCTAAACTTCTAACTAAACTCTCAGACCTCTATCTCTCTACCTCCTCCATCAACTGGTTCTCTAGATATCTCTCAGGCAGGCAGCAATCAGTCCACTGGCAAACTGTCCTCTCTCCACTCCTCCCTGTTAATACTGGAGTTCCCCAAGGATCAATACTGGGCCCCCTCCTGTTTAATATATTCACTAGTAAACTTCACTCTGCTACTAACCTCTCTACACTTCTGCAGTACACAGACGACTCCACCCTCATTACCTCTGCTCACAACATCTCTGATCTACTAGCTCTCACTCAACAAACCTTTTCCTCTGTCAAAACTGGTCTCTCTGATAACCTCCTCCTTTTCCTCCCTAAAACACTTGCCCGGCACAAAGCCTCTTTCTCTATATCCTCTCACAACACCATTATTAAACCTGAACCCCATACTAAAATACTTGGAGTTATCATTGATGATTAATTAAAATCTGACATTCATATTCAACAAAGTATAAAAAAGACCACCAGAAACTTGGATTTCTCTTTCGTAATCAAAAATTTCTGTCACTCTCATCCAAACACTCCCTCACTCAGGCCCTACTCCTTCTCTGTCTTCTTTACGCTGCCCCTGTCCTTACTCATTTTTAAATATCTCATCACTAAACTAGAGCAAACTTATAACAAAATTGCCAGATTTGCCGCCAACCTTCCTTATAAATCTCACCACTGTCTTGCCCTTAAGTCACTCCAATGGCTAGAATTTTCCAAACAGCTACATATACTCCAGCTACATATTGCACACTCTATCCTATATGAACCCTCATCCTGTCCCTCCATCTCCAATTCTGTCTCCTTCTATAACCCCCCCTCATCACCTCCGTACTGCCAGTAAATGCCTCCTTCAGTTATACAAACCCAACAAAAACATTGACAAGACTCTTTTCAGATACTCTGTCTCTGTAGCCCATGTTCGGAACTCACTCCCTCTCAACATAAGAAGCATTCAGCATAATACCTGTTTAAGAAAGAACTTAAACTTTTTCTCCTGAAGACTTGGTTATGCCCTGGTCTAACCCCCACTTGAACTAATATCTTCTCTTTTCATCTTATCTGCTTTTCCCCATCAACTCTTTTTCCTCCTTGTACTTGCTCAAGCAAACTTTTGTTGTTTGTCATTTCCCGCATAGGGGTCGCCACAGCAGAACTCCGGTCCTCTAATGATTGGCAGTAGATTTTTTTTTTTTTTTTTTATGGTGCTGAGTTGCCAGCCCGATGCCCAACCTTCAGAGAAGGCATGCCCATTCACGCATGTCTTTCGGAGGCCACTCGACCATGGTGCAGACATGCAGACTCCACACAGAAGGCCCTCCAGCTGAGGATCAAACAGGAGAACCTCTTGCTGTGAGGCAACAACGCTACCGCTGTACCACCGCAGCTTGCTCTATCAAACTGTATTCATATTGTACTCCTTAGTATAATATTCTCTAAACCTTTTGTTATTTGGCCTATGCTATATACTAGTCTCAAATTTTGGAAATTGTACTTGTTAACTGTTATTTTACCTATGCATTGTACTGCTGTGCACACATTTTTTACTTGTATTATATTTCTGTGACTCTACTTTAATATTTTGTAAATATCATAATTACTTGTATTATTTCTGGAGCTTTTCTCCTCTGTTCTCCACTGACAATGGACCCCTGGCTCAGTTGGATTAACCCGGATAACAAATGTAAATAAATACATAAAAAAAAAAATATATATATATATATATATATATATATATGTGTGTGTGTGTGTGTGTGTGTGTGTGTGTGTATATATATATATATATATATATATATATATATATATATATGTATAAATCTAATCTATATATATATATATATATATATATATATATATGTACATATATATACGCACATATTAAATAAAGTAAATAATAACATTTCCATATGGAAGAATTCCCCTAAAGGGGTCTTATCTGCCAGAGAGGAGCTGAAAGACTAGCTGTTGCTCTTCTGAAAACTCTGAGCTGCTTCTTCTCAAAGCAGCAAGAAAGTAATGAAGATTTTCTTCTTCAACTGCTGATTTTCCCTTCTCAGTGCTGAAGAATCAGCAGTCATAGTGGAAGCATGGGAGTGAGCCAGAGCTTTTGGAAGCTGGTGGGACAAAACACAACCCATACGGCCAAAGGCTACTGCAGCAATGGGAATGATGAACATCACATGACCATTGCAGCAGCAGGGTTATAAATGTCGTGGCTCATTACATCTCTGCAAGGCACACAACACTACAACAGTTCTGCACAGTACTGTATCTCCCACCTACTTTAACAATCCTGCAGACAGCTAAATTCAGTACACTTGCAATACACTCCCTAAGACAAACTTTGGACAATACATTTAGAAGTGCTGGCAAACTGACACTCCTCCTATGCCTTGCATTAATGAGCAGATGAAAAGCTACTTTTGGACAAATAAGTAGATGTGTAAAAAGCAGCAATTACCTTACACAACAATTACCTTATATAAGCAGATATCTGACTCAAAAATGAAAATTTCCGATATATCAGGTCACAGGATTCAAACTCAGGGTATAAAAGTTATCTTCATTACAGATTTATACATTGTTACTAGGCTAACAACCCAGGGGGGCTTTCTAAGCCTAGCCCAGTTTTCCCAAAAGAATAATGATGTCCTGTATCTGAATAGCTAGGAAACATGGACCTTCATCACACTTATACATAAACTCTTCAGTGGATGTGATGATTATGCAAAAAAGAGTTCACTTCATTATTGTTTATGAATCACTCAATTTGTGCAATGAACAAGCCTAATAAACATCATGCAGATTTCTAGAAGATGCTTTGCACATGCCTTTGCATCTGTAGGCAGTTCTGTGCTCACACAAGAAAACAATAATGTTAAGAGTGGAAAGAATTACCATTCCATAAGTACACATCTGAAGATGAAGTCATTGTAGAGTATGTATTCTCAGCAGCATACAGAGGGATGGATGACTGCCATTTTTCACACTTTAAAGTGACACTGGAACCATAATAATACAGAATTTGTATTTTATTAGCTTGCCATCCATCAGGCAAATGAGAAACTTGAAAGACAGGACACAGGAGATCTGTTATGGGTACCAATTCTCTGCTAATTTTCCTTACATCTTTCAAGTTGATACATTATGCCTGAAAAATGAGGATAGTGAAACTACTAAAGCACAAAGATGGTGTGAGGAAAATATTTTTCTGGACTTCCTCCATAAGCATTACTGCTGGAGGCTCCTACAGGAGGACTATATTGGGGCATGGTATAAAGCTGACATCTGGAATAGTTTGGCCAAGACTCTTACCCATGCTACTGACATCACTTACATGAGGGAACAGTACCATCACCACAATGCAGTGACCTGCTTTGATGCAAGACTGATCTCCTTTGCTGATAGAAAGATGAAGTTAAGGCACAGGCACAACCTTGGTACTGTAAGTATAATATCTTTTAGCTAACCAAATAACCTGCCATTGTATACTACCATCACATTTTTCTATATGCCCTTTTTAAATCATTAACCCCTGTATAGATCAAAAGGAGCAGGCAGATGCATAAAAACAGATTAGAACAAGTAAGAGAGTGCCAAGATGAGTATACATGCTGTCATGAAAATTGTCTCTGTTTTCATACTAACAGTTGCATACGTTGACATCTGTCAGTACTAGCCTAGCTCAAAGTTAGTAGCATGACTGTGTAATGTTAGAAATTATTTTCTGTATGCCTCCAACTGTATAGGCGGACAAGTGGATTATCATGTTAAGCCTATGTGCTTTGAAATTATTAAGATGGCTGTAGGTTCAATCCCCCACACACGCACACAAAGTTCTGTTGTTATGGAAAGCATATTTGTCATTCCAGTTATATCAGTGCAATAACAAAGCCAGTTGGCATAATGGTTAAGGTCTTCATCTCCCATACACAAGGTACAAGGTTCGATCCTGAGTTTGCATGTTCTCCCTGTGTCTCTGTGGGGTTCCTCCCACCTCTGAAAAAACATGTTGTGTTTCCATATCAGACTCACTAATGAAGGAAGTTGTGTGCAGCAGCACAGACTCTACATGGTGCCCTATAGAGGAAAGAGTTGTACAGACTAATCACTTTGGGCATCTACTGTGGTGCACAGTATCCTCAAGACAGGAGAACACAGATCACAGACTGCTTTCCATGGCAGGGCTAACTACTCAGTGGTGTACAATATGGCTCTGGGTGATTCGGTCATGTTGACTAATGTCACCAAATGGGCATGGGTATTTGCCGGTGATAATTGGGTTGAGGATCCGACCTATGCATGGGACCCATGCTAACGGTGGGAGGGGTGTGTGTGCCCCTAATGGTCAGTGTGTGCCTGCCATAAAGCCCAGCAGCTCTGGGTCAATAAGCTACTGGCCGGCCAATGTCCACTTGCTCAGCCTGAGTTACTTGGGATAGCTGTGCTGACATTAAACCAATCAACCTGCCAATAAGAACTGTTACATTTAATGCAGGTTCCCTGACAGGATGTAGCTTGAAAGTGGATGACATGATGGTATATTGGAGGCTGGACATCCTATGTATCCAAGAGATAAGATGGAAGGGCAGTGCAGCAAAGACACTTGGCTTGAGATCCAGAGTCTACTACTCAGGAGGAGGACAGGCTAGAAATGGTGTGGGAATTGTGATGAGATAGAGGCTTCAGAAGCCAGTGAGGGATGTCATCAGAATTAGTAACAGACTCATGGGAATCCGACTCCAGTCTAATGATAGGACAGTATTCATAATCTCAATCTATGCCCCACAGCAGGGTTGTGCTGGTGAGGAAAAGAGTGCATTCATATGGCAGTTGCAGGACCTACTAGATAAAGTAGGGCAACATGATTGGTGTTGACAATGAGTGACTTGAATGCACATATCAGGACAGCCAGAACAGGATATGAGGACTCCTAGGTCCACATGGGTGAGGCAACAGGAATAAAGAAGGAGAGGCCATTTAAGACTTCTGTCTGGCAAATGGCTTGACAGTCGCCAACACATGGTTCAGAAAAAGAGACAGTCATAAGATGAAATACAAAACTGGCCAACATGCAACTCAGATAGACTTCTTCCTAGTAAGAAAAGGGCACTGGGGTAGAATCAGTGACTGCAAAGTTATCCCCAGTGAAACAGTTGGCCCACAGCATAATCCACTGGTTGCCACAATCATCTGCAAACAATGGTCAGGGAAAGCTCTAAGGTCAACAGAGACCAGGGTGAAGACCTGGAAGTTGACTGAAGAGAAAGTACAACAGTTCAAGGAATTACTAAGGACTCTAGCACCCCCAAGAACAGGAGGAATAGGTGAAGTTGAAGAAGAATGGCAGCATCTCAAAACAGCATGTGTGAGGACTACATAAGAGATATATGGCCAAGCCAGGTATGCAAATAAGGTACATAAGGAAAGCTGGTGTTAGAATGCAGAAGTCCAGGAAGTCATCAAAAGAAAGGAGTGCAGGAAAAAGTGGGAGACAGAAAAGACAGTCCAGGCGAGGAATGAATACTGGTTGGTTAACAAAGAAGCTAAGATAGGAGTTGCAATAGCAAAGAAGAGAGCATCAGAGGCACTCTACCAGCTTTTGGAAAGTGAATCGAGAGATGACACAAAGAAACTATATCACATTGTAAGGCAAAGATAGAAAGATAAAGAAGATAGTCAGACACCCTTCATCAGGGATGCCAGCAACAGCCTGCTCAGCATCCATAGGACATCAAAGGCACTCTGAAGGAGTACATCCAGCAGCTTTTGAATGAAGAAAACCCCACAGAACCTGTACTGCCCCAGACACAGCCTACAACGAGAGAAGAAGAGGAGCCCACCCTAAAAGAAGGAAAGTGAAGTCAGGGAAAGCAGCAGGTTCAGATGAGGTCCTAGCAGATATGGTAAAGATACTGGGTGAGATGGGGAGAAATAGCTCCTGAGGGTACTCATGACAGTTAGCAGTGTGGAGAGAAAGGTGTATCCCATATGACTGGAGAATAAGCATACTTGTAGCATTGTACAAGAACAAAAGGGTACATCTATAACTGTGAGAAGTACAGAGGTATGAAATTCCTGTCACAGTGCTTGAAAGTTCTGGAGAGGGTGATTGATAAATGAATATGCAGGGTAGTAGAACATTAGATGGGAGATGAGCAGCTCGGATTCAGATCAGTATGCAGTACAACTGACCTGATGTTTGCAGTGAGACAGATAGTTGAGAACAAGCTAGAGATGAGGAAAGAGCCCAACTAGGCATGCCTAGACTTGGAGAAAGCGTATGACAAGGTCTCAAAAAAACAATGGATTTAGGCAGCACTATGGTGGTTCAAAGTCTCCAAATCATTGGTAGAATTAGTGCTATGTAGAAGGACCCAATGACTCAAGTACGAACAGTGTTCAGTCTCACAGAGGGGTCTGAGTGTGCACCAGGGTTCAGCTCTAAGCCCACTGCTGTTCATACTGGTGATGGACTACATTAGCAAACAGGTTGGAGGGGAAAGATCAACAAAGTTTATGTATGCAGACGATGTGGCATTACAAGCAGCCTCTGAACAAGAACCTCAGCAACAAATAGGGGAATGGAATGCAAAACTGAAGTCACATGGGATGAAATAAGTACAGATAAGACAGTGATAATGACAGCAAATTGAGGAAATCAAGAGAAGCTGAGAACTGACATAAAAAGGAAGACGGTGGAACAGGTTAATAGCTTCAAGTACCTGGGAGGGGTGGCTGAGAAGAAGGGAAGTCTGAATGAAGAGGTCAAAGCTAGAATCAGTGGAGCTGCAGCCAACTGGCACAGAGTGTTAGGTGTAGTATATGAAAGAAGAATGCTAAAGAAGCTGAAAAGTAAGGTGTACAAAACAGTGATGCGACCAGTACTACTGTATGGCACAGAAACTTGGGCAGTAAAGGCAGAGCAGATGAGAAAATTGGAGGTGATGAAAATGAAGTGCCCGAGAAGGGTGGTAGGATGCACACTATGGGACAGACGAAGAAATGAGGACATAACAGCAGAAGCCAAAGTAGCTCCAACTGCAGAAAGATCAAAGAAAAGAGATTACGGTGATTCATGTACATGTGCAGAAAACCAGAAGACAATCTGGTGAAGAAGACTTGAGACCAATGGGAAGAAGGTAACAGGAAACAAGGGCATCCAGCAAAGACATGGATGGAGTGTGTGAGAGATGATCTGTAACAGTCAGGCATGAGTGTTGAAGAAGGCAGTAGTGTGTCATTGTTGAAGAAGGCAGTAGTGTGTCATTGTTGAAGAAGGCAGTAGTGTGTCATTGTTGAAGAAGGCAGTAGTGTGTCATTGTTGAAGAAGGCAGTAGTGTGTCATTGTTGAAGAAGGCAGTAGTGTGTCACTGAATCAAGTGAGATGGCGACAGTTAAAACGACACCCCAACCACATGTAGAAAATGGGAAAAGGGGGGGCTGATGATGATGATGATAATATCAGTGCACTACTATACCGTCCATATATGTAAGAGTCAAAAGTATTTGTTTGTTGAGCATTTCACAGTATAAAAAAAAATATCCATCCCTTGTCTAACACCTGTGATGGACATTTAATTGTGAGATCAACAAGTTTATAGGATCACAGAATCATAGAAGAATACTAGGCTAATGATGTCAAAGGGCCTTTTTTAGCATAGCCACGCTTCCCAAAATATTAAAAAAGGTATTAGTCCCATAATTTATGTGAAGGGGTACATAAACTTGGGCATGAGTGGTCAAACACTTATAAGCGTCCTCTCTCTAACAGAGACAAAGGTGTCAGACCAGGAGAAAATGTGTGATTCCCCATGTTTTGCTTGAAAAAGTTTAGGGAAATACTTTGCTTAACATGGACAGGCATCCTTTTTCAGAGAAGGAGCATGTGCAACAGCTCCATTAAGGCTGGAATACAGGATGCTTTGTAGGCCAGGTGTAGATCACCTCTCAGCAGCCTATAGGAGACAAAGTATAACGGCAATGTCTGAAACAGTCCACCAAGGATTTGTTTTCTATATCATGTATTCTTTTTGTGAGGAACCTCTGTGGTTGTTCCATTTGTTGCATATACTGAAGGATGCATTGTTCCAGATAATTGGTCTTATGAGGGCAACAGCACAATGACATCTTTGAACCTGGATGTCATACCCTTGCTTATAGGTTGTGCAACATGGAATGATTTTCTTACTACTATAGATGCATGATGGTCAAAGGCCAAGTCACTGTCTACATGTGTTCCCAAACCCCTGAATACTGTGCCTGCTCTTACTGGTGTACTATCGATGTGGTAATTGGCAGGGGTGGCCATCTTACTGAAGGATAGGGTTATGCACTTCTTAGCTTTGAGTCTTACACTATGATTCTAGTAACTGTTATTAGATCATGTAGTCCCTTCTTGGAGGATGTATGTGTCTTGTGGGGATACAGTGACTACACCTATTTGTAAATATTTGCAAATTTGGTGAGACAGAGGCCTTTGATGTTAGGCTTGACTTCAGATCATGTATGTGAGCCAGCTGGCTATTCAGTGGGTGATGTAGGTATTTATACCTAATTCAGTGAGCTTGTCTACAATGCTTGACTGGGGAACTGTATTGAATGCTTTGGCCAGATTGAGGTAGGCAGTATGTACCGTTCTCCCCTCATTCATTGCTCTGGTGACCTTCTCAAAGAAGTCCACCAGGTTCAGAAGGCATGGTCTTCCCCCTGACACAGCCAAACTTGAGATGGGTCAAATAATTATTTCCTTGGCCTTGCATATGAAACTAGTCAGGATTATTGAGTTGGTAGTTTTCTGGTTCTGTGGATGGCCTGCCCTTGTGTAGTGGGATAACAGTTACAGTCCATTCACTTGCCAAGAAGCCTATTTGGAGACTATAATTTAAGTGCTTCTAGAGGCCCCCAAAATTCATGTATCATGCTTTAAGGAGGCATCCTGGGATATTATCAGGTCACAACGATGCAGTGTTTTTGCCTTGGAGAATGCACTGATGACTTGTTACCTTCTGATAGTTGGGAGAGCTACAGTCAGTGGTATTTCTAGAGAGATAGTTAGGAGAGCTACAGTCAGGGGTATTTCTAGAGAGATGTCTGGGGAGAAAGCGGGGTAAAACTGGAGCTGAATTTACTGGCCTGTAGATTTGCTATGACTTCATCTTCAGTAAGATGGCTCCATTTACACTTAGGTTGGCACATGGATGTTATAACTTTTGAGGTTTCAGACTTACCAAAAGAATGCCTTGATGTTGTCCTTATCCTGGGAGGCTACTTTTACTTCAAATTTGGCTTTAGTTGACTTAATTAGTTCCCCCGAGTTGTTTATTTAGTTTGATGAGGGAGTTCTCACCTTGACGAGAATTGCACTATGGTAATTTGGACATGGAGAAGCTCAAGAGCATCATACTGTTTGACAAGCCTTGAGGTGCGTTTGTTTTTGATACACACTGAGACACCTCCACCTTTTGTCCCTTCATGTGTAGTAACAGGTCTAAATGTGGAAATGCAGGGAGTGTAGCTTCTTGCTTAAGTTCCTGGTATTGAGCAGCAGCACCTTTAGATTTTTTTGGATTGATATTACTATGCTGGAAAGTTTATCATTTTGGCAATGCCTATAAAAGGCACTATGAGGGTGGATAAGGTTTTAGCCAAAATTCAAAAGTCTAAATGGGATAGTTGCAGATCATTTCTGGCAAAGCAGTGTGGTCAACCATATCCTCCCAGGCTGACAAATACTGTACCCCCTTCGAATGACACCAAAACTAAGCCCATTATTAAAGCCAATTATCTTCTGTTTATACTTTGGTATCATCCTTGCTGAAGGCAGAAAACTGCTCAATTCTAGGCTCCTATTGGCCTGGAATACATAGTCTTAGACCTCCATCATGTTCGCCTTCATATAATCCTGGGGGGTACATCACAGATCATTTACTGCCACATGTCCTTTGAAAGTCTCTTTATCTACTACTTCTAGTATGTCGAGGGATCAGTTGCTAGTGTCCTCTCCAGCTCAACTGGTGAACCTGGGAATATTGAGGCAATGTTACAATTGCCTCATGTACACAGACAATCCTCTCCTTCTCCCACAAAACACAAATACATGCGAGAGATGCAACTATACGGCCAAACTGGAGGCTGAGCTCTCTCAACATAGGACTGGCAAGACCAGACAGGAGGAGAAGGTAACCACACACAATACATACCCAGTCACACATGGTACCATCACAACTTCAAATCATACACATACTCACACAAAGACATACTCGGAGGCTCTGATCAAAAATTTACCAAAACAGCAGAGGCCACCAAAGCAGACACCCAAACAACTACCACCTCACGACCCAACACATGCAACACATGGACCACACAGTCAGAGTGTCAAACAGTCACAGCCCTTAAGGCCAAAGAAAATGCCAGACACACTTGCCATTGGTGATTCCATAGTCAGACACACTGACTTCCCGCTCACCAGACTGAGTAAGGAGAAGGTCACAGTAAGCTGCCTGTCGGGCGCTAGAATCCGCCACATAACGCAAGCACTCAGGTCTCTCAACAGCAGGTACAAGTACGACTCAGTCATTGTCCACGCTGGTGTCAACAACCTGAGACGTACCTCCTTGGACTACATGAAAAGGGACATCGAGGAGCTCTCTGATTATGTAGCCCAGGCAGGTATGACCCTGACCTTGAGCAGTATCCTACCTTCACCTAGAATGATGCCACAATACAGTGATAAGATGATCAGCTTTAATAATTGGCTTAAATTCTGGTGTCATTCAAAGGGGATCCAATGTCTGTCTGCCTGGGATGACATGCTGGACAAGCCACGCTGCTCGCAAGGGACGGCTTGCACCTGTCACCCTGGGCTTCCGGATATTGGCAAAGGCTCTTGCCACTCCCATAGTGCCTTTTTAGGCAAGGCTCAAATTCTAAACCTACCACCCTAGAACACCAAAAAGGAAAAAACTAAGGGTAATGCTGCTCAATGCCAGAAGTCTCAATCTCAAGATGCACGCACTCGAGGCCCTTCTCAATATGGAGAACATCGATGTCTGTGCTGTGACAGAAACCTGGTTCAAGGCTCCTGAGAGCACCCCAGCACTAACAGGTTTCACCTCATATCATGCGTTCGGACCCAAAATCCGGACAACACCAAGAAAGGAGGGGTGTCCATATTCATAAAGGACACCCACACCTCAAGGTTGGTGGCAACGCACGATGCATCGGAGACCATCCAGGTGCAATTAACCATAGGCAAGACTGCTCTGCAATTTGTAGCATGTTACAGGCCACCCTCTCAAACTCAGGAACCTCACATGGCCTTCCTGAAAACATTGGAGGGATAAATGTATCTCCAAACACCATCATACTAGGTGACTTCAACTACCCTAATATAGACTGGGAACACTACTCAAGCCCGAACACTCTAACCCAAAGATTCCTGGAGTTCATAAACTCAAATGCCATGGAACAACTAGTCACCATCCCACAAGAGGAGAAAACATACTTGATCTCATCATCACGAACATGGGATCAAAATGTTCAACACCGGAAGTATACCCCTCACTGGTGAGATCAGATCATAAACTAATCTCGCTGGAGGTCCTCATCCGCCCCACCTGAAACAAAAAAGACCACAGTGAAAAACTTCTCAAAAGCCAATTTCACACTTCTAAAACTAGTGTGGTCTCCTTTAAGGCCCCTGAGCCAGTGGTAAACATTACTCAAACCGCTGAATCACTTACAAATGCCTTCTACCAGCACCTACAGGACTGCATGGATCAGGCAATCCCAAACAAAACTAAGACTCTCTGTACCAAAGGCAAGCGTCCAGTCTGGTGGACCCCAGCCATAAACAAGCTCTACAACAAAAGGAGGAAGCTACTACAAGATAGAGCAAAATCCTTGAAAGGTAAGACACCTTTGATCATTATAAGTAAAAAACTAAGAGCTCTCATAAAATCATCCAAGGCAAATTTTGAGAGAAAAATCGCCAAGGACTCTAAAGACAATCATAAGGCCTTCTTTAGCTATGTTAGAAACCTAGGAGGAAACTCCCAGATATGCTCAGAATTAGTTCAAAATGATGTGAAAATTACTGAACCTACACACATTGCTAACATACTGGCTGACAGGTTCAGTGCAAACTTCTCCCCTCCCCAAAAGGAGAGATATCTATTCCAGAGGATTGTAGCCCCCCAAACATCTCCAACGCCCAGGTGAGAACTGCCCTCACTAAGGCAAAAAACACAGCATCCATGGGACCGGATGGTGTCCCCGGCTGTGTGCTTCATGAACTCAACGAGGAATTAAACCCACAGTTAGGACAGCTGTTTAATCTTAGCCTCACCTCAGGATACGTACCCAAGGAGTGGCGCACGGCGATTATGGTCCCACTTCATAAGGGCGGTGCCTCCACAGACCCTGGAAATTACTGCCCCATTAGCTTGACAAGCCTTATCTGCAAAGCCATGGAGAGGATCATAATGGAACTCATAAATAAAGACATAGGGAACTTGCAGACTTTGGATCCAACCCAGTTTGGCTTTGTCAAAGGCAGATCCTGCCTCTTAAACTTGGTTGACTTTTTCGAGACAGTCACCAAGGCCATTGATGAGGGAAAGGCAGTCCATACAGCCTACCTCGACCTGGCAAAGGCCTTCGACACAATACCCCACTCAGGTATCATCGAAAAACTCATCAGCTTGAATGTAAACCGATACATCACAAGATGGGTTGCAAACTGGCTAAGTGACAGAACCCACAGGGTCAGAGTTGCTGGAGCCATGTCAGACTCAAAGCCTGTCACAAGTGGTGTCCCACAGGGATCAGTCCTGGGTCCACTCTTGTTCGGCATCTACTTTTCTGAAGTACAAGCAAACACAGGAGGGTTATGGCTGACAAAGTTTGCAGATGACTGCAAACTGGGCCATAGTCGAAAACACATCTGACACAGATATCCTCCAGAAGGGCCTCACAGAAACGGATAACTGGTGCCAGAGCCATGGCCTGAAGTTAAACGCCAAAAAATGCATAGTCATACCCTTCGGGATAATCAAGGTTACCCCTTGCTTCCATATAGGTCGCAATCCACTGAGCACAGAAAAAGTCATCAGGGATCTGGGGACCCAAGTTGACAGTAGCCTTTCGTTTGACACTCATGTTGCTAAAGTAGTTAGGAAAACCTTCTATATCGCCCACCTGAGCATGAAGGGATTCACATCTAGATCAAGGGAGGTCATCGTCCCCCTGTACTCATCACTCATTAGACCTATGATTGAGTACAATGCCCTGTTCGGAATGTATCTGACCAGACACCTGCTGCAGCTGGAAAAGCCCCAAAAGTTCCTCACCAAAAGGATAAAGGGTCTCAAAAATATGTCTTATGCTGCCCGACTGAAAGAACTCCAGCTCTATTCAGTCTCATACCGCTTGCTCAGAGGTGACCTGTGCCTGACATATAAGGCCATGTCAAACCCAGATTTGATGAATATGCTTCACCTCAAAAAATCTAGATCCCTCAGAACCACAAGGGCGGGAGACTTAAACCTTGACACGGTTATAAATAGAACGTGCTGGAGGGACAGATTCATCACCCAGAGACTCCCTATGCTGTGGAACAAAATCCCGGTACATGTGAGGCAGAGCACCTCGCTGGCCTTGTTCAAGAGGAATCTTGACCAATGGATGGGAAATCGCAGATATACCCCAGGGATTACTTCAGTGTCACTGCTTGACAGAGGCACAGAAAAATGATAGGCATAGTTTTTATTCAAACTAAAGGGGTGGCGAAAGCCACATAACTATGGGCTAGGCTTATAAATGCCCTTGGGCAGATAGCCTAGTATGAACCTATGAACCTATGGACTATGGCAGAGTCATACTGGTGCCGGTGGTTCAATGACCTGAGTGCATGTGTGATTTGATGGATCCTTGCCCCTGAGAGGCAACTGACTGCAATCTTCTCCTTGGTCAGCCTGGTGAGAGGGACATCGGTGTGCCTCACAATGGAGTTTCCTAAGAGAGAAAAGTTGGAATGTGTGGTGGTTTGCCTTATAAGCTTAGCTTTAGAGACACTGTGAGTTGAGGCTGAATGTGCCATAGTGAGTGTTGCTCTGGCAACTTTTTTTGAGGTTACCCCATGGGTACTAATTGTAATTACTGTGTCTGGGAGGTCTTTGAGGTTTTGGATTGGGTAAATTACTTTTAAGATCCTCATCATACGTATGTTTATTGTTTGTTCTATAGTGTGTGCACATTGTAGCCCTACAAGTTTCTGACAAACCTTTTTTGTTTTTGCAGTGACTGTGTCTGAGAGCTATGCTTCCAGAGACAGGGTATAAGTACAGTTCTCAGATACTGTATCAAATTGTTTAAGAATTAAGTGTCTGGCAGAAAACATGAGATGATATGCTACATTGTCTCGAGTCCGCTTTCCATTAGACTGGCTACAGAGATAGTAGGGTCCTGATGGAGAGATGAAAAGTCAGCGAGCAAAGGAGTGTAGTAGTGCTGAAAATGAATTCATCCTCAAGTCTTGGTGAGTACCTTCGTGAGGTGGACTCTGTTTTTCACAAAATCTCACCAACACGACACTGAAATATAGACAGTATTTATATAGCATATATCATGGACAGAAGTAAATCAAAAATAAAAAAGATAGCTGGGTGCACAAGACCCAGGATAAAAAAGTGCCCAATCCTGGTAGGCGCACTGGTGCTAGGACTGGAAAAAATGATAAAATACGGAAACAATCCTAAAATGGGGCCGGGCCAAGCCAGGCTCAGGGGGAGAATGGCCCCCCTGTTGTAGAAGGAAGTAGTAGTACACAAAAACAACAAAAATTGTTTGGCCAAAGAAGAGCCATAAAGGCGACAGACTGGACTATTGAGGATAAGAAAGAAATTATGTATTGTTACTATTATGTAAAAAAGCCCAGAATTTCCAGACACAAGATATACAAAACGATTAAGAGAGAAATTAGAGGAAAGAAAAATACTTCCTCAGGAAAAACTGTCACAAGCTTCAAATAAAAATTTGCTTTCATTAATACAACAGATTTTTGAAAAACAATATATAGATCAAGAAACTTTGATCTCTTTGGAAAAAGAATCCTCTGAGGAAGTGAGAAAATATAAACAACAAAACCTAGAGATATTTGAAAAATATAAAAAAGAAATATGGATATGGAAAAGAAAATGATATTTGATATGGTGCAATATTTATGCAAAGGAGAAAGCCAAGTTAACTAATACATAGAAGACAGTTTCAAAGATATTTGAAGAAAAATACAGGCAAAGGCATCCAGATATGGAAAATTTCACAATAAAAAGGCTAAAAGCACAAAGATTTAATGTAGACAAGACGATTAGTAAAGTAGAAGTTAAAGAAATAGAAGTTGAAGTTATGGAGTGCCCGCGAAGTGAAGGATTTAATGTAGAAGGTCTAAAACAGACTACATCACAACATGATGGAGTGAGTCCCCTGAATAAGGAAAAGCAAAATGATCAGGAGACATGTGAAGAAGAAATATGGACAGGGGAAAGGAAGAGAGATTTAATGTGGTGTAATATTTATGCAAAGGAGAAAGCAAAACTAACCAATACAAAAATAGCAGCACCAAATATATTTGTAGAAAAATATACGCAAAGGAATCCGGATATGGAAAACTTTACAATACAAAAAATAAGAAGACTAAGGAAAAGTAGAAAAAGAGATTAGCAATGGAGAAGGCAAAGAAATAGAAATTGAGGTAATGGAACAGCTGCAAAGAGAAGGATTCAGTGTAGAAAATCAAATGCAGAAAGCACCACAGCAGGATAGAGCAATGGATATCCAAATTAAGAGGAAACCAGTGGAACAAGAAGCAACTGGTCAGGTGCCATATCAAGATATTTTGGAGCTTTCCACAGGAAACCAGTATAAAAGTTCACTTGAAGCTAAACAGGAAACTGTGGAAACTCTGATGCAGTCAATGTTGAGGAGTGACAGGCAAGTGCGTTTTCATATGACAAAACAATAGATGACACAGGATGAAATTGAAGAGAATGTGCCACAAGACGATGGTATAGAACTTTCTATAGAATGCCCGCAGGAAGTGAAAAACAAGGGATGTGCCCTCAGTATGGAAGAAAATGAGTTAAGAGAAGAGTTGCTTGATTTAATAGACAAAGACAGACATATCAAGATCAATGACAGAAATAGACTGCAGAAGGTTAATAAAACCCCAAAAGTCAGAAGCTTGATAAAACAAATGAACACAGTAATTAGGACTGTCGATAGAGATCCATGCGATATAACAGAAGTAAACAGAACATATTACTGTGCTGCTAAATTAATAACTAATAAAATTCTACCACAGGAACATAGAGTATCGAGGAAAAGGGGAGGGGGTGAAGCGAATACCATCATGGAAATATCGAATAGAGAAAACTATAAAGCAGCTAAGACAAGAAGTGTCATTGTTAGAAGATTACAGAAGAGGGAACAGATCAACAAAATATTAAGAAAGATAGATGTGATAAAAGCAATGTGCTGTATTAAAACAGACCAACAAACTAAAAATTTCAAAATAGGCGAAAAGACTCAGAAGATAAATATAAAGGAAAAGCACAAAATAAGCAATTTACTGATGACCCAAAAACGTTTTATAGAGAATTGGGAAATAAGGTAAAACGAATTGATAGACCGCCAAAAAAAGAGGAAGTATATACATTTTGGAGAAGTATATATGAAGATCCTGTGGAACATAACTGAAGAATTCTGTGCTGCCTTCTGTTGATTACTTCTTGTTATTTACATTTGCATGCAAGCACATCACAGTATATTAACTCTTAGTATGAACAGCTACTTTTAGATACTGGATTGTACTAAGTACAATAAATACACGGAGGCAAACTGCTTCAGTAAACTGCTTTAGTTAGTACGATATTTCTGTTACATTTGACTTTTGGTTCTACAAACATGCAACACATATGCTGTCAGCTCTCTATAGCAAATTCCCAAAGTCTGTTTAAGCATAGTTACATTTATACCAGAAGGTCTGGTATTTTTCCAGAGTCTGATGTAAAACAGTTCTTTCTTTGTATAACAGTTTTTCCTTTGTTTCCTTGTCCTTGGTTCTTTGTAGTTTGATGATCCATGGAAACTTAGTCTTGCATTATCTGAAACGTAGTGTTCCAGCACTATCTGAAACTTTATGTTACATTCCTTTACTTTGCTGATGTTTCAGCTTTACTTCATGGATGTCCTTGCAGCTGCCATCTACGTAGTTATTTTTACAGACCTTGTTTTTTAATAACATACTCCTTCACATGGATGCCAAAAATCTTTTTAAGCTATTATATGTTTGCCAGCACATGCACTACTTTCTATTTTTCAGCATTTTACATTATTTTAGATTAACCCTTTATATTTCATGCAGCTTTTTATTCAAGCTAATAATCATGCTAGCAACAGTTTGAAAAGACAGTGAATAAAACAGAATAATACTATTCTTTCAGTTCTCCCTTATTGTATTTTTGAGAAATGGACTAAACGTCAGTAAAAGAAAAAACTGCATTTGTTTTATCAGTATTGCTATTTACAGCATTTACCACTTTGCTCATATTTACAATCATAACTTGTTGAGTTATTGCAACTTTATGTAACCTGCAGCATATAAACTATTGTAAGCTGTTATTATTATGACTTTTAAAATGATTAACACATGATGTATTAACCAGTTTAACAATTTGGTCCCAGATGATGACCATCCTCTGAATATGTCCCACCAATTATGGGCAGTGTCAGCTTGTTTTTGTCTTTTACTATTAACACTGGGTTATTTGAAACCACACATATAAACTGTGGTGCCACTTGAACAAACATTTTGAAATTTGAAGGCAATATTGTCCATTTATATTAAATTGTAATCTATCAAAGATACTTACTAAATAGTAGGATTTCCTTGTGCTTGTAAATGTATAATCTGTGAGATATCTTGTTTTACTAGTTTTTATACCAAGCTCTTTTAAATCTGCATTTGGTATCTTTACAACTTGGAAATGTAATATTGAAGTGCAATATTGTCTTTAATCCATGGTCCTTTTTTTATTACTGTGTTGTTTATACAAATAAACAGAGTATTAGTAGAAAATATACCCTTTTCTTCCTCTGTTGAGTTTATTCTTATTTTTGTGTTATTGTCTACACACTGTGACATTTTTGCATGATGTCTTCCCTTGTCAGAACTGTTACATTTTCAGGGGGTAATGTACAGCATTTAATATAAATAGAGCTGTTTATTGAAATGTTTATGTCAGTCTTTGATTGTTTCTCTACTTTTATGTATGCCTGATCTTGTTTATCTAACCATGCTGTTATATTTGTGTTAAATGTTATTTTTTTAAACATACATGCTGTATGCTTTTTACAACTGAAATTGTCTTGTGTTCTGTTTTGTGTAGCATTTTTTTACTAAGTTTTATTTGTGAAATATTGTAATTCCCTCTGTTTTGATGTTCAGAATGATGCAAATGAAATGCAGATGTCTGTGTTGAATGCTGCCTTATCTCGCAGCTGCATTTTTGTCTATAGTCCTTGAAGCATGTTCCAGACACTGAACATTCAGCTTGTCTCAAGCTGTACCAGTATATATGTGTGCTACCAAAAGAAATACATGTATTTAACTAACTATATTATTTTTACATATATTATAGCAACAAATGTGTATATGCATCTAACTAACAAATATATGTGCACATGCATTTATACATATTTAAACATATCTATCACTGTATACATTCCCTCTGTTTTATTTTAAATCTAAAACTGTTTACATTAATTATATTGCTGTTAACTAGAAAGACAATGTGAAACAAAACCTTTAGTTTTCTTTTGCTACAGCAAGTTAACAGTTTAATATTGTCAACACAATAATAACTATTACTATTAGAACTGAATGAATCTGAACATGACTCTATACAGTGATGTTTTATACTACAATTTATTGACAATGCTTGAGGATTTTACTGCAACGGCACTGCAGTCTTTTTTGGAAAAAAAACACGCCACAAATGTCAAACTATGACTTTTTACTCTACTTACATAGATAAACCATTTACTATATACTGTACAGAATACACTTGCTTGTACAGATTGTTTTTATATTTGTATATACATGGCTGTAATGTACACTCAGTCCAATTTTTAAACCTAGCATTAAACTGAAGCCTGCTAATTACATTACTTGAAAAATTAAAATGTATTTTTGGTATTGCCACTTTGCACCTTAAGTCTCTTTTGCAGTACTGTTTACACAGTTAGTGTAAAATTGAAAGCATGCCCTTACCCCTGTAGTATACATAATTTTATTTTTGTATTGTTTATTTACTTTATGCTGTGAAAACTGAATGTATGCTTGCCCTTTGGCTGTTACCTAGACGTGACACATTGGTATTACACATTTGCTTTTTGATTTATAAAGCTTTTGCTGTTGCCTATACTGTTAAAGTTGTAGTACTAGTAGCTATTTGTACCCTCCCTTTTTGTAAAGGGACCTGCATAATTTATTTTAACTGCATACCACAGCCCATGTACTGACTGTACTCGGTGTAGTATTTACTTGCAAAAATTGTGATGCTTTATTACAATTACCAAACAGGATTTTTGTAGACTTTTATTTAATACTGTATGTGAATATTTAACAATAATATTTTAGAAAAATGTAAGCCATTTGGCCTGACAACCAGTCTTATTTCCTTACCCTTATAGATTTCAGTACCAGTAACCTTTTATGTCATGCAACATTTTAAGTTCCAGCCTGGAAAGATTTGAGGTCACATTACATTTTTTTTTTTCTGCACATTTCAGATGCTTAACTGCTTTAGCACTTACTCGTACCGTCAGTCATTCGTTAAAATATACTTGCAACTTGATATAAACATTCGTAATTTGCCTAAGTATGCATAATAATGCTTCCGAAGACTGTTTTTGCTGGAGTCTATGCTATTTTTTTTATGCTATTATACAATTACAAAATATTGTAAGAAACAAAAGAGATATTGATTTAACTAACACATGCTTAAAACAGATATATTTACATGATTTACATTTGCTGTGGTTTGCTTTTTGCTGAAATTTAGATAAAAAAATGCATGCATGCATGTCAGTCTTGTGACGTCATGTTTTTTTGTGTGTTTAACTACTCTCATTTGATTTCTATGCCCTAGAACTGTTTTGCTATTTGAAATGGTTTTAAAATCACTATTTAAGTGCCTTGCTTTAACTGAATGAAAGTTTGTGCTGTGTACGCTTAACCATTTTTTAAAGGTAGAATAGTACGTCGTAAATTATTTATCAGCGCAGTTAACTTTTAGTTATGTACTCACCATAACTTCAGATGTTTGGGATCCATCTCGCCTACATTCTGAATGATGGGTTCGGAGCCGATCCCTCGGCTCCGACTCGGCACGCTTATGCCAAAGAGCGAAGTCTCTTATTGGCTGAGCTTACTATATCCCAGGATGCACCACTACCAGTCCCCCAGATCTAGTTTGTCCGCATACATGCACACACGCATACCCTGCTTATATAACATCGTCAGATGAAACAAGATAAAACAGTTGAACTCAAAACCGTTCAATCTCTTCTGATCTGCAAGGCAGGGGGAAGGAGGGTGGGTATCAGGAATGTAGGCGAGATGGATCCCAAACATCTGAAGTTATGGTGAGTACATAACTAAAAGATGTTATGTGATCCTATCTCGCCTACATTCTGAATGATGGGACAGCGTTCCTAGCACCTGAATCCTGGGTGGCTCACTGGAAAACACTCCTGAGTACCGTGGAACCAAATGATGCTCGTCCTTTAGATGCCACATCCAATTTGTAGTGGGAAATGAAAGTGTGCGGGTTGGACCAAGTAGCCGCAGCACAAATTTCTGATATAGCGAGCTTGGAATGAAAGGCTATAGAAGTAGCCATAGCTCTGGTAGAATGAGCTTTGATAGATGATGTAAGATGTTTATTCGAAGAAGAATAGGCCTGAGTTATGCAATCTCTGATCCATTTTGAGATTGTAGCTTTTGTGATGGTTTGGCCCAATTTATTATCAGAGAAGGACACAAACAACTGGTCTGACTTACGAAGTTGCTGAGTCCTGTCTAAATAGAAGCGTAATTGCCTGTGAACATCCAATTTATGGAGAGTGTATTCTGCTTCATTAGAGAATTTTGGAAAGAAAACTGGTAGTTCTAGAGATTGTTGAAGACAGAAACTAGAACAAACCTTTGGGACAAAGGATGGATTAGGCCTAAGTGATACTCTATCCTTGTGGAAAATCAAGCACGGTGGTTTAATAGACAGGGCTTGAAGCTCTGAGACTCTTCTTGCAGAAGTAATAGCCACTAAGAATGCCGTTTTCCAAGACAGGTATTTTAATTCAAGTAGCAGCCGGTTCAAAGGGGGAGATGTTAATGCGAAGCACCAAATCAAGATCCCACGGAGGTGCAGGATGAAAAACTGGTGGTCTTAACAGACTCGCACCTTTAATGAACGTTTTGCATAGTCTGCTGCTCATCAAAGGAGGATCCGTGGATTCATGGAATTTAGAGATAGCAGCTAGTTGGACTTTAATAGTTGAGACAGAAGATCCCTGATTAAACAGGGATGTTAAGAATTTCAAAACCTCTGGGACAGGAGCAGTGATAGGGTCTAAGCCCTTGAGTTGAGCCCAGATAGCAAACCTCTTCCACTTACTGAGGTACAATTTGTTAGTGGTGGGTTTGTGGGTCAAGATAAAATGTGAACAACTTCCGGTCTAGTGTGTGCCTTCTAACTAAGGTTGGAAGTGGAGGAGCCAAGCTGTCAATTTCAGAGATTGAAGGGACTGATGCCAATGTCCCGACTGATGGATTAGCAAATCCGGGATCAGGTCTAAGGTCCACGGATCGTCCACTGCATGCTTTTTCAGGTAAGGAAACCATATCTGACGAGGCCAGTATGGGGCAATCAGAATCATTGAAGACCCCAGTTGAGAAGCTTTTGAATAACTTTGGGAAGGAGTGGAATTGGAGGAAAGGCATAAAGTAGCCCTGTTGGCCAAGGTTGTGCTAGAGCATCCATGGCTGGTACTTCCTGATGTGGCATCAAGGAGAAGAACCTTTGGCACTTGGTGTTTTGTGGAGTTGCAAATAGGTCGCAGCACGGCGTCCCCCATCTCTTGAAAACCTGGGCTGCTACTGTGCGGTTTAGAGACCATTCGTGAGGAGAGAGAATTGTCCTGCTTAATTTGTCCGCCAATACATTTGACTTTCCCGGGATGTGGGTCGCTACCAAGAAGCGGTTGGTAGCTACAGCCCATTCCCACACTCTCATGGCCTCTCTGCAAAGGGGATACGATCTGGTCCCTCCTTGTTTGTTCAGATACCAAACCACCGACATGTTGTCTGTGTGGATGGCGATGATGCCCTGAGGAAGAAACTTGTGTAAGGCCTGTAGGGATAGAAGTACAGCCCTCATCTCCAACACGTTGATGTGGAGAAGAGCTTAGTCCGGAAACCTGGAGCCCTGAACTAGCATGACCAGACAATGGACCCCCCACCCTATCTGGGAGGCATCTGTCGTCAGGGTAACCACTGGAGGGGAGAACAAAGGGTTTTCCCTGATCCAAGTTGGATGTCTGAAGCCACCAGCGAAGGTCCCTTTGCATATTTCCGTAATCATGATGTGATGATTGAGGGAAGATCCTGAAAGGACCATTGAGTTGACAAGAGCCACTGAAGAATCCTCATGTGTAATCTTGCTAGAGGAACTAAAAGAACCGTGGCAGACATTGAGCCTAAAACCTGTAGGACCATCCTGGCTGGGGCTTTGGATCTCGAGATCAGAGCTTGAACTTGGCCCTGTAAAGTTCGGATCCTTTCGGCAGGAAGAAAGACGCCAAGATCAATCCTGAGTCTATCTCTGCTCCTATAAACTTTATGCGTTGAGAGGGCAGCAAGACAGACTTTGACCAATTGAATGTAATCCCTAGGGAAACACCCAGGAGATGGTGGCTTTGAGGTTGTCCATTAGTAGATGCCTGGTGGTGGCAGTCAGGAGCCAGTCGTCGAGATAGGGAAACACTTGGAATCCAAGACTTCTCAGGTGAGCCGTCACTACTGCCAAACACTTGGTGAACACCCTGGGGCTGTGGTGAGACCAAAGGGCAGAGCACAAAATTGGTAATGACTGACTCCCAGGCTGAAGCGCAGATACCTTCTGGACGCCTGATGTATCGGTATGTGATAATAGGCGCCCTTGAGGTCTATGGAGCACATCCAAACATCCTTCTCCAACAACGGGAGAATGGATTGTAACGTGACCATTCGAATTTGGATTTCGTGACGGATTGGTTCAATCTGCTGAGATCCAATATTGGTCTCAGGTCCCCTGTCTTTTTGGCACTAAAAGAACCTGGAGTAATTTCCTGATCCGATCTGGTCTGTGGGGACCGGTTGGATGACTCCTTTTCTAGCAGCTTTAAAGCTTCTGCGGCTGCTATTTCCCTTTGACTGGGTGGTGGGTCCGGGATTCTCTTGGACGGTGGGGTGAGTATTTGAATGGGATGGTGTAACCTCCGGCAATGATCCGAAGCACCCATCTGTCCTGAGTGATTGACTCCCAGGGTTTTAGGTGCTTGGCAAAACGACACCCGACTGGCTCCGAGCAGCACAGCCGGGCAATCCCTCATGACGTGTGGGAGGCTGAAGAGCCACGAAAGGACTCGCGGTCTCCAGAATTGCGGGCCCTCTGCCGCCTCTGGGACGGCGTCTCCCTGAAAAATTTCCCGCCCTCTGCCTCTGGACGGGAATCTTCCTGCTGTTGGGAGAAAAACTTGCGAGATTTTCGAACCACATTTTCCCCCCTCCTTTGGCCTTGGGGTAAGGCCGAAAGGGAGTGGAATAACGGGCACCTACGGCAGATAACGTTTTTCCCTCTTGCTCACAGCGGTAAGGGTGTCTTTCACCTTGGGTCCAAACAATGAGGACCCATCAAAGGGAGCGTCGGAAGGAAGACTTGAAGGCCTCCGAACTGACACAAGCGGAGCCAGGCTTGTCTACGAGAGCCACGCCTGTGCCTGCCGCTCTACCCGCCCGGCCGCATAGGAAATGAGCCTCATGGACGAGTTAGAAATTGACGTAAGGATAGCCAACTGAGAGCTAACCGACTGGGCTAGCTGCTCAGGTAGGTTACCCGAGAGGAATCTGACAACTCCTTGACCAGATCCCTCTGAAGCCTGGTAAAATGTGCCAAATAATTCAGAGACCTTAAGGTAAAGGCCGCTGAAGTCAGGGTGCGCTTCCGCACCTATCCATACTCCTAGACTCCTTATTAGGAGGATGGATGGACGCTGAAGCCTCTGCGACGTCCCGTTGTGTCGCGGATGCCACCACCATGGCATGTACAGCCACGCCTTTAGTAAGGAACTCCTTCTCGGGGTGCAGATAAAAATTTATTTGGACGAGAAGGACTGGTTCCACGGTATCTGGATGTTCCCCCTTGACAAACTAAATCCAGAAGCTCGTCAAGGGCGGAGACACCCAGGAGGCGGAGGGCTGAGCCCCAAAGGCCTTGAGGAGCACTGACTCGTCAGCAGAGGGGGGCTTGGATATCCAGCCGCCTCGTTGTTTGAGGATCTCTAAGATGTCTGCAAATGAGACATCATCCGAGGACGACTGGGACCCCTCTGCATCATCCATATCAGTGTCCGATGTAATAGACTCCGGGGAGTCCACGTGCTTCCTCTTGCACGATCTCTTCCTTGGGGGTTCCTCTGAAGACAACTCCGAAGAACCCTCAGGAGGAGGGGAACCCCACTGGGGTAACCTCAGGCCTCGGGCTCCGCTGGCTACGGACAGGGAACTGCCAAAGACCCAGTCTCCACGCCCAGGGAAGGTGCTGGTAAAACCGGAGAGATGGCCGAAGAGGACTTGGCCAAGGCACTCCTCATGGCCCTGAAAGCCGGACCCGCAGAATCCTGGGAGTGTCCGGACTCGAGCCGTGATAGCCGACGGAAGTCCCGCAGTCAAGCACCGAGGGGAGGCTCGGAACCGAAAGCATAGGTCCCAAACATCACCCCGGGTCCAGCCGAAGAAGTCCAGCGTACCAAACTCGGACCCGAAGGCCCGGGTTGGAGTAAGGGTCGGAGCCGACCCTGAGATCTCCACCGACTCCAACAGCACCTGCTCACGGAGCCGAAGCAGTCGGAGGAGGAATGGCAATGGGTGGGCCAGGTCATCGGCTCGAAACCAGCTGGGTCGGAACCGAAACAAATTTTTGGAAGACTGGGGACTGGAACAGTCTTTGTAGCACCCTGTCTATATCAGAATCCGACATCCTCAAGACCGAGAGGAAATAGAACGGGTTAGAAGGCCTCTCCATCGGCCCCAAAGGACTAGGGGACCGGCTCCGAGGCGACTCGATGAGTATCGGCGCCGAGGAATACTCACAGCAGATTCCATCGGTGCCGAGGTAGACTTCGCCGAGGAGGAAGTGTCTGAGCGGGCGACCTTGTCGGCTCCGAGCAGCGGAGCCGAAGGTGACCCGCCTCTCGATGCCCCAGCCATCGGCTCGAAGCCAGAGGAGTCGATACTGGTGGCATCGAGGCAGACCGTTCAACCTCGGCTCAAGTCTTTGGAGCCGAAGGAGAGGCCTGCCTAAGTTTCTTGGCAGTCGGATCCGACGGACTGGTCGGAACCGAAGCCCTTTTCTTTTTGGCCGGAGCAGGAGAGGATGCCAAGGCTTCTTCAAAGGAAGGTTTAACTAACCCCTTAAGAATCAATTTATTTTTCCTCTCCTGGAGGACCTTTGAGGAAAAAGTGTGACATACACTGCACGACTCCTGCAAGTGCTTTGCCCCGAGACAATATACACAGAGCGAATGATCGTCTGTGATAGACATTTTAAACCCACATTTCAAACATTTTTTAAAGCCCGAAGGCCTAGGGGTTTGAGACATGATGTTACACTCACTTTGACAGGAAAGTAAACAACTAAACTCTTGCTGATGATAAAGCTAAGCTTACTGCAAACACTTCCTGAAAAAAAAGGACAGGGAACTCTAAACCAACTATAGAACACTAGAGACCCTGTAAATATTAAGGGTTGACAGTCCGGGAAGGCCCTGGATGGAGGGGGGCTGAAAACAAACTCAACCCAATCACACACAACAATTTTACAATCCAATCGTACACAAAAATTAGCGATAGCCGTTAAAACAGCTTTTGTGAGGAAATTTAGCAAAAAACTGACAGAAAAGTTAGTTAATAAAAACTACTCAGCCCAGCCAGCTCGAGACCACGTCTTCGCAGGGAAGCGGCAAACGAGATCTGGGGGACTGGTAGTGGTGCATCCTGGGATATAGTAAGCTCAGCCAATAAGAGACTTCGCTCTTTGGCATAAGCGTGCCGAGTCGGAGCCGAGGGATCGGCTCCGAACCCATCATTCAGAATGTAGGCGAGATAGGATCACATAACATCTGCTGTTTCTTTAACTCTTTACCAGATTATATTTGTCAGTATTCTGTTTTGCTGACTTTAAAGCTCTTATGCACTTTTGAAAAAGTGTTTGCATATGTTGTTTGAACTTTCTGAATTCACTCTGACTGTGTCTTAGAAGTTTATTAAATATTTTTGTCAGTTCACCATGAACTTTGCCTCTGTTCTTATCTGTTTTGTAATGTGCAGTGGGTTTATGCCACTTTTGTCTAGCATGATGTACAGAAGATTTTGTAAATAACTGACTTGACTGATATTGTAACTCTAAAATTGACATTTTACATGTGGTGACAGGACATAAACGTTTACTGTCATACAAATGATGTTGCTGTTTAAGATACCAGTCAAACATAATGCATTTACATAAAGCACTGACATTAACATTAACTAATAAAGTACTGTATGTGCTACAGTTGTGTTTATACCAATCTTTAAATCCTGACAATACATGTGCTGTACTATTACTACTGTGTACCTGAAAGGTAGTGGTACACTTTACAGTTCTGTTGTTTATGACATCCATGCTGCAGAATGAGAAACAAAGAAAAGAATTACCAGTTTGTGTGTGGAAGGTAGCCAAATCTTCCGTCGATAAAGCGTGGAAGTCCCTGGTTGATTCTCCCAAAAGTTGGTCAACACAGCTGGCAGATTCAGCTGTGCAAATGTATAGGACCTGTGAAACTTGCAGAGATGCACTGTTCTGCTACTGGATACTGTGCAGAAGAAGGAGGCAAACGTTTGCTTTGCAACTGGACGTACTAACTGAATAAAATGAAAAAGTAGCTGTAGCTGTGACAAGGGGAAACCATGTGGTCCATCAACTGTGGCTCGTCACTGAAGAATTCTGTGCTGCCTTCTGTTGATTACTTCTTGTTATTTACATTTGCATGCAAGCACATCACAGTATATTAACTCTTAGTATGAACAGCTACTTTCAGATACTGGATTGTACTAAGTACAATAAATAGACGGAGGCAAACTGCTTCAGTAAACTGCTTTAGTTAGTACGATATTTCTGTTACATTTGACTTTTGGTTCTACAAACACGCAACACATATGCTGTCAGCTCTCTACAGCAAATTCCCAAAGTCTGTTTAAGCATAGTTACATTTATACCAGAAGGTCTGGTATTTTTCCAGAGTCTGATGTAAAACAGTTCTTTCTTTGTATAACAGTTTTTCCTTTGTTTCCTTGTCCTTGGTTCTTTGGAGTTTGATGATCCATGGAAACTCAGTCTTGCATTATCTAAAAACGTAGTGTTCCAGCACTATCTGAAACTTTATGTTACATTCCTTTACTTTGCTGATGTTTCAGCTTTACTTCATGGAAGTCCTTGCAGCTGCCATCTACGTAGTTATTTTTACAGTCCTTGTTTTTCAATAACATACTCCTTCACATGGATGCCAAAAATCTATTTAAGCTATTATATGTTTGCCAGCACATATACTACTTTCTATTTTTCAGCATTTTACATTATTTTAGATTAACCCTTTATATTTCATGCAGCTTTTTATTCAAGCTAATAATCATGCTAGCAACAGTTTGAAAAGACAGTGAATAAAACAGAATAATACTATTCTTTCAATAACAAAGATGCTAAATGGATAGAAAAAATAAAAGAAAGAATAAGAAGTTTAAAGGTACATGATATGAAATGGGATGAAATAATAGCCATAGAGACTGAAACAAAGTTGAGAAAAGCCTCTAATTGGAAAACCCCAGACCCAGATGCAGTACCTAACTTTTGGCTTAAAGTATTAACTTCTTTACACGAGGATCTAGCCATGAGTAAGAACTATTTATATACACACCCTGAACAGACACCGCACTGGTTAACAACAGGAACAACAATGCTCTTACTTAAGAGTGAACCTGCAAGCTACCCTAAAAATTATAGACCAATAACTTGTCTTCCGACGATGTATAAACTATACAAGGGGATTGACGCCGACAGAGTTTATAGACATTTAGAAGAAAACTCAATTATGACAGTAGAACAAAAGGGCAATAAAAGAAAGTCATATGGAACAAAGGATCATTTGTTGTTAAATAAAGTTATAGTGGAGAACTGTAAGAAAGGGAAGAATCCAAGTATGTCATGAATTGACTATAAAAAAGCATCTGATAGTATCCCACATTCTTGGATAAAAGAGTGCTTAAAAATGTATAAGGTACATCCTACACGGATTGACTATGAAACAGTGGCAGACCACTTTGCAATTAAGCCATGATAAAGGACAGATTATTATCCCAGGGATAAAAATCCCAAGGGGGATATTCCAGGGCGACTCCCTGTCACCATTGTTATTTTGCCTTGCCATTAATCCATTAAGCTGTTTACTTAACAGCTTAGGTCATGGCTATAATTTGGAAAGCCTAATGACTTCTCACCTTCTCTTTGTCGATGATTTAAAATTGTATAGCTCATCAGATGAGGAATTGAAAGCGCAGCTGCAGGTTGTCAAAACTTTTTCAGATGATATTGGAATGTCATTTGGTCTTGATAAATGTGCAAAAGCAAAGGAAAATTGCAGCACCAGGAAAACATCAGTTTGGGATAAGAATGTGATATAAAAGAACTTGAGCAAGAGGGGGTGAATTGATGAAGGATCAGCAATAAAACATGAACAAATGCGAATAAAGCTTAGTAAGAAGTAGTTTAGAAGACTTAAATTAATCCTGAAAACAGCATTGACACCTAGGAACAAGATCCAAGCTATAAATCAATTTGCTCTTCCTGTCCTAACTTATAGTTTTGGAGTGATTGACTGGCCCCAAAAAGTGTTGGATAGATTGGATATTAAAACAAGAAGGATGCTTCATGCTCACCAAATGATTTATAAAAATCAGTGTATACCAAGATTATATATTCCCCGTTCTACAGGAGGGATGGGCCTCCTTGAAATTGATTACATGTATAGATCTACAATCGTGGGACTCCACACATATCTACTAACCTCACAAGATCCAAATGTGGTGAAAGTTTTGAAACACGAGGAGAATAAAATCTAAGATGACGTTTATAATGACTATTTTTTAGTCACTATAAACGTAAGGTCCCACCTTCATTCCAACAATCCACTATATTTGTGAATAAGGTTAGGGGCTGTGTACCCTGTGGACATTGTTCTGCATGTCCTCACATACTTAAAACCAAGACGTCACCAGCTCCAGTACCCCCAAGGTCTATGATATCTTATGTTTTGGGAATTGTAGTACTGAATGGATTGTGTACTTGGCTACCTGTTCTTGTTCGGCGTTTTATGTAGGACAAACATCTAGAACATTGAGGCTTTGGATTTTCGAACACCTCAGTGAGATCAGGAACAGGAGAGCCACAAATGCTTTGTATAAGCACACCTTAATTCACAAAATGGCCACGTTTACATTCACAGTTATTGACAAGGTCCATGGTCAATGTTTTTCTAAAGTTGGCTGGCTCACTTTATTAAATAATAAAGAATCAGGTTGGATTATTCGGCTGGGGGGGGTTTGTTCAAACCTGGCCTTAATGAGTTGTCTTAGTTTTTTAACCAACCAATAATATTCCTGAATGCTAATGATGCTTTTTATTTAAGGGTTTGGTAATTTTTGGTTGTCATTAAGCACTGAGGAGGGCTATTGCTGAAACCGGTATGCTGTTTGTCTTTTGAGCTACCACAATAAAGTATTTTTGAGTCATCACCCTCTTTGTGCTGGACCTTTTTTTTTTTTCAGTTATTGCCTTTGGTTTGGTCCATGCACATCCATACATGCGGGTGCTTGTGTTTGCTGTCAGTTGGTTTCTCCCTCTGTTGGAACTGGGGGTGAACTAAATTTTGGTGGCTGAAGCTCTTTTATAACATAATTTGCATTCATTTATGTGATGCCAACGACATCGTAAGGTTATTATTTCTATCTTGGACATGTTTTTTGGATGAGGCCGATGTATGGTGTGCTTTATTGTTTTTTCATTAATTCACTATTCCGGCTAAGGAACGGATGTATCTGGTGAATCGGGGTTGAGTTGTTTGGCCTAATATAACGCCATTCTCTATTTGGATACATGGAGGTGAGCTGAATGGCAGATTGGGACTTATTCCTGCTCCTTTGTGGATTGGAGGCCAGCTTTTCAACATATTTTCATTATTTTATCATTCCGGCCAAGGAACGGATGTATCTGGTGTATTGGGCTGAGTTGCTTGGCCTAATATGATGTTATTCTCAATTTTGATACATGGAGGTAAGCCGAACAGTGGAATCTTATTCATTTATGTTCCTTTGTGGATCAAAGGCCAGCATTTATCACCATGCGAAGATTTATCAGTTGATTTCTTGTTGGTGGATGTAGTTCTTTTGAAAACATCCAGTCATAATGATTCATCTTATGCCTAAAATTCAGTACGGTAAGGTTTTTTTGGCTTGCTTGTATGGGATTTTGACTTGGTCGGGACTTTATTGAGTGTTTAGACTTGGTGTGGCCTAATACTCTTTATAACCACAGTATTTTGTGTAAGGAGTGGATGCACTTGGGGATTAAGCTGCAAGGGCTATCAAGACGTCCATTTTCACTTCTGGGTGGAATTGATGTATATGGAGGTGAGCCAAATGGCGGATTGGTATACATATTTTTTATTTTGGAGGTTTGCAGACTGCCAGTGACTAGCATTCTTTAATAGTTGCTGAACTTGTGACCAGGGTTCTTTACATCTAGTGGTCAATATGGTTTATGTCATTTTCAGTTATTTTTGGACTTTTTATTGATCAGATTCCTATTTTGGATCCCACTGGTCGTTGGGATTCCTTCACTGACATTTTTCAATATATTTGCCACCGATATTGATATACAAGTATTATGTCATCGTATTATCCATGAGTCTTTTGTTTCTGTTAGTTTGATAATTGACATGTTTTTGCTAATGGACATAGGCATATGTGTTTCTCTATATGAATAATGTAACAAACATCTCTATGTCAACTAGTTGATGGGTATTATGAACCTCCTTTATACAGGTTCATTATTTGAAGTGGGACACTGAATGCTTGGCAGTTGGATTGTTTATATTTGGAAGACATTTCTATTATATACATCTGTGATATATAGATCAGTATTTTCTGGCTTTTTCTTCAAGCCTTTTATACCTGGATGCTAATTTGCCTTTATTTAGTGGCCTTTCATTAAATTTGTTTGGAAGAACCTTTTTATTCTTACTCGGGTCCATCTTTTATATACAAAAAAAGGGGGTTAATTTATATTCCTTTTTGCACTGTATTGTTGTTTGTTAATTGTTATATTGGGTTAACACGCCTTATATGGTTTGAAGTTTACTGTTATTTAATATGGATTTCACTAATCTTTTACAAGGTCTACATGCAGACTGTGATGATTTATATGCTTTTGGGTTAGGACCTAACAACATGGAGGGGAATGCTTCGGGTTCCCCCAATCCCGAAGATGTATGTGCCAACATTTTTCTTAAAATGACCAAAAAGCATGAAATCTCTTAGGACTAACGTGTGACATCTCAAGTTATTCAAAGCCTATAAGGTTCAAGGGATTCCCCCCCGTGGGCTCCGGGTAAGAATACAACCATGGGTTAGTATGATGGATGATGTTTTGTTGGACGATTGGGCTCGGGCCCAACATAAGTCCTCAATGATGTTTGTGGATGCTCTTATTCCACATTATGAAAGTACCATCGACAAATTTAGTGCTGAGGTACACTCTAGTTATGAGGAGATGAAACAATTTGAGGGAGAGACATTTTTTACTAAGTATTTTAACCAGCTAGCCAAGGATTTAATAGTCCTTGAACAACAATTGAAAAACAAAAAGTTACACAAGTTTAATAGAGATGTTATGGATTACGAAAGGGGTAAGCCCTTTGGGGGCCAACAGAAAAATGTTAGATTTGCTGATTCTGATAAGAAGAAATCGGGGCCAAATAGAAAAAGGCCACGCTCTATACTTAAAAAGGGCCGTAATGGGCCCAGTGGCACCTCAGGCGATGAGTCTTCTTCGGCCACAGATATTGACTCCACCCCTCTTTCCGAATCTCCCACTGCAAAGAGACGCCCTAGCAATGACCCTTTAGGAGGAGCAGACACAAGGGCAGGAGGAAACATAGGGCCAATAAACAATTTACAACAGCTGTTGGATCTAATAATATCTCAGTAAGCTTTAACAATAATGTACATAACATTTCTAGTTATGTTCTTTCTGAAAGTGAATTAAAGCTACTTAACAGAGGCTTGAATTTTGTTCCTGTTCTTTTTGTATATGAAAACTCATTGGTTAATGATGTACTGAACTTTTGTCGACTATTGATTTTAAGATTTTTTTGGGGGGAAAATGATAATACCCAAAGATCTACTGATTTTCAGTTTCACAAGTCTAACTTTATCCCTCCAGTGGATAAGTATGTGGGTATTTTCAAAGACCGTGTGTTAAAAGACCTTCATTTCAATAAATCCCTATTTCCAAATATCAATCACAATTTAACCATTTTGGAACAACACGCAATGCACCAGTTGATGGCACAACAAGACTTGGTAATATTACCAGCGGACAAGAGTGGGGCAATAGTGATTATGGACTGGGCCAAATATTTAACTGAGGGTGAGAGACAATTGGGGGATGCAGAATTCTACATGTGTATGCCATTAGATCAGACATTACAGTTTAAAAAGGAGATTTCCAAAGCTAGATTGAGAAAGCTATCAGAGGGTATTATTAACAAGAAAACTGTCTATCATTCGACAGTTTCTGACCCCCAGTCACAATATCTGTATCTCCTACCTAAAATTCATAAGGATTTGTCTAACCCCCTGGAGACCCATTGTCTCGAGCCGTGGTTCATTAACTGAACCATTGTCGGCCTTTCTAATGAAATAGCTACAGCCTTTGTTGCCTTTATTTCGGGCCAGGATTCAGGACACTACAAATTTTCTACAAATCATTGAAAATATGCAATTAGAGCCGGACTGGATAACGTGTACCCTGGATGTGTCCTTACTATATACCAACATCCCACAATGGGCTGGGCTTGAGGCTTTGCAGTTTTGGTTGGATCAAGCCAGTATATACCCCCCTCGATTTAACAATTTTTTAGTTTGCTTAACTTAACGTGTTGACCAAGAATGTTTTTTATTTCTTTGGTAAATGTTTTTGGCAAGTGAAGGGTACGGCTATGGGGGCACACTTTGCCCCCATCTATGCAGATCTTTTCATGGGCTACATTGAACACCAGTTAATTTATGATGTCTCACATAGCCTAGTACCTACCTATAAACCTATCGGCCCAAGGGCCTATGTAAGCCTAGCCGACAATGTTCATTGGCTTACGCCACCCAAGAAAGTTATTTTCCTGTGCCACTGTCGAGCAAAGACACAGAAGTGATCCCCAGGGTGTATTTCCTATTTCCCATCCACTCATCAAGATTTTTCTTGAAGAGTGCTAATGAAAAACTTTAACATAGATGGGTAGCCTGTTCCAGAGTATGGGAAGTCTCTGGGACAGGAATCTATCCCTCCAGCATGTCCTGTTGATTGTGGTGACAAGGTTAAGATCTCTAGAGCATATAGCTTAGAGGGATTGGGATTTCTTTAGGTGTAGCATGTCCAACATAATTTATATCTTGGAGAAATTGACATTTGGCGACCTACTTGGATGACTGCTGGATGGTGTGGAGGGGGATACTGTTTTCTTGCAGGAATTTGTGGAATACTTAAATCAAAACAAATGGGGCATTCAATTTACTTTGAGTGCTCATAAGGATTCCATCACTGTCCTAGATGTTACTATCACTAGGGATACAGACCATACATTAAAAACTGAGGTTTTTCATAAATATCCTCAGTACAACACTCTCCTGCATGCTCACAGTCATCACCCCCGACACATCATCTGCAATAAACCTGTCACAATTTCTTAGAATGTGTCGCATCTGTTCCTCACATGACACTTAAGCCCGTTATGAACAGGATCTACACACCCGATTTATTCAGAGGGGATACAGTGATGACAACATTTGTCAGGCTAGGGATTTTGCTAGACAACAATCCAGATCTGACTTGTTACAATATAAACAGTCTGGTGTTGATAAAGATATACAACAGCCCATCCGATTGGTTAAAACGTTTGGACGAAATATTCAAACCACGTCAATATGCCAGCCTCCAGGTGGTCAGAGTCTGGAATTACATATAAAAATATGTAAAATCCTGTGAATAATCCCAGAGTGCTGTTAAAGTGTAGGAAACATCATGCCATGATGTTTTAAACATGTTTTTTGAGTCTGTGGGTGCAGTACTCCTTTAACACACATCAATAACCATCACTGGGACATTCTAAAAGCCAATGCTAAGCTCAATGAAATTCTTCCCTCTACATGCTCTCTCTCTTTTCGTAGGGGACCCACTTTGGGGTCTCATTTTAGTCATTATAAACGTAAGGTCCCACCTTCACTCCAACAATTCACTATATTTGGGAATAAGGTTAAGGGCTGTGTACCCTGTGGACATGCATGTCCTCACATATTTAAAACCAATACGTTCACCAGCTCCAATACCCCCAAGGTATACGATATCTTATGTTTTGGGAATTGTAGTACTGAATGGATTGTGTATTTGGCTACCTGTTCTTGTTCAGCATTTTATATAGGACAAACATCTAGAACATTGAGGCTTCGGATTTCCGAACACCTCAGTGAGATCAGGAACAGGAGAGCCACAAATGCTTTGTATAAGCACACCTTAATTCACAAAATGGCCAAGTTTACATTCATAGTTATTGACAAGGTCCATGGTCAATGTTTTTCTAAAGTTGGCTGGCACACTTTATTAAATAATAAAGAATCAGGTTGGATTATTGGGCTGGGAGGTTTGTTCAAACCTGGCCTTAATGAGTTGTCTTAGCTTTTTAACCAACCAATAATATTCCTGAATGCTAATGATGCTTCTTATTTAAGGGTCTGGTAATTTTTGGTTGTCATTAAGCACTGAGGAAGGCTGTTGCTGAAACCGGTATGCTGTTTGTCTTTTGAGCTACCACAATAAAGTATTTTTGAGTCATCATCATCTTTGTGCTTGACCTTTTTGTTTTTTTTTCAGTTATTGCCTTTGGTTTGGTCTGTGCACATCCATACGTGTGGGTGCTTGTGTTTGCTGCCATAGGAAGGGAACCAAATTTGTCGAGGCCAGTATGGTGGAATGAGTATTAACCTGCTTCTCAACATGTTGGCTTCCTAAAGGACTTTGGGCATCAAGGGAAAAAGAGGAAATGCATAAAGGAGACCTGGGGGCCAATCGTGCACAAGTGCATCCCTTGGTGACTCTCCCAGAGAGGGGATCAGGGCAAAATAGCTGCTGCTGCATTTGGCATTCACGGACGTGGTAAAAAGGTCACAACAAGGCTTGCCCCACTGGTGAAAAATCTGTTTTGCCATTTCTTGTTTCAGGGACCACTGGTGAGGTATTAGAATAGCTCTGCTGAGTTTGTCTGCAATCAAGTTGGATCTCCCCAGGATATGCGTTGCTACTAGAAAACGTTGGGAAGAGACTGCCCACTGCCATAATCTTTGAGCATCTCGACACAGGGGGTAAGATCTGGTTCCACCTTGTTTGTTTATATACCACATGACTGACATACTGTCTGTCTGGATTGCAATTGTTCCTAGTGGAAGGGAGTTGTGAAATGCCTGCAACGTCAACAGCACCTCTCTCATCTGTAGGACACTGATATGCTGCAAGTGGTTCTCGTATTCCTGTCAAACTCCTTGGACCATCTTCCCCACATAATGCCCCCCCACCCTATCTGGGAAGCATCCGTGGTCACGATAGCTATTGGTTGAGGGGGAATGAACTGTATGCCCAGAACCACCTGAAAAGAATGAAGCCACCAGCGGAGGTCTCTCTTGCAGGATTCCATTATGATAATCTTGTGGGATATGGGCAGTTCCTGCATGGACCATGGGGTGAAAAGTAACCACTGGAGAACTCTCACTTGTAAGCGTGCGAGCGGTACCAAGATTATCGCTGCCACCATCAAACCCAAGATCTTTAGAACACCCTTTGCCTATACTTTCTTCTTTGTCAGAACTTTCTGTATCTGTTGGTGTAGGGTTCATATCCTGTCGGGAGGAAGTTTGGCTACCATTTCTCTTGTTTTTAAGTCTGCTCCTATAAATACAATACGTTGTGATGGCAACAAGGCAGACTTTTCGAAATTTATTGTAATGCCTAGTTGAGAGCAAAGGTGTGGTGGTGTCTTTTGCTCTGGTGAGTAGATACTTGGTGGTAGCAGTTAGGTGCCAGTCGTCCAAGTACGGAAACACCCAGAATCCTAGATGCTTCAAGTGAGTCGTGACTACTGCCATGCATTTGGTGAACACTCTGGGGGCTGTACTGAGACCAAAGGGCAGAGCCCAGAATTGGCAATGACTGGCTCCCAGCTGAAAACATAAGTGAATCCGGGATCGCCTGTCCATCTTTATATGGTAGTACGCATCCTGGAGATCTATCGAGCACATCCAATTGTCTTTCCCCAGAAAGGGGAGTATGGACTGCAGTGTCACTATCCGGAACATTGATTTTTTTACAGATTTGTTTAGTCTGCTGAGATACAAAACGGGCCTACAGTCCCCCGTCTTTTTCGGAACTAAAAAGAACATTGAGTAAGTTCCGGATCCAATTTGGTCTGTGGGGACGTCTTGGATGACTCTTTGTTCTAGCAACCTTTGAACTTCTAGGGTTGCCTGGTCCCTCTGATTGAGTGGAACATCCGGGACTGACCTTTTTTTTGAAGGGGAAGAGGAAAAGGGTATACAGTACCCTCTGGATATGATCGTTTGGACCCATTTTTAATTTTTTATGTTTAGCCAGGCATTTGGGTACAGTGACAAGCGACCCCCCGACTGCCTCCAGAGTTGGACAGGCAGGCCTCCTTTCAGGAGCGCTGGAAGGGCCTACCAAGGAATGTATCCCTGTCCCCCTGATTTTGCGGACCCCTTCTGCTGCAAGGTTGGCGTCTTCCATTGCTGTTACCCCCTCTGCCCCTGAGGGAAGAATCACACTTGTGTCCAGAAAGGCTCTTTGGAACTTACAGAACCACACCCCCCTTCTGACCTTTGCGGTAAGGCCTGCTAGGGAGGGAGAAACAGACTCCCACAGCAGAAAGAGTCTTTCCTTCTTGCTCGCACCTGGTGAGAGTCTCTTTCACTTTAGGCCCAAACAAGGATGAACCATCAAATGGAGAGCTGATAAAGGAAGACTTGAAGGGCTCTGCAAACTCGCATAAGCGCATCCAGGAATGTCTCCTTAGGGAGATTCTTGTATCCGCTGCCCTACTCGCTCCATCAGCCTCTTAAGATATAAGCCACATGGAGGAGTTTACCACTGAAGTTAAGGTAGCAAGCTGAGAGGTCACCTTGTCTGAAATCTCCGGAGCTGTAAAACCTTGGAGCGTATCTCCCAACTCCTTCAGGAGATCCCTCTGAAGCCTGGTAAAATGGGTCAAATAATTCAGAGATCTGAGGGTAAAGGCTGCTGAAGGGAACATACGCTTTCTGTACCTGTCCATCATACAAGATTCCTTATTCAAAAAAGCCGGAGCGGATCTCGGTTCCGACAGTTCCAGTGGACGGTTCAAACTCCGGAGCTGTAGAAGCAGATTTCTTTGAAGATTTGTCAGATCTAGGGGATTGACACTGGTGAGGGGATTTGGAGGAACTCTGTTTTCCTTCTCAGGCCTCAGACAAAGGAGCCTTCAACAAACCCCTAACAATCAATTTATTTTTTCTCTCCAACAACACCCTGGCGCTGAAAGCGTGGCAGAAAGAACAGGACTCCTGCAGCTGGACCACACCCAAATATACACACAACTGGTGTGGCCATCTGTCAGGGATATTCTTTGACTCCATCAGTCACACTTCTTGAAGCCGGAAGGCTTTGTTTCTTTAGAATCTTTTGACATAACTACCTAATAGTACTAACACCAACAACAATCAAAACACAGCAACACTTTTTTTTTTTTAACAGAACACAACTAACAAAACAGAGAGACCAGAGGAGAAGTCTCTAACTCTAACGACAGTCTCCTCTAGCCAGTGGAGAAGTCTCTAACTTAAAAGGCAACTCCTCTAAGAAAGGCGACAGGGAAGGAAGAAAGCCCTCTAATTTAAACAGATGGAAAAGGAGTCCTCTAACTTAAATGAACTCCTTACGCTACAGAAAAGGGGTCTGACAGAATACATTAATACAAACAGCAAAAATGCTCTACAATCAAAGAAATTGGCCGGGACAGGGAATCAGATAAAGGCCTAGCAAACGTACGAAGGCCAGCAACAGCAGTGACACCAAATTGCGACAAAGTCACAAATATCGGACTAACAAACTAACAGTAACACAAAATAACCAACACGGTAAGAATTTAGACTAAAAATTAGCACAAAAGAGAAAAAAAGATTCCACTTAGCCTGAAGCCTAGTAGGAAGCACCCGATCTAGTTTAGCGGCAAACGAGATCTGGGTAATCTCTCTAAGCATGATGGGATAGGGTATTGCCTCGAGCCAGTGGAAGCTCTCGAGCTTTAGTGTAGGCCGAGTGAGAAACGATACTCGGTTCCAAACCCAACCAGCAAGAATGAAGCACCCGATCTAGTTTAGCGGAAACAAGATCTAGGTAATCTCTCTAAGCATGATGGGATAGGGTATTGCCTCGAGCCAGTGAAAGCTCTCAAGCTTTAGTGTAGGCAGAGTCAGAACCGATACTCGGTTCTGAACCCAACCAGCAAAAATGAAGGCAAGATAGGACAACATAACCTTTACAATTATTTTTGGATTTGTCTAAGATTAATCAGCTAAGAGGTTGACAGGCATGCTTCTAACCCACCTCAACCCTGATGGTTCCTTATTTGCTCACCTTGCTTCCTACCTTCTGCTTCCTTCCCCTTTTCACTTTTGTCCTAAACTCTCTTTCCAATTTTTTAATCTGGTCAAAAAATAAACAAACACACCAGACACATGCCCAAAAAACATCTTTCTTGATTTATGCATTGCAGAACAGGTCACAGAGAACAAAGCCAATGCCCATTAATAACTAATGAAAAATTGCTCTTCTCGTCATGTGACAAAATGAAGTCCAGTTCATGTCATGCACCACTGATATTGCCATTGGTCATGTAAATGAGCTGAGCATCAATGCGTGACACCATGCAAATCTGAAATATGAAGCCCTTGAGTCTAACTGCTCAGTGTACTTATGAAGTGATTCATACAGTGCCGGTGGAGATGGTTGAGTGTTCTAATCCCCTGAGGGCTGTATGTTGTTTTACAATGTTCATTTTATAGTCTGTTAATGTGTTACATTCCCTTGAAATGTGTGTTTCAAGACACCTTCAGTTTGAGTACTCCTCTGGCTAACCTTGTTAATGCACTGGCATACAAAATATTACTAAGAAGGGCATGGATTCAAATTCCTTGAGACACATCTTTCTTTTCTTGTTATCAGTATGCAAATGTGCTATATTACCCAGACAGGTGTTTTGTGACACCTTCTGTGGGAGTGCTTTGGTGGCTCCCCTTGCTAATGCACTGGAATAGAGAATATCACTAAGAAAGGCATGTGCTCAAATCCTTTGAGGCCTGTCTTTCTTTTATCAATTTGCTAATGGGCTACATTATCTTTAAATGTGTGTTTTAAGATGCTATTGGTATGGGTGCTTCTATGGCTCATCTTGTTAAAGAAGTGAGGATATATGCAAGTGGACTGAGTTGATGGGTCAGCCCCTCACAGGGTTTCATGCTTTCCTTTTTAATCATATTTACACTGTAGTACATCTGATCAAATTCTGATGTTGACAAGATAGGTGTAGATCAGTGCTATATGTTTCTTTACTTTACCCCACCTCCCTTATCTATACTTGACATAATTCTACATTCAGATATTGCCATACCCCCTTCCATACCTCTCAACTGTCCAAATATAGTGGAATGTCTGATTTTTGCCTCATATGTCCTCCCCACAGTCGAGTGGCGTTCGAAAGACATGCGTGAATGGGCATGCCTTCGCTGAAGGTTGGGTATCGGGCTGGCACCTCGGCACCATAAAAATCTACTGCCAATCATTAGCAGACCGGAGTTCCGCTGTGGCGACCCCTAACCGGGAAAAGCCGAAAGAAAGAAGAAGATCTTTGCTCAGTTCCTCATAAATATTTTGGTTTTCTGGCAAATCAGTAAGGATTGAAGCAACTAATTAAAAACATACATTTGAGTTTCAAACTTCATATCCTTAAGAAAATGCATGTTAACTTAAATTCTGTTATTCTAACAACTTTCCAAGTTTATAAGAACTTCTTCTTTCGGCTTTTCCTGGTTAGGGGTCGCCACAGCGGATCACCTGTCTGCTCATGATTGGCAGTGGAGTTTTACGGTGTCGAGTTGCCAGCCTGGCGTCCAACCTTCCACAAAAGGCACACACACTCACATCTAGGGCCAATTTAGAGTGTCCAATCCACCTACAGCATGTCTTTGGAATGTGGGAGAAAACCGGAGCACCAGGAGGAAACCCACGCGACCACAGGGAAGACATGCAGACTCCACACAGAAGGCACCCCAGCTGAGGACTGAACCAGAGAACCTCTTGCTGTGAGGTGGCAACGCTAACCGCTGCACCACCGTGGACGCCCTTCCAAGTTTATAAGAACAATATTTAAAATATGTCCCAGTTATGGCACAGTTTCTTTAGTGTATCAGTGCAGTTCATGTTTTAATTTGATTTTATTTCTTAAAACTTAGTGAGCTTTATTAAGCTTAGCCAATTATTTTCTTTTTAGGCTGCAGAACTTGGCAGTATATTCTATAATAGGCCTGATCAAAGATAAATATAGGAGTACAATAATGTCATGAGATCTACTTGTTATGTCTCTGTATATTCAGTATGGTATAGGGTACGTCTTTCTGATTTTTATTGTGAGATACTGCTGCAAGCTTAATTTAGTCCTTCTAATGATTTTAAGAGCATTTATTTCATTGTTTATTTTATTATCTTCCTATTAATACTGTAATCAAAGGTAGACACATTTTTTCCAAATACTGCTTTTAATGGTATTGATGTCAGGACTGCTGCTATTGTAGCAACTACTGATTTTGTTTAACAGTGTGGAGGGCAGAAGAGGAAGGACCCCCCCCCCAGTGAACAATACGAGAACTTTGAAGAAAATGTGGGCCCCGATTCAGGTGGACTAGTTTGTTACATATTGCAGCATGCCCTGACAGGGGCAGAACTTTCTTTGTTGAACAAAGGTTTGGGTTTCATTCCTTCATCACCTTCTAACATTTTTGAAGACATTAATTCAATTACGTATGTTTGCACGTAATGTATCACTGAAAATGATGTTTGAATGTGCTAATCAAACTGAAGTGAGTGCTTTTAAAAAAAACAAGTGTTTTTATGCCTACTATGCAGCCAGTAGTGGAAGTATTTTTATGTGCATGTGAAACAGATTTGTATTATTTTTTTGAGAGAAGGAAACTGTCTATGTGTAATAGTAACTTAAATTTAGATGAACGAGAAGCATCGAATTCCTTACAGCATAACATGAATGTGGTCATTCGACCAGCTGATAAGGGGGGTCTGGTGGTTGTACTGGATGCTGATTATTATTTTGAAAGTATGAAAGTTATGCTACAGGATGAGGAAGTATACAAGGTTGTGGACCTAGGAGTAGTTGAATGGATGAAAGGGAATATAATAAGGACATTGGATGAATGTAAATGTATGGGTATTATCACCAGCAAATTGTTTGAGTTCTTTTAAGTGGATGATCCACTTGTTCCTCAGATGCATGGACTCCCGAAAATTCATAAACATCCCACCCAACCAAAGTTTAGGCCCATAGTGGCTGGGAGTGGATGGCTGACCGAACCAATGTCAATTTACCTGGATCAGCAGCTCAGGATAGTATTGGGTGAATGTCCAACTGTCCTAAGGGACACTAAGCATTCCCTGAGAGATTTATTTCAAATGGTTATCAGATCCTAATTATGAAGGAATGGATTTTTTAGTTACACTAGATGTAGTATTATTGTTTACCTCGATACCAAATCAGGAGGGTATAGATGTGGTTAAATCATACCTGGTAAGGAGTGGGCAGATGGGTAGGCAGCAAGTGGATTTGTTATGTTTACTTTGGGGTTAACATTCAAGCATAATTTGTTTTTGTTTGATGGGACTTGTTACTGGCAAAAATCAGGCATTGCGATGGGCACTAGTTATGCCAATTCATACACTAATCTGATAATGGCCGAGTTGGAGCATCATAATATACTGAGTGTGCAGAGTGCCAATATTTGTTTTTATTGACGTTTTGTCGACAACCTTTTTCTTGGATTGAAAGGGGATGAATTGAGTTTGACTGAATTTGTACACAAATTGAATAACAGTAGCGGTTTCTTGAAGTTTACTATGAAACACTCCAGTACAAAAATGGAGTTTTTAGATGTAGAGGTTTTGAGAGATCAGAATGGTGGTTTGTTGACTAAAATTCATAGGAAGGATTGTTATCATCCAGGGTTTTTGCACAGAGACAGTATGCACCCCTAGCACATTTTCCCCAATATCAAGAACGGTCAGGCCATGCGGGTGTCACGTTTGTCCTGTGAAACCCAGGAGTTTGAAAGTACCCAAGGCATTTGAAAGAAGGGGTTATACCCAAACTGAAGTGGATAGAGCTTATGAACAAATGCTTAGGGAGTGGAATACTAGAGGCAGACCATATTTTTCAGGGGAAAGGAGGTTTAAAATGAATAGACAGCGGCAGGGGGACAATATGTCTATGGTTCTGTCATACACTAAACACATTGGGAAAGTAAGGGATATAAGGAAAACCTGGAGCATCCTGCAAGTGGATGAGAGGCTCAGTGGGCTGGTAGGGTCCAGACCCAGGTTTATTTACAGAAATAAGAAGACGTTGAAGCAAATGTTGTGCTATTCGTATGTTCCCAAGATGACTAAAGAAAGTTTATTAGGTACTAGGAAGGGCAATGGGTGTGCATTTTGTGAGTATGTGGATGAGTCCCAGTACTTTAAGCACCCAGGAACTGGTCACCTATGGCAGTTGAGAGTTACCGCTGATTGTAATACTAAGAACGTGATTTATGTGGCCCATTGCCAAGTATGTTTTAGGTTTTATGAGAGTAAAACAAATCATCGGCTAAGGAAACGTATTAGGGACCACCTCTACTGCACCTGGAAGGGTTTTGACTATAGTGCTCTAGCGAAAAAAGAAGTTATGTCTTACCATAACGTTCCATCTGTGTTGTAGATCTTTATCCATTCATTACTGATAGGACTTCGGTTCCATCCTCGGAACCGACACGGCTGTTTCCAAGCTTGCTCCAGCCAAAAACTCTCAGTTAAGACCTACCCATAATGCACCTCTCAGTCTCTTCAGATCGAGTTTGCCCGCCCTTATATTATAGAGATAATAAAAGAGACAGTAGGAGGCTCTGTCTGAGCAAATACCTTAAACCAGGAGATCCTAAAGTCCACCAGAAGTCCAGGCAGGGGGAAGGAGGGCTGGAAGTAATGACTGAATAAAGGTCTACAACACATATGGAACGTTATGGTAAGACATAACTTCTTTATCTGATGTTGTAAATCTTTATTCATTCCTTACTGATAGGACCGAGTCCCCAGCTACTTGAGTCCTGGGTGGCCCTAAGGAAGGCTATTCCTGAGCACCATAGAACCAAAAGATGCTCGTCCCCTGGAGGCCAAACCCAATTTGTAATGAGTGATAAAGGTATGAGGTCTTACCCAAGTGACTGCTGCACAGATATCATCCATAGAGGCTCTGGAATGAAAAGCCTCAGAAGTAGCCATCGATCTAGTGGAATGTGCCTTTTCTCTGGTAGGTAAAGACAGTTTATTCTGATGGTAGATAAAGGTAATGATGTTTCTAAGCCAGGAAGATAGAGTCACTTTTGAGACAGGTTTACCCAATCTGGATCCCGCAAAGGCCACAAACAACTGATACATTTTTCTGAAAGATTTAGTTCTGTCCAAGTAAAAACGAAGTTGCCTATGAACATCAAGGGTATGCAAAAGATACTCCCCTCTATTTGAATGTTGAGGGAAGAAGACCAGCAGGTCAACAGACTGGTTAACTGAAAATCCAGAAATGACCTTGGGCAAGAAAGATGAGTCCGTATGTAGGGACACTCTATCCCTATGGAAAATCAAGTAAGGTCTCTTGACACTCAAGGTCTGCAACTCAGATACTCTTCTCGCTGAGGTAAGGACTACTAGAAGTAGAATCTTCCAAGACAAAAATTTTATATCACATGAATTAGAAGGTTCGAAAGGAGGGCTTGTTAATGACTGAAGCACCAAAGTCAAGTCCCAAGGCTCTATGGAGGGCTTGACAGGAGATTTAATATGTAACACTCCTTTCAAGAAAGTTTTGCACAGATGGTGTGACATAACAGAAAAATTATCGAATCCATTGTGAAAATCTGCAATAGCCACTAAATGTACAGCAATTGTCGATGTTGAAGCTCCTGCATGTAGAAGAGTAGTCAGGTACTGTAGGATCTTCTGAATAGGATAGAAAAAGGGTCTATGTCATGATCTTTGGCCCATGTACGAAATATCAGGTAGTCTGGCAATCATCAAAAGTGGAGAAACCAAGCTGTGAGATTGAGGCTGTGGAGATTTGGTTGAATCAGTCTCTGAGGATGAGATAGCAGACCCTGGGATTGATCCAGGATCCACAGGCTGTGAATCAGATGAGGCCATAGGAAAGGAAATCAGACTTGACGGGGCCAACAAGGGGCAATGAGGATCACTTTGCTTCTCAACCTTTGAGCTTTCTGGAGGAATTTCGGGATGAGGGGAAATGAGGGAAAGGAGTACAGCAGACTCGGGGGCCAATTGTGCGTCAGAGTATCCCTCAGTGATTCCCCCTGAGGGGGGATCAGGGCAAAGTAGCTTCTGCATTTGTTGTTTAGAGGGGAAGCAAACAGGTCACAGCAAGGTCTGCCCCAACAGCGGAAGATCTGATCCGTTATTACAGGACTGAGGGACCACTCATAAGGCATCAGGATGTTCCTGCTTAGATTGTCCGCAATAATGTTGGAACTCCCGGGAATGTGCGTTGCTACAAGAAAGGGGTTGGAAGCTATCTCCCAATGCCAAATTCTCATGGCTTCCCGACACAGGGGGTAAGACTTGGTTCCGCCTTGTTTGTTTTTATACCAGACGACTGACATGTTGTCCGACTGAATTGCAATGGTCCCTGAACAGAGGGATGTATGGAATGCTTGCAATGCTAAGAGAACTGCCCTCAATTCCAGGACATTTATGTGCAAATTGGCCTCCATGGGGGACCAGGTGCCTTGGACTGTCTTTCCCTGGAAATGCCCCCCCCCCCCCCCCAGCAGGGAAGCGTCCGTGGTCACCATGGCCCTGGACTGAGGAAGGCAGAACGGTCGACACCAGAGATTTGATTCTGGCTTCATCCACCAAAGCATTTCTTTCTTGCAAAGATTTGCAAGGTGTATCAAGTGGTCGAGAGGATGGGCTAAGATCGACCACTGTGATGAAATGAGCCACTGTATTAGTCTCATGTGCAACCTTGCCAGCAGAACTAAGGTAATCGTTGTTGCCATAGAGCCCAAAAGTTGAAGTACAAGGCATGCTGGTAAAAAAGTTTGCTGGAGGAGTACTGGAACCTGGCTTCTTATTTTTGAGAGCCTGTGAGGAGGAAGGGAAGCTTGACAGGATGTTATGTCGATCGCTCCAATAAATTCCATTGTTTTTGTTGGGGACATCTGAGATTTTTCCTTGTTGATCATAATCCCTAAGCGAAGAACAAGCAAGGCCTTGAATGTAAGAGGCTGTGGATGAAAAGATTCCTGGTCATGGCGATAAGGAGACAATCGTCTAGATACGGAAACACCTGGAATCCTTGTAATCAAAGATGAGCTACTACAACTGCCAAACATTTGGTGAACACTCGGGGGGGAGCTCTCAAGAGACCGAATGGCAGTACCCTGAACTGGTAGTGATTGGCTGCCAGCCGGAAGCGGAGAAATCTCTGGGAGCGCTGGTCCATCTTTATGTGGTAATACACATCCTGGAGCTCTATAGAGCACATCCGGTTGTCCTTCCCTAGAAAGTGGAGGCTGGACTGTACCGTGACCATCTGCAATTTTTGAGGTTTTATAAATTTTGTTCAGTAGGCTGAGATCCAGGATTGGTCTCCAGTCCCCTGTCTTTTTTGGCACTAAAAAGAACCTTGAATAAAAACCGGATCCTCTCTGGTCTGGTGGGACTGGCTGGATGACTCTTTTTCTTAGCAGCTTTTCGATTTCTAAAGCTGCTACCTCCCTCTGACTGGGTGTAACATCGGGGATGCGTTTAATGGGTCTGGGAGTATGATCGAATGGGATATGGTAGCCTCTGGATATTATTCTCTGCACCCATGCATTGGTAGTGATAAGTTGCCAGGCTTGTAGGTACAGAGAAAATCGACCCCCGACTGCTTCCAGAGGAAAGCAATCAGGCTGCTGCTCAGCAGTGTTGGTAGGGTCGGCCGGAGAAGGATTCTCTAGCACCCTGGTTATGTGGACCCCCTCTGCACCAAAAGTGGCTTCTTCCGGATGAGTTTCCCCCTCTGCCCCAGTCCTTCGGACTTTTTGAACCACAATTTCCCTCCCCTCTGGTTCCTGGAATAGGACCTCTTGGGGGTGGAAAAACGTATGCCCACAGCAGACAAGGTCTTTCCGTCTTTCTCACTTTGTGATAGTGTGTCTCGTACTTTGGGACCAAAGAGTGAAGATTCATCTACAGGCACATTGATGAAAGAAGACTTAAAGGGGTCTGCGAAATCACACAAACGCATCCAAGCATGCCGTCTCATGATGACGACTGATGCGGCTGCTCGAGCTGCTCCCTCGGTGGTGTGAGATATCAAGCGCATGGAGGAGTTTGAGATAGATTCCAGGGTAGCTAGCTGCGAGCTGACAGTGTCACGCACCTTATCAGGCAGTACTCCCGCCAAAGACGTAGACATTTCAGAAATTAGGTCACTTTGGAGGCAAATGAAGTGTGCCAGATAGTGCAGCGATCAAGTGGCAAAGGTCGCTAAAGAGTAGGTCACTTCCCCAGTCTGTCCATAGCCTGAGACTCCCTGTTCGGGGGATAAACAGTGGAACTATCTTCTGCCAGTTCCCTCTTGGTGGCCGCTGCCACGACAATGGAATCAACTATTAACTGCTTGGACAAATTGGGCTGGTCTTCGGGGGTGGATAAAATTTTGTCCGGCCTCCGAGGGACAGGTTCTACATTGTCCGGGGCCTTCCAGGCATGCTGCACGATCAGCTTTACAAGCTCATCTGCAGGTGGGGTCACCCGGGCAGTAGATGGCTGGGCACGGAAGGCCTGCAAGAACACTGATTCCTCCAAAGGGTTAGAGGACTTCCAGTCTCCCCTCTGCTTGAGAATTTTGAGAACGTCTCCAAATGACACGTCTTCAGGGGGAAACCATGGAGACCCTTCTCCCTCAAAGCAATTGCTGTCCTCAGTGATATATTCCTCAGGGGAATCAAGGTGCTTCCTCTTGCACTGTTTCTTCTGGGGTGGCTCCCCAGTGGGATCTTCTGAGGAGGACTCCGGAGAAAGAGTTCCCTTCAAGGGAAGGTCTTGCGGCTCCCGTGCCCGGGATCCTAGAGTAGGGGGTTGGGACAGCTGCATGCTAGAGGGAGGTTCTAGTGTCAATGCCATTGGTGCTGACTGCGAGCCTGTTGAGGCAAGGACCCTCTCCATCACCTGGAAAGCAGGCCCGCCCCAAGGAGGGATGGGCGCCCAGAACCGAGAAGGACAATCTTGGAACCAGGGTCACACCCCGCCTTGAGGAGCCCACCTCCAGGTGAGGAGCTCCGAGAGGACTGGTAGCTGTCAGTGGAACTGTGGATAAAGACGGTGCAAGCGAAAAAATAGGTGCCAAACTAGGAACCACGGTGCCGACAACGCAAACACTGCTCCGAGAGTGCAGTGGTTCCAACGGAGCTGATGCGCCAAGAGTAATCGGTGCAGACAGGGGAACCTCCGCAGTCAGAGCCGAGACAGAATGCACCAGGGTGGTCATCATTACCGAAGTCTCCGGGGCCTGGGAAGAGGCCGGAGGAGGATACACTGGTGAGTATGTCGTGAAAGGGTCCGTTCCAAAGGGGACGGAAGACCTAGCAAGGGTGGTCAATCCTCTAGCTGCCAGAAGCTGGTCCACAACCTGCACTACATCTTGTTCTGAAAGGCTCTTGGTGGATCTGTAAGAGGCTGCTGAAGGAGAGTCAGGTCTTTCAAGAAAGGGGCTAAATTGATGCCCCAAAAAAGGGTCGTAAGTTGGAGAACATCTGGTTCTGGGAAGGTGTTCAACCTTTGGAACCGACAGGGTCATTGTCTGTGGAGCCGTATAAGCTATCGACACAGTGGCCGGGGATAGTGCCGAAGGGGGTAAGGTAGTCAAAACCAGTGTCAGAACCAAAGCGGCACTGAAGACGATGGTACTGAAGCCTGTAGCGTAATAGAAGTCAAGATCAGAGGAAGCGCTGAAGGAGAAGACACAGAGTCTGGTGCCAAGGTTGTCTGCGCCGAAGGCACCGGAGAAGCTCAGTGTTGACTCGGTTCCGAAACAGATGGAGATGTAGGAACCGAGTGACTCCGTTTCTCTTTGTGTTTTTTAGTCTTAGGAGGTGGTGAGACCTCCATCCCAGAGAGAGCCTCCAAAAAAGCCGTTTTCATCAAACCTTTCAAAATCAATTTGTTTTTGCGCTCAGCTAGAGTGCGTTTACTGAAACTGGAGCAGATATCACACGAGGCATTTATATGGTCAACGCCCAAACAATAAACGCACAGAGCGTGACCATCTGAGTTGGGCATCTTACGCCCACACTTATAGCAACTGCTTAAACTCCAATTTAGCTTTTTCCGACATAATGACACTAATCTAAGCTGACATAAACAGTCAAGAAAAGAAAACAACAGCAGAGTGAAAGAGAAAAGTTTTTTTTTTTATATATTGAAAGAAAGAAAGAGAAGAGTACCAACAATGGTACCTAGAAATACCACAAGTGGTAAGAAGAGGGCCTACCAAGGTAGGAGAGAGGGACAGTATCAACGATGGTATAAAGGTAACTACCAAAAGTAGAGGGTAGGAAATAGAACAAGTCTATAGACGAGAGAAGAAAATTAACGAAAACTGACTAAAAATAAAGTATTGAGAGAAAATTAGACAAATTACACAAAACTCTACACTTAGCTTTGAGGGAAAAGGCTTGGTACATCTGACGAGGAATGCGGCAAACGAGATCTGAAGAGACTATGAGAGGGGCATTAGGGCAGGTCTTAGCTAAGAGTTTTTGGCTGCTGCGAGCTTGAAAATAGCCGTGTCAGTTCCGAGGACGGAACCGAAGTCCTATCAGCAAGGAATGAATAAAGATTTACATCATCAGATGATACTTTGCAGACAGGGGATGACCATATGTTCTTGTTTCAGGTTTTGCATGTGCAAGAAGAAAGTAAGAGAATGGGTGATTTGGTAAATAAGACAGACAATGCTGAACTACAATGGATACTGAGGTTGGGGCCACATTGTGGACTTGGCCTTAATGACTCTGTTTCACTGAAACCTGTCTTGAAGTCCAGAAAACTTAAGTGAATGAATGAAACCATGAACTGTCTGTGTTTGTGTGAGATTTCTCTTTAAATTTTACCCTTCAAGAGTTTTTAATTTGTTGTCAAGATATTTAATGAGTGGAGGTGTGTCTCCATGAACTGCTACTGACTGAATGTGTTTTAGTTTTGTATATAGATGGTAGTTTAGTTGCTACAATTTGTGTCTGAAGAAGCAATGTTTTACATTGTGAAAGCACCTACATCTGTTTAATAAAGACTTGTGGAAGAAGCTTGTAGAGACATTTGTGAGTTGCCTGTATTTGCCTTGTTCCAGCACACATACTTTTGGGATTTGTTCTACTATCGGTTAAGTAATTTATCTCTGATGTCTTTATGATAGCGTTAAATGATTTTGCAAGAATTAAGTTTGCAGTGTGTGTGTGATCAGTCTTTCATCCGCTGCTACTGTTACTTTGTCAAAAATGCAACCAGATTAAGTAGACAGGATCATTCTTTAGCAAAAGCGGATTTGTTCCAGGTCTTTTAATGTAAGGTTCCCCCCTTTTCGCTGGGCCATGTTTCTGTCATCATGCTGTTGCTAACACTTCATTTTTCTCCCTGTATTACACACAGTTTCAAGACACATTTCTTTGTGACCACATTAAGAGGTAATTGTGTATGGTAATACCACTGAGGTGACTGTAGTATTCTGCTGGTGTCTGTTGAAACTCTAAGCACTGCAATTATTCTTCTCAGAATAACAAAACTAAAAGTGAAAATGTAAAGGAATATGCATCAAGTCTGGGGCTACAGGATTCTTGAGTTTTCTTCTAATCTAAGATACAGAAATCTTAAGAATTAGTATATGTAAGTAGCAGGGGTGTGGAAGAGCAACCCCCCTGGGGGAGTGGTGCAGTGGGATGGACCACACCTGTAAAAGTGCTTTAGAAGTGTAAAAATAGGTTTTAGATGGGAAACTACTTTACCAACAAGGGAAGCTACAGACAGCTGGTTACATTACCAGATATGGAAACCATGTGTTGGTATGGTACCTGTAGAACAACTCTTTTCGTCTGATATATAAATCACTTTCAGTTTAGTTAAATGATAACTTTTTCTGTTTTGAGCCACATCGGCTTGCTCTCTAAGTGATGTTCATAATGTTCATGTGACATTGTAGGTGGAATCCCTTGCTTCTATTACTCTTGGGAAGTGTGCAGTAAGACAATTTAACTGCACTACTGAAGATGCACAACTCCTAGAAGGTCCTTGAAATGAATGTATTTAAGAAATGAGAAAGAAGGCAGTCCTTCTTTCCTTACTTGACATATCCATACCGAACCATATGCACAAAAATTGTAGATAAACAGTATCACTGCACAAACAGTAAATGAGTGCAGAAGGTTCCAAATGAGGATTAAAATAAAACACTTTCATACACAAATAATTCAAAAGCAAGAAAACCAAATATGCAGAATCTGACAAGGATCTTCAGTATCAAGCACATAACACTTGTAACTGTATATGATCATGGTTAAGCACTCAATGCAGGCTACAAAGTAGAAAAAGCACACAAATCCATAACCTCCAACTTGTATAAGAGCATTCTTAAATGAAGATCTTCTATCATATTATCAGTAAAATGAATAATGTATGATGCCTAAGGGATACTGACTGCATTAAGAAAAGATGAAGATTACATTAAAAAGAAGAATGTAATAAGGCATCACCAGTGGCACAAAGATGTAAAGAAATCACTCCAGAACAAGCAACCTGAGTGGAATTAATGGCTCAGGCGCTTCAAAGCGCAGACAGGGAAGATGGTGTGTCTATCTTGAAGGGGGTGAGCATGTGTGGTGACCCTTGAACTCTGGTAGAGGGTATACCTCAGAAGAACGCTGACCTGGTAGAGGAGCAGGTAGAGATCATGCAGGCATAACCACACTAAAACTCTTGGATAAGGCATGTATCCATGCCATTCCTCATTTCCTGCTCACCCTAAGATATATATCAGCACTGTGGGGGAGGGAGTTAAGTCTGGCAAAATCCTGGAACCCCTCTGAATGACGGCACTGCTTACAGTAACTTGACCCTCACCGCCAGGGATGAGAGAAGTCAAACCAATGAAGATACCCTCTTGATCTGGAAGAAAAGTATGTGCCAAATGAGAGACAGAAGGGAGGCCTGACTATTCAAAGGGGTCACACACACATGCCCACATACACACAAACACACACACTCTTAAAAAAAGATGAACGAAACAAGAAAGAAGGGCAATAGATAAGGTGATGCAAAAGTAGGAAATGAATGCCAAAATGCTCCAGTCCTGCAAAGAAAGTAGGTTCTAAAAAATAAGCAATCTACTGGTTGCATTGTTGCTTTCTCCACCTTTTTTTTGGAAGTGTTTGAAAATGAAATGAAGACTGAAAGACTAGGAGAGTCAATTATGCTATGATTGCTGTGGAGGAGGCAAATAAACTCTGGAGCTCTGTGGTACTCTGTTTACAGTTTTATCTTTCAGAAAATCAAAAAGTATATATATATATATATATATATATATATATATATATATACACACACACACACACACACACACACACACACATATATGGGAGTTGCAGAGTGAGTGGTGTTGTCTCACAAAAAGAGATCCTCTGCATTGATCTTCAGCTGGGGTACTTTTTGAGTAGAGTCTGCATATCCTCTCTGTGTTCACATGGGTTTTCTTTAGATACTCCTGTTTCCTCCCACATTTCAAAGCCAAGCAGTAGGTAAACTGGACAGTAAACTGTCATAGATGAGAATGCCTGTGTGTGGTATACATAAACAACTATATCAGAGCTAGCTACCTGGTGGCGTGAACACTGACTCTAGATAATGGTCAGTTTGATATGACACCCCAACCCCATGGGTAAAAATGGGGAAAAAGGGTGCACGTGGGTTTGCTAATGGAGAAGTTAGCTTGAGACATCAGCCCACTCCTGCTTCACCCAATGGACTGAGTTTAATTTCGTATTTGTCCGATTTAATAACCAACTGTGCAGCAAAGGTATTGGAAACATCCCCAATGTGTTGTGGTAAAGGTTTGGTTAGCTGCAGTACAGGGAATCCCTCTGTAACTCTTCCTCATTACTTCATGACTGTTTAGCATAGCAGGCGACAATACAGTGGTCACAGAGAACATGAAAGATATTCAGGTCTCACTCGATTCACTTACTGCAATTTTAAAGCAGACTACAACTGAAGTGCATCAAATCAAGGTCAGACTACATCTCATGAAGCCAAATTATCTAATACAGAGGAGTCCGTAGCCCAGCAACATCAGCTATTGCAGGACCAATAAGCCATAGCAGGAATGAATTCACTCCAAATCCAGGATCTACAGGAGTCTAACAAATGCATTAGCCCTTAAGTAGGAAGACTAGAAAGTCTGGCTAGGAGCAACAATGTACGCATTATTCAGTTACCAGAATTGGCTGAAGGAGCTAGCTCTCTGCAATTTGTAAAAATGAAACGTGTGTGCTACTGAGATCCTCACACCCACTGATCGAGATGCCACACTGTGCAGAAGTACAGTTGTGTATAATCTTAACATAACAGTAGATGTTCTTCTTTTCACTGTTGCATTATTCATTACAGTAGGGATGTCCCGCCCTGGGCAGCCTGTAACGTGGCCAGTATAAATAAGCTTAAAAGAGATTTTGTTTGTGCTGTATGTCACATTTATGTTCCTCGCACAGAACGTAGGACATAAAAGGGATGTACAGACACAACTACCTGGAAATGAATTGCCCCATAAGAGAACAGTCATCACAGGACAAAGGAGTACATGCATATCCAGAAGGAAAAAATGCAGAATAAACAAGAGGGGGTTGGAGAGAGGGAGTCAATACTGCAACAGTGAAGAGGAGGACATCTACTTTTATGCTAAGATTTTACACAACTCTACTATGTCCTTCTGGGTCCCTATCAGATTACTGAAGTTTCAAAACTTCAAACATCATAAGGCTGAAACCATATGATCGAAGTTCTGAAACTACGAAACTAAAATAAAAAAATAAATAAATAAATAAATAAAATTTCCCCTGCACCTCCCACCCCCCTGCTAATTAAATATGCCAACTCCGAGATCACACTACAGCGAGGAAAAAAGAAGTTATGTCTTACCATAACGTTCCATCTGTGTTGTCGATCTTCATCAATCCTTGACAGTGGGTTCAGTTCCGAACCGCGTAACCGACTCAGCCATATCTTCCCAGCTCGCGCTCTCCAAACTGTTGAGCCAGGCACCACCCATAATGCTCCTCTCTAAAGTTACCTCAGATCGAGTTTGCTCAAGAATTTAGCAGATAGAAAAGTAGAAAAAAATGTGATCACCTAAATATAACATTGACTGAGGCCATCTATGAGTCCTTAAAAGGAAACTAGCTAAGGAATAATTCGGTCTACTAAGAGACTTAGGATGGGAGAAGGAGGGTGGGTATGTCAAGGATTGGTGAAGATTGACATCACAACTGGAAAGTTATGGTAAGACATAACTTCTTTATCAGATGTTGTCAATCTTCACCCAATCCTTGACAGTGGGACAGAATCCCTAGCTACTTTAGCCTTGAGAGGTCTCACGGAAGAATATTCCTACACACCACACAGCCAAAGGATGCTTGACCCCCCTCAAGACCTGATCTAGTTTGTAATGAGTGATAAAGGTATGATGAGAAGACCATGTAGCTGCTGCACAGACGTTGTCTAAAGAAGTTGTGGAATGAAAGAAGCTGATGTTGCCACAGCTCTTATTGAATGGGCTTGAACTGGTTTACGAAGTTGGCGACCTGTGCTAAATAAACGTGATGCAGTCTCTGAGCCACTTAGCTAAGGTAACCTTAGCAACTGGATTACCCAAATGGAGGGAAGACAAAGCTACAAATAGCTGATCTGATTTTCTAAAAGCCTTTGTCCTGTGAAGGTAAAAACATAGTTGTCTGTGTACGTCTAGCAAATGAAGGACACTTTTTCCTTTGTTAGAAAAATTAGGGAAAAATACTGGTAATTGCAGAGACTGACAAATGTTGGTTTCGGATAACACATTTGGTAAAAACGATGGATTTGTTCTAAGTGTAACTCTATCTTTATGAAAAATCAAGTAGGGTGATTTGCAGGATAGAGCTTGGAGCTCAGATACTCTTCTTGCAGAAGTGATAGCGACCAGGAATAAAGTCTTTCAGGACAAATATTTAAAGTCACAGGATGCTGTTGGTTCAAAGGGAGAATCAGTAAGGGCCTGAAGAAAAACAGTGAGATCCCAAGGGGGAGTTAGTTCCTTAAAAAGTATCAGGAGTCCTTTTAAGAAAGCTTTACAAAGCTTGTGAGACATTAGGGAAGAACCATTTAGGCCTGAATGAAAATTTGAAATTGATGCCAGATGGACTTTAATCGTAGATGTAGTGGAACCAGACTGGAACAATGTAGTTAGAAAATCTACAACTTCATTAATGGGACTGGTATAAGGGTATTGTCCTTTGTTCAAGGCCCATCTAGCAAATTTCTGCCATTTGTTTTGGTACAGTTTTCTGGTCAAAGGTTTGTGATGAGCAATAATAATTCACTGGACAGGAGAGGAGAGTAAAGGATGCCTGGCAATCATGAAAATTGGAGAAGCCATGCATTGAGCTTGAGATGTTGGGAGATTTGGATGAACCATACCCTCTGGGTGAGTAAGGAGATCTGGAGCTGGGTCCAAAATCCATGGTTTCCATATTAGATGAGGCCAAAGGAAGGGGAACCAAACTTGTTGAGGACAGAAGAGGACAATGAGGATTATTGTATTCTCCGTCCTTCTGGCTTTCTTTAGGAACTGAGATATGAGAGGAGTCGGGGGAAAGGCATATAGCAGACTGGGAGGCCAATAGTGGAGAACAGTGTCCCTGGGTGACTCTCCCAGATGGGGGATTAGGGCAAAGTAACTTCTGCATTTGTTGTTCATGTGAGAGGCAAAAAGGTTGCAGCAAGGTGGGCCCCAGTGGTGAAAAATCTTGTTCGGCACTACAGGATTGAGAGATCACTCGTGAGGCAAAAGAATCATTCTGCTCAACTCGTCCGCTATGATGCTGGAACTTCCAGGAATGTGCATTGCTGTCAGAAAGTGGTGGGAAGAAATCGCCCATTGCCAAACACCGAGTGCTTCTTGACAAAGTGGGTAGGATTTGGTTCCCCCTTGTTTATTAATATACCAGACTACTGACATGTTGTCTGAATCACTACTGTCCTGAAAGGAAGGGCATCTTGGAATGCTTGCAACAATAACAGCACTGCCCTCATTTCCAGAACACTGATGTGCGAGTTGGCCTCCAAATGGGACCATGTGCCTTGGACTGTCTTTCCCAGATAATGCCCCCCCCCCGACCCTATCCGGGAAGCATCCGTGGTCACTATGGCTTGGGGCTGGGGAAAAGTAAACAGCCGACCTAATAGAATCAGGTCAGAGTGCAGCCACCATTTGAGATCCTGTTTGCAACGGTTGGTGATCAGAATTTGGCAAGACACTGTGTGGTGTATCAGAGACCATTACGAAACTAGTAAAAACTGTAGGATTTGCACATGAAACCTTGCCAGAGGAACTAGCATGATTGATGCTGCCATGGAGCCTAATGTTTGAAGAACAAGTTTCGCTGGAACCCTGTTGCTCTGAAGGATTTGTCTGACCTGGAATCTGATACATTGAAGTCTCTCTGGATTGAGAGATACAGTACCTGAAACAGTATCTAAATGAGCTCATATAAAATCCAATTGCTGAGACGCTGAAGGGTGGACTTTTCAAAGTGTATTGTTATGCCTAGAAATGTACAAAGATTTATGGTGTAATCTCTTGCTTGTTCTAACAGACACCTGGTGGTAGCACTGAGGATCCAGTCGTCAAGATATGGAAAGACTCAAAAACCTTGCAGTCTCTAGTAAGCTGCAACCACTGCCATGCATTTGGAGAACACCCTGGGGGCCGTGGTAAGGCAAAAGGGCAATCCTCTGAATTGGAAATGACTGTCTCCTAGCCAGAAGCATAGAAACCTCCTGGCGTTTGTTTCCATTTTTATGTAGTAATAAGCGTCTTGGAGGTCTATAGAATACATCCAGTTGTCTTTTTCAAGAAAGGAAGTATCAACTGAACCCAGACCATCTGGAATTTGGTTTGGTGGACTGCCTTGTTGAACTGGCTGAGATCCAGAATGGGTCTCCAGTTTTTTTGGGCACTAAAAAGAATTTTGAGTAAACCCCAAATCCTGTTTGGTCTGGTGGGACTGTTTGGATGACTCTTCTGTCTAGCAGTTTTTGAATTTCTAAGACTGCTGCTTCCCTGTGATTGGGTGGAACAGCTGGGAGTCTTTTTTGGGATGTTGTACTCATAACTGGAATTTTGTAACATCTGGGTATTATTCCCTGCACCCATTTGTCTGAAGTTATCAACTGCCAGGCAAGTAGATACAGGGATAATCTCCCCCTGACTGCCTCACAAGGAAGGCAATCAGGCCCCTGTTCAGGGATGTTGACAGGAAGTTCCAGAGAAGAACTCTCTGGACCCCTGATTTTGCAGTCCATTTCTGCCCTTAGGGTGGTGTCTTCCATTGCTTCACCCTCTCTCCCGGAGGGAAGTCTTTGCCTCGTGAGTCTTGGAAAGACCCTTTGGATTTTTTAAACCATAGTCTTCCACTTCTTTGGTTCCTAGAATAAGGTCTCTGAGGAGTGGAGAAACGTATGCCTACGGCTGATAGGGTCTTACCATCTTTCTTACATCTGGCTAGGGTGTCTTTTACCTTAGGGCCAAAAAGGGTGGATCTGTCAAAAGGCACACTGACGAATGATACTTTAAATGGCTCCGCAAAGTCACACAAGTGCATCCAGGAATGCCTTCTAATGGCTATGCCTGAACCCGTTGCTCTAGTCGTCCCTTCAGCTGCATGGGCGATGAGCCTCATGGATGAACTGGAGATAGCATCAAGGGTTGCAAGCTGAGAGTAAACTTTGTTACGGACCCCCTTCAGCCGCTGCTCCTGACAGAATATTTGAAAGCTCTTTAATTAAATCTCTCTGTAATCTGGTAAAATGTTCCATATAATTCAAGGACTTTAGAGCGATGGTCGTTAAAACATAAACACGCTTCCCAAATCTATCCAAAGTCCTAGACTCCTTGTTAGGAGGATGGATAGTAGGACTCTCTTCAGCAAGTTTCTTTTTGGTGGCAGCCGCTATCACCATGGCATTGACAGGAATCCCTTAAGACCAATGTGGCTCATCCTTAGGGGCCGATAATATATGGTCAGGTCTCTTGGGGAATTGGCTCTATGGAGTCGGGCATCTTCCACGCCCCCTGAGTGATAAATTTAATAAGATCGTCAGTGGGCGGAGAGATCCAAGAAGTAGAGGGCTGGGCACAAAAAGCCTACAGGTATACTTATTCCTCCAAGGAAGGCTGAATAGAGGACCAGCCATACCTCTGTTTCAGGATTTCTAGGATGTCCCCAAAGGAAACATCATCAGGGGGTGAACTTGAGGAACCGTCCCCCTCATTAAAATCAGTATCTTTAGTGAAGAACTCTTCCGGAGAGTCCAGGTGCTTCCTCTTGCACTTCTTCTTTGCAGGGGCTTCCTCGGGGGATGATCCAGGGAAGTGTCCGAAGGGGAGACCACTGTGTCCGAAGTGGAGACCACTAAAGTGGGAGTCACCCGGGACTTTTGTGCTGTCTATCCCAGAGATGAGACTGATGGTAGCTTAGGTCATGAGGAAGTAGAAATCTCTCCCGACAGGGAGGGCAAAGACTGAGACTACCCAATGGACAATGCCTTCTCCGTTATCCTAAAGGCTGGCCCCCACATAGAGAGATGGGAGCCCGGAACCACGGTCACACCCCACACCAAGGAGGCAGCCTCTGGTACAGACGCCTGGGTCGACCTTACAAAGGCCAAGGTACCAAGGGACATGGACAGTTCTGAATGAAATGAAATTGATCCAAGCCCCTCTGACCCATCCAAAGAATCACGACCTCGGGAGACCCCTGGTGCCGAAGGGTTGGAGGAACTCGAGACAATTCTCCGAACCAGAGAAGAGGATGCTACTAGAACCGAAACAGTCGATGTTGGAGGAGTCGGAACTGAGGGTTCCAAGGTCTCAGCAGGAGTTGGAGGAGGAGGGTATGGAGGAGTTATAGCTAGGCTAGTTTCAAGGCCCGCATGGCTAAGAACAGAGGATAATCCCCTGGCCGTCAGGAGCTGATCCACCAGTCTCAATATATCGGCCTCAGAAAGACTCTTAGTAGATCGAATAGAAGATGAGGAGGGAGATTTAGGGGGTCTCGCTTCCATAAAAAGGGCTGGGTGGCATATCTTTAAAGGGGTCAATGGAAGGAGAGTATTTAGTTCTTGGCAGTTGTGATAGCTTTGGCACCGAGGGATCTGTCGGTACAGAAGATGTTTTCGGTTCAGAGAGTAGCTTGGGTCTGGAACCAGACAAATCTCTGGTGCCAAGGAACTCTTCAATACCGAGGATGACTTAGGCATTTTCTTAGACGGTTCCTAGGACCTTGGAACCAAAGAAGGCCTTTTCCTCGAAACAGAAGAAGAAGAAGAAGATGAGGAGGAAGTGCTAGCTTCCACTCTAGACTCAGATAAGGCCTCATCAAATCCTGTTTTAAGAAGTCCCTTTAATATTAAATTGCTTTTCCTTTCAGTCAGGGTTCGTGTAGAGAACCCGTGACAAATTAAGCAGTCCTCCTGCAAATGGATCTTTCCCAGGCAACAGACGCATAAGGAATTACCGTCAGAATTAGGCATCTTGCCTTCACATTTCTGGCACCTTTTAAAGCCTGAGGTGCCTTTAACAGATTTAGCAGGAGAAGGTTGTTGTTTTTGGTTTTGGTCAGCCATTATAATGTAAAGAATCATCAAAACAGTCAAGCGACAAAAGAGGCAAACAGAAAGAAGCAAAGTATTTTTTTTTTTTTTTTTTAAGACTAAAGGTAGGAAATACCAACGATGGTATGTTAAAATATCTAAACAGGTAATAAGTAAAAAAAAAAATAGGAAAAAGGTAAAAACGCACCAGCAATGGTACTCAAGTTCTACCAATGGTAGGAGAGGGAAAGAAGCAGAATAAAGAGCTAGGTTAAGATTAAGAGGAGCGGGTAGATAGCGGAAGAGGAACTAGACAGGAATTTCTTAAAGGGAATAAAGAACCATTTCAAAGAGTTAGAAAAATTAAACAATAACTCACTGTTACAGCCACGGCTCGAGAGAAGGAAACTGATGCGTCTGGTCTGCAAAGTGGCAAAAGAGATTGGAGGTAACTTTAGAGAGGAGCGTTATGGGTAATGCCTAGCTCGAGAGTTTGGAAAGCGCGAGCTGGAAGATATGGCCGAGCTGGTTCAGTACCAAACCCACTGTCAAGGATTGGGTGAAGATTGACAACATCAGATCAGTAAATTTCCTGTTCTGAGCTGTACGGAGATCTTCATGCAAAACATCTGAAGTTTCAAAACTTCGATTATATGGTCTCAGCTGAATGATCTTCAAAGTTTTGAAACTTTGGTAATGTGATAGGGACCTGTCCTTCTACATCACCATTGTAATATTCATTACAGAGGAGAGTAAAACATTTCAATAAACAGAATGGGAGGTAGAAGGCTGAGAAGAGCCCTCAACAAACCCACATAAAATGGTTTCAGCAACACCTGCTCTGGCACTAGAAACCATATCCAACTTATAATGCTTAGTAATGATATGCATCAAAGACCAAGTAGCAGCTTCAAGGATGGAACTGGTGTTCAACCTCTTGAAGAAGGCACCAGAACAGGCAACAGCCCTAGTGGAATGGGCTTTAATAGAAGCAGAGATTTGCCATGAAAAGAATAACAAAAGGAAATGGCCTTAGACACCCAAAGACCTGAGGTTAAAGGAAACAAAAAGCTGATCAGACTTACAAATAGATTTAGTTTTATCCAAATTGTATCTGAGCTGTCTGTGCAAATCCAAGGTATGCGGGACTCTCTCAGTAGCAGACTCAGTCGAAGAGAAAAAGGAAGGCAGTTGTACCAACTGATTCAAGGACAACTCATTGAATACCTTGGGCATAAAAGAAGGATAAGTATGAAGGGACACCCTGTTCCTGTGGAAAACCAAAAAAGGAGGAATAGCTATAAGGGCCTGGAGATCAAAAACCCTTTAAGCAGAAGTAAGAGCAACAAAACAGTCTTCCAGGTACAATGTTGCAAAGAAGCAAAATCTGCAGGCTCAAAAGGAGCCAGAGTCAATTTTTCCAAAACAAAATTAAGGTCCCAGGAGGAGGAACAGGCTTTCTTGGAGGCCTAATATGCAGGACACCTTTAAGAAATTGCTTGACCTCAAAATGGGAAGTCAAATGAGGATTCAAGGGCAGACAAGTAAAAATGGCTGACAAATGGGCCTTCACAGAACAACAGACCAAGCCAGACTGGAGCAACTCACACAAGAGAGGACCAGAGTGACTCTCCCCCCACTGAATGGTCCTGGTTACGAGCATGGCACCAGAGTGAAAATCTCTTCATTTGGACATATAAGATTTTCTGTTTGAGGGTTTCCTTGCCGCCTGTAAAACCCAGAGTATGTCCTCAGAAAAGAGGTGCCTGAAAGGGATCAAAATTATCACCCACAATGTCAGTTGCAGAGTGGACAAGTGGGGATGGATGAGAGACTCCTTCTCCTGTGTGAGAAGCTCCAATCAGTGAGGTAACTTGTGATGACTGCCTGTGGCCAGATGCATTAAGAGGGGGAATCAGTGCTGTCTCGGCCAAAAGGGAGTCACTAGCAAGACTTTTGGGGAGTCCAGATGAATCTTCTTGCAGGACTCCTGGAAGCAGAAGAAGAGGAGGGAAAGTAAGAAACCTCTCCTTCCAAGGAAAGGAAATGGTGCCCATTTTCCAGGACAGATAACATAGCACTCTGGAAAAGAAGAGAGGAAGCTGCCTGTTCAGAGGGGAGGCAAAACGAACTACCTCCCCGAGGAATATCCCACCGATGGACAATCTCCAGAAACACATCTCTGTGAATCATCCATTCGTGAGCCTGTGTTTAGTACCTGTTCGGAGAGTCTGCCACAAGACTGTGCTCTGAAGGAATGTATACTGCCTGAAGAGTTAACTGATAACTGAGAACCACTTCCCAAGCCTGAAGTGCCATCCTGCAGAATAGGTAAGATTTTGTGCCCCCCCTGCTTGTTGACATACCACATCACTATAGTGTTGTCTATGTACATCTTCAAAGGGCCCAGAGAGAACATGTAAAAAGCCTGAAGGGCCAGAATCAGAGCCGTCATCTCTTCAATGTTGATATGGTCTGAATTCTGATGGGGAGGCCAAAGACCCTGAACTTTCATTTGACCAAGAGATACCCCCCACCTCATGTCCGAGGCATCCGTGAACAGCTCTTGGGAAGGAAATGGGGGCAGAAAGGGATGGACTAGGTTAAGAGTGAAGTGTTGAATCCACCACTCTAATTCCTTCTTCAGACAGGGAAGAAGAGTTACACTGAAATTCAGAGGGTGATGATGCTGCAACCAAACCGACTTGAGGTACCACTGAAGTTTCCACATATGCAGTCTGGCAAGAGGAAGCATCAGAATAGAAGAGGCCATGAAGCCCACTGCCTGAAGAAACTCCCTGGCTGGTATGGCAAGCAGAGGAAGAAGAGAATGAAAGAAGACTGTTGACAACAATACCTTTGGAGGGGGAAGAGAGGCCAACATTGACACCATCTGAATCCTGCATCCCAGATACACACAATCCTGAGAGGGAGTCAGGATGGACTTCTGCAAGTTGATAGTAAACCCCAGACTTTGAAGAAGAGAGATGGTGAACTGCAGATCCTGCAACAACTGACCAGCAAAAGGTGCCTGAAGCAACAGGTCATCTAGATAAGGAAAAATCTGAATGCCGTGGAGCCTACAAACGACAATCACATGAGCTAGGCATTTTGTAAATACAATAAAATTTTGTAAATTTTGTAAAGAGGCCAAAGGGCAAAGCAGAGAACTGAAAATCAGAGGAAGATACAGAAAAACTTCCTGAAGAGCAAGTGACTAGGGATATGAAGGTAAGCATCTTTTAGATCCAAGTATACCAGAAAAGCCTGGGGTAATAAAAGAGGAAACAAAGATGAATATTAAGGATTCAAAAAAGAAGGGATCTTAAGAAATGTGTTGAGCTAGGAGAGATCCAAAATAGGTCTCCATGTGCCCTCCTTTTGAGGAACCAGGAACATCCTGGAATAAAACCCTCTTCCCACTTAGGAAGGGGGGACAGGTTGAATGGTCCTTTAGTTCAACAGGGACCCTAGAATCTCCAAGAAATTAAGAAGTTGCTCTACAGGAGATTGAGAAATCCCACAAAAAGGAGGGAGAGATTTCCATACCATAAAGTAACCCTGACGGATGACAGAAAGAACTCAAGATGCTGAAGTGACGAGACTTCAATTTGGAATACAATGGGAGAGCTGAAGGGACAAAGGAATCGTGTCTAAAGGCGGGGGGGTAGAATTGTCAAAGAGAAGCAGGCTTGAGGAGCTAGCAGAGGTGACCCACCTCCCATCATTCCTGTGCTTAGAGGCCTGGCGGGGTTGCCTTTGAACAAAAGCAGACCTACAACAATTCCTCTGGAACTTAGGGATAGGAGAAGCAAAAATATGATTAAGGTCTTGAAAGGCTTTGCCTTTCCCTTGGAGAGTTAAACATGGAAAAACATAGTTGGCCAGCAAAGATAGCAGTCAAGCATACAGCCAAAAAGCAGATAGTAAATAATCAGACTTTACTGGTATAAAAATAACAAACCGGTTTCGGCAAGAATATGCCTTCTTCAGTGTTAGAGAAACAGACACATAGAATGTGATTAAATATACAAATTTATACTTAAAGCTAGCCAATGAGCACACTAGTAAACTACTGATCCTCATGAATAATGCATGAAAAATATAAAAAAGCAAAGTGCAAGAGACCAAGGCTGCTATTCTAACATATGATAAGATATTACAATCAATTATTGTAGTATGTGTTGAACCCATAGTAAGAATAATATTTGTTAGATGATGAAGGTATATATAGAACAAAAATATAATAATACATTATGTGTGCATACATGAAATATCAATATTTAATCCACATATAATATATCCAACCAGTAAGGACAAACTTCCCTACTGAAAAATATATTATTGTTGTGTAAAGCAACTAACATATATAATTACTCATAATGAATGTGGTATGACATATAAACATGCATGTCCAATCAATATCAGAATTATTGTATCGTATTAGCAAATGTAACTATACTATACCTAACACCACTAATAATTAAACATGTCAGCAGCAGCAGCAATCCCAAAAAAGATGAGTATTATCCAAAGGAGCATCCAACAATTTTGGCCTTAATGCCCACAGAAAGAGACTGAAGATGAAGCCAAGAATAACCCCTCATGCTGGACCCAAAAGTCCCAGTCCCAGAAGAGGTGTCAGCAGCATCACAGCTATACTTAATAAAGTGGCGAGCTACTTGAGAAGCAGAACCTAAAAAAGACAAGGCAGAGGATTTGCCATCAAAATCAGGGAGGACAGAGATAACCTGAGAAGCCTGGGAAATGAAGGCCAGAGCATACCTGGTCATGTGGGTCTAGTAATTATTATCCCCAAAGGCCAAAGTAGAAGCAGTGTAAACTTTCCTGCCAATCCTCTCCATCAATCACCACCAAAAGGCAAAAGTTTGGAAGAGGGCAAAAGTTTAAAAGCTTTGTCAGAAGAGACTGAAACTACAGCAGAAAAACATTTAAAAAATAGATAATCCTCTGAAACCTTATGGAACCTATCAGGTTTCTTAGGAGCAGGAGGCTGAGAATCAGGAGACTTGGAAGCAGCAATGAAAGTATCTAAAAAGGCAACCAACATAAGAGGAAATGCCAACAATGGTTTAGGAGTATCCACCTGAAGCAAATCATAATATCTTCTCTGAATATCAGACACGTGAGAAGAATCCCACTTAAAGAATTCTATCATCCTAGCAAATGTGTCCCCAAAGGACGATTCCTTGAAAGAAGACTCAAGGTTAACATACTCCTCTTCATCAGAATCATAAGCCAAAGGAAAAGACATCAGTAAAGAATACGACAAAAAACATTCACCAGACAGGGAATCTTCAGCCAATGAATCTGGTTCCCTAAACCATTTAGAAGGGGTAGAGGTCCAAGGAGGAGATGGTACTGAAACCCCTTGAAGAGGCTTAAGAGTCATTAAGGCAGAAAACAAGCCTTGAGTAAACTCTTGCCATTCCCTTTGAGGATCCATAGGGCAGACCAAAACATGCTTTGGTTTTTGTCTTTTTAGAAGAGACTTCAGCCCTAACAAAGTCCTGAGATTCCGACCCTTGGGGAGATTTAAAAACAGAACCCGAACTTCCTCCCTGACCAATATCTGCAGAATCCCTCTAGGACATTCCAAAATAATCAAACAGAGTTCTCCCTGATGTCAGAGAAGAAGCCTGCAAAGCTTCAGAGGACATGCAAAAAAGAAAGATCCATGCCAGCCTCCAGCGGGGTCGCATCAGAGGAGTTTGACGTAAACACTGAATGACCTGCAAAGCTATTACCTGCTTCTAGAGGGACATCCAGTGGAGGCTTCTTGGCCTTCTTATCTAGCAGGAACATCTTGGGCTTAAAGGATTATGCCATGGTACCCTGACTTAACAGTTTATGCCATTGGTTTTCAAGATAAATGGCAAGGGAAGACAAAAGGCTTCAGAGTGTCTTAGGTACAAATGCTTTACAGATACTACAAGAGGTATGGTCGTGGGAAGCTCCCAAACAAAAAAGACACCGTTCGTGACGATCCTTATGAGGAATCTTCCTCCTACAACAACATTTTCCCCTCTTGAATAACATGAACAGAGGGTAGTGATCTAAAATACAGGACCAAGAAAGTAAAATAACCCCAATGGGACACTTCTCTGGTGTTGCTAAATATTCAGTACAGCAACAAAGCGTTCAAACCACCTAGCAAAAATGGCATTTGAACTGGCAGCAAAAGAAGTTCTAGGTATTTGCATCCGTACGTCCCTTTTTTGCCCTATGTTCTGTGTGGGGAGCATAAATGTGATGTAGAATGCAAACAAGACCTCTTGTAAGCTTATTTATACTGGCCAAGTGACCGGCTGCCCAGGGCGGGACATACCTTCAGTACCGAATACTGCAACAGTGATACAGAAGGACATCTACAAGTCCAACAATTCAAATCAACCTAGGCATTACATTATTAAATGTTTGGACTTTAATGATCATGAGGATATACTGAGAACAGCTCGTGAACAGGGGTCTCATTTACGTATGTCAGGCCATCCAGTCAAGATCGTTCCAGACTACAGTGCCATGCTGTATTATAAAAGAAAGCTAATGATTCCTTTTTTTTGTGCACACTTAAGAGAATAAGGTTATAGGGTCAGCATCAGGTTACCAGCCACTCTTACTATATCTAGAGGAAAGGTACAAGTCCTACTTCATACCCCTATGGATGCAGACTGTTTTGTAAACTCTCCTTGTGACGCCCGTGCCCTGGCCCAGCAATCAAGGAGCCTCAATCCTCATAACTAACACCAGAGAGGGGCGTCTTATACAGGGGGAAAGGATAACAAATACACACAGTAAGTGCTATTTACCTTAAGAGCACACAGAGATCACAGTCAGTCCGGGGCTGGTCACTCCCTTGCTCTCCAGGTCCCCAATAAGACTCCACACTGGCACAGCTATAGGGTCCAGATCTCAGCCTAGTGGGCAAGCTAAAACCTCTAGCACTCTCTCTGTACAATCAGTGCTTCGTGTCCCTGCCCAAGTAGATGACGCATACAAACACACACGCACTTTGAGAAGAGGTTATACAACCACACAGACACTCCTGGGGAAGACTGGCACAGTTTCTCCAGCTGTGCCCCTTTCTCCCAGAGTATACAGTAGTTCCACGGGCCACCACCCACTAATACTCATCAGCTACTCAAAGGCCCTTAAAAGGGTGTCCAATTATTACTGTGCAATATTATTATCCAATTGGTAATATGAATACAGTCAAGGCTTATTAGAGTGGCTATGTACAGTTTTACCAAAGGCATACAAGTACTCTAAAGAGCTTAAATTATCTCTACACAAACCAGCCACAGTTAAAAGGTTTTAAAATATTTAATAATGAATAATTAAAACCACAAGACAATACTTTCTACTACACAGACAGTGCTAGTCAAGAGTTCAGAGATCACACAGAAATACTTAAAATAAAACAGTAGTACAGTTCTGACCACAGAAAAAACAGTCTAATCTTTATAGTCCTAGCTATTTCTACAAGAAAACACACTTCTAAGATAACTTACTTAAGACAACAGGCAGAGTGCTGAGTTGAATGTTCACGACAAAAATGCTTAATAATCTCTGGTTCTCACTGTTTAAATTGAAACTGCAGTTCTGATAAAACATTACATCATTTCACACTTTACTGGTATTCCCAGGCTGACAGAAACAGCACTTACATTCTTTTACACTTAGAGCAATAAAGGAAATGTAAATTCTAAATTGTAAATTTAAATTGTAAATTTCACATGTAAATTCTGGTCATTAACTTTAGCCTTAAAACAATAGGCAGGAAGCCTTCATCTAGCTGGACTGGAGCCGACTTTAGATCACAGGGTCACAGCATGCTTTTACTGGGTCAGTAAAGAGCACTGTTGCCACATTTTTGTAACAGCATTTTTTTCATTTAAGACAACAAGCCTGTGATTCACATTCATATTTACAAATGATAGAAATTTATACATAATTCTATCTGGCTAGGCTGGCAGCCTTCACCCTTCTCTACCAGTCTTCACACCCCCATGTGTCTGTGTTGAAAATCTATGCTGAGGCCATTAATGGGGGCAATGTTGGGCGGGTGAGAGCCAGAAAAAGAGATGTTCCACCTCCAACTCACCTCAGAAACAGCAGTACCAAATAAATAAATAAATACATAAATAAATAAAGCAGGGAGCTGTTCCCAATTCAGTCAGGGTGCACAGCAGCTAAGAAAGAAAATGCTGGATACACGGGAGGATAACTATCTTCCCATCAACTTTAAGCTTGCAAGGATAAAGTGACGAACCCCCCCTCAGTCAACCCAAAACTTCTCTGCACCTGAAATACCCCCAAAGGAATTTGCATAGCTGGAACAGTCATGGAGCGAAATGATGGAGGAGCATGCAAAGGCTGTGGAAACTCAAGAAAATTATATTTCTGAATCTACAATTTTTAAATTTTGAAAGGCCTCAGGGATTTGTTCTTGTTGTTGCAATATCTACTGATAACATGGTTATTAGCACTCCAGCATGTGACATTTACACCTTTTATTCAACTGACGTACTGTGTGGGTAATACACGATGGGCGTACCATTTTTTGTGAAGTTCTCTACTAGAAATAGGGTTGCCACCTGTCCCTCTTTGCGAAGGGCAGTCTCTGTTTGGGGAGTTGTGTCCTGTGGGAAAAAAACTAAAAAATAATGTCAAATGCCCTGAGATTATAGGAGAAAAATATTTGTAGGTTTTCTTTAATTGTTGCATAAAATAAGAAGTTATGTACTCACCATAACGTTCCATCTGAGTAGATAAACTTCATTTGTCAGCAACCTGTGGGTATCGGATCCGACTTCGGATCCGAGCCGGCAGTTTTCAACAGCTTAGATCCGAGCTCCTAGCTCCTCCCTCTACCCATAAACCCCTGCCAACCTTGACTGACCTCAGATCAAGTTTGCCCCCAAGCAGCAACTGATACAGATTCATCAATTTCAAAGGTCATCTCTGAAGACAGCAAATGTGAATAATCGAAGGTCAGGGGGAAGGTTGCTGACAAATGAAGTTTATCTACTCAGATGGAACGTTATGGTGAGTACATAACTTCTTAATCTGAAGTAGTTAACTTCATTAGTGCAGCAACCTGTGGGACAGAGTCCCCAGTTACCTGAATCTTGGGCGGCCATCATGGAAGGATGTTCCGGAGCACTGCAGAGCCAAAGGATGCTCTCCCTCTGGAGATAATATCCAGCTTATAATGGTTGATAAAGGTATGAGATGAGGCCCAAGTGGCAGCCGAACAAATATCATCTAAGGATACCCTGGATCTAAAAGCAGCAGAGGTAGACATAGATTGGGTAAAGTGGGCACGGACTCCCTGAGGCGCGGGCCTACCAGAACTTTCATAAGCCAAAAGAATACATTGCGAGATCCATTGAGACAACGTAACTTTGGATACCGATTTACCCAAATTCATTTTGGCAAAGGAGACGAACAACTGGTCGGATTGCCTATGACCAGGTGTCCTGTGAATATAAAATCGAAGTTGTCTATGCACATCCAAAGAGTGTAGTTTGTATTCTCCTTTGTTGTGATAGTTGGGAAAGAAGACTGGCAGATTAATGGACTGGTTGATATTTGATTCGGAAGCAACCTTAGGGAGAAAGGAGGGATTGGTCCTGAGGTAGACTATATCCTTGTGGAAGGTTAGATACGGGGGTTTCACACAAAGGGCCTGAATTTCAGAAACTCTTCTAGCAGGGGTGATGGCGACGAGAAAGGCCGTCTTCCAAGACAAATACTTGAGATCCACTGAAGCTGCAGGCTCAAAGGGGGGAGCTGTCAAAGCCTGAAGCACTAACGACAAATCCCACGGAGGTACCACTTCCTTTACCGGAGGTCTGAGCAGGAAGGTGCCCTTCAGAAAGGTCTTGCACATCTTTGAAGTGATCAAGGGACGCAGATCATGTCCGACATGGTAGTGAGAGATAGCTGCTAGTTGAACCTTGACAGTGGAACAGCTAGCTCCCTGGTGAAATAATCCTGATAAGAAGTCTAACACCGCAGGTAAAGGAGCTGTGAAGGGATCCAAGTTTTGACGTTCTGCCCAGATAGAGAAACGTCTCCATTTGCCACTGTAAACCTTCCTAGTAGAAGGCTTGTGGGCTGCAACTAGAATAGCTTTGACTGGGGAAGAGATGCCGGGAGTCCTGGCTAGGAGTGGAACTGGAGCAGCCAAGCTGTGAGCTTGAGGCTGTCCAGGTTCGGGGTCGGGAGACCCAGAGGGTGGGAGATCAGATCTGGGAGGGGATCTAGAATCCAAGGAGGATTCACCAGAAGAGACCAAAGGTAAGGAAACCAGGTTTGACGAGGCCAGAATGGGGCAATGAGGATAATCCTGCTCCCCAACCGACTGGCTTTCTGTAGAAACTTTAGCATCAGAGGGAGAGGTGGATAAGCATAAAGCAGACCGGTAGGCCAAGCATGCACCAGAGCGTCTCTCGGGGATTCTCCGACTTGGGGAATTAAAGCGAAATAGCTGTTGCATTTGGTGTTTGAGGGAGAGCCGAAAAGATCGCAACAGGGCTGCCCCCATTTGGCAAAAATCTGATTCGCTATGTGCGGATTGAGAGACCACTCTTAAGGGGAAAGGATGGAGCGAATGAGTTTGTCCGCCAGGATGTTGGACCTTCCCGGAATGTGCGTTGCGATGAGAAAACGGTTGGTGGAGATCGCCCATTCCCACACTCTCATGGCCTCTCGACAGAGTGGGTAAGACCTGGTTCCCCCTTGTTTGTTGATGTACCACACAACCGACATGTCCGTCTGGATCGCAATTGTCCCTACAGGAAGAAGGTCCTGAAGTGCTTGCAACGCTAACAGCACTGCCCTCATCTCTAGGACATTGATATGCAAAGAGGTCTCCGTATCGTTCCACGTGCCTTGGACAGTCCTGCCTGAAGAGTGCCCCCCCCCACCCGAGGCGAGAGGCGTCCTTGGTCACAGTGGCCAGGGGAGGGGCCATAGAGAAGGGGCGTCCCGTGTGGAGATCCGGAGATTGCAGCCACCACACGAGAGCCCTCTTGCAAGCCCTGCTGAGGGAAATGGGATGACTCAGAGGGTAGTGAAGAAAAGACCACTGGACTTGGAGGGTCCATTATAAGACCCTCATGTTCAGACGTGCCATAGGTAACAAACTGATTGCCGCTGCCATTGAGCCTAGAGCCCTCCGGACCAATTCCGCCGGAAGAGATGAAGATAGAAGGATGGCCCACACATGAAACCTCAGGGTTCGAAGTCTCTCTGGGGTTAAGAAGGCTACAAGATTGATTGTGTTTAACCTGGCCCCGATGAAATCTATGACTCGGGTCGGGGTGAGAGCCGATTTGTCCATATTTATTGTGATCCCTAGCCAGGGAGCAAGGTGAAGAAAATAATCCCTAGCTGTACAGAGTAGATGCCTTGTCGAGGCGGTCAGGAGCCAGTCATCCAGGTACAGGAAAACCTGGATTCCCTGGAGCCTCAGGTGGGCTGCTATCACTGCTAACACTTTGGTAAACACCCTGGGGGCTGAGGTGAGACCAAAGGGGAGAGCCCTGAATTGGTAATGACTTGCCTCTAGCCGGAAGCAGAGAAACCTCCTGGATCGTCTGTCCATTAGAATATGATAGTACACATCCTTGAGGTCTATCGAGCACATCCAATCGTTCTCCCGTAATAGGGGGAGAACAGATTGAAGAGTGACCATCCGGAACTTTTCTTTGGTTACAGAAAGGTTCAAAAGGGAGAGATCGAGGATTGGTCTTAAGTCCCCCGTCTTTTTTGGCACCAAAAAGAACCTGGAGTAATAACCCGATCCGAGCTGGTCTGGGGGGACGTGTTGGATGGCCTTTTTTCTAGGAGCTGCCGGATTTCCGCAGCTGCGACCTCCCTCTGATTGGGTGGGACATCGGGGAGGTGCTTGGGGAAGAGAAGAGGGCAAAAGAAGGGGATCTGGTAACCTCTGGATATAATGCGAAGCACCCAGCGGTCTGTCGTGATGGACTCCCAAGCTGCCAGGTGCCTCGAGAAATGCCCCCCGACTGCCTCCAGAGTGGAGCAGTCGGGCAACCCTTCAGGGCTGTTGCATGGGCCGGTCAGAGAAAGGTTCTTTGGACCCAAAGTTCTTTGGGCCCCCTCTGCCTCTAGGGCGGCGTCCTCCCTGTCCTCCTCTGCCACGGAAGGACTGGGGGTCCGGAGAGGAGTGGGACTGTTGCGACTTCCGGAACCTCATCTTCTTCTGTCCCTTTTGGTTCTTCGAGAAGGACCTCTGGGGAGCAGAGAAGCGGACTCTGACGGCAGACAACGTCTTCCCGTCCTTTTCGCTCTGGACCAAGGTGTCGCGAACGGTCTTCCCAAATAGGGCAGAACCATCAAAAGGGGCATTTACGAAAGACGCCTTGAAGGGTTCCGCGAAATCACAATGCCGGAGCCAGGCCTGACGCCTCATGACGAGACCTGCTCTGCTGGCTCTAGCGGCTCCTTCCGTGGCATGGGATAGTAGCCACATAGAGGTATTGGAAATGGACCTAAGAGTGGCCATACGGGTGGAGTACAACTGTTTGTCCTCCGCCAACATGGACTCCGGGGGGCGACGCAGCGTATTCCTTAAGATCCCGTTGCAGCCGAATAACGTGTGCCATGTAGTTCAGTGACCTCACCGAGAAGGACGCTGAACTAAACACCCACTTCCCTAAGCGGTCCATCGCTCAGGACTCCTTGCCCGGGGGGTGGACCGAGGGGCTCTCCTGAGCTAGTTCCCTCTTTGTGGCCGCCACCATCAACATGGCATCTACGAGGGGACCCTTGCTCCAATTGGGCCTGTCGGCATGGGGACTGAGGATTCTGTCAGGACGCTTCGGGACTGTGTCCACAGTGTCCGGCTCCTTCCACACCCTGGTGGTAATCAGGTCCACCAGGGGGTCAGCCAGAGGGGACACCCAAGAGGTAGAAGGGCCTGCTTCAAACGCCTCCAGGAACACGGATTCGTCCGAGGTCGGCTTTGGGGCAGACCACCCCCCTCTGATCCTGAGCATTTCCATGATGTCTCCAAAGGGGACATCCTCGGGGGGTGACCTTGGGGAGCCTTCCCCCTCCTCCAAATCCGTGTCTTCGGTCAAGGACTCAGGGGAGTCCAAGTGCCTTCTCTTGCACTTCCGCTTGTGGGGGATCTCCGTGGGGGGGCTGCCCAAGGAGGCCTCACCAGCAACATCCTGTTCCAAGGGAATGACCTGGGACATTGAAGCAGGCTGTCCCTGGGGCCGGGTGATGGAAGTCAGACCCAACAGAGAAGGAGTGCGGGGCGGAGCTGTGGCAAGGACCGGGGGCCTGGAAGCAGTCAACAGAGCCCTCTCCACCACGTCGAACGCCGACGGAGAGCCGCTCTCTCTGGGATCCGAGTGCGGGCCCTCACTCGGATCCGACAGGCGGATCGGGGCTGGCGCCGAAGCAATCGGATCCGACGGCCCAGTATGCTCCGACCTGGACTGCGCCAAAGGCATACTGAAATCCTCGGATCCGAAGCTCAGCCCTCGGCTCCGAGAGCTCGGATCTGACAAAAACGGACCCGATAGGCCCGAGGGAAGAGTCGGCGCCGACACACTCCCCGGTTCCAAGGCTGCACAGCTCCGAAGGCTCCGAACCCGGGAAGCGAGACGGAGAAGGAGCTATCGGGGCAAAGAAAGGGGAGGGCAGGAGCACTCCCATCTGCAGTTGGGCCTGGAGGAATCTTCGCATCATCTGGTCCAAATCTGCGTCAGAAAGGCTGCGAGTAGATCTCGATGAGGCCACCGAGGCGGGACGTGAGTGCCGCCTCGATGACCTCGAAGGAGATCGGGTCTCCTCCTCCTCATGGTCCGGTGAAAAACAGGGGGACCGGATCCGAGAAGGAGGAGACCGGGAAGCCCTGGAGGGAGAAGACCGCTTAGCCGGGGGAGCCGAAGCAGAGGCCTCGGCCCTCCGCTTGTGGTGCTTCTCCCTTCTCTTGTCTTTCCTGGCCTCCCTCTCCTCCGGGCCTACAGTGGGAGGTTGAGTCCCGGCCGGGGGGAGAGAGGCAGGAGTGGCCGCCGCCGAAGCCGCGGTGGTAGCCACGGTAGGACTGGAGGCCGAAGCCGAATCTGGGGGCAACAGACCCACCAGGATCAGCTTGGATCTCCGGTCCTTAAGTGCCCTGGGGTTGAACGCCACGCAGATGGAACACCCAGAGGTAAGGTGTCCAACCCCAAGGCACAGAACACACCGAGTGTGGCCATCAACCGGTGAAAGCTTATTGCCACACTCGGTGCACTTGGACATTTTAAACTAAGGAGGACACACACGCTAGACCCCAACACACGCACACAGACCCTAACAAACCATCGAGGGTGAGGGAGGGAAAAAATTATAACTAAAGAGGAGTTTAAACTAAGGTTAACAGGTAAAGGGTCTAAACACACGGCACTCACACTAAAGATGGAGATAAAACAGAAACATTTTTTCTAACTTTCTCACAAGAAAATCGCTAAGCACGGAGCTCGAGAATCCAGCTGCTGTCAACAAGCGTGGCAAACTAGATCTGACGTCAGTCAGGGTTGGCAGGGGTTTATGGGTAGAGGGAGGACCTAGGTGCTCGGATCTAAGCTGTTGAAAACTGCCGGCTCGGATCCAAAGTCGGATCCGATACCCACAGGTTGCTGCACAAATGAAGTTAACTACTTTAGATCAGTTATTTTGTATCTGAAACACCCAAATGTTATAAGAAATAGCATAAGCAACTCAAATGCTACATGAATACGTTTTTGTTTTTGCAAAATAAGTGAAGTTCTGTCCTTTGCACTGGCAGTGAGATGTTTTGTCCTGCAAAATCTCATTTACTTATTTATTGACATTTTGATTTCCGAGAAAGTCCGACTGGGTAGAAGCCCATTTTCCACAGTGGCCCAGGGAAAAAAAAGCTCCAAATTATTACAAAACACTTTAAGAACAATTTTGCAATCTTCAAAAATAAAACAAAAACATCTACAGTTTAAATAATTATACCAAATTAGACATAATACAAAAACATTACTTAAAAACTGATACAGGTTATATGACAATCATTTAGTGTTTAGTGAAATTTTAGACAATTTGTAGAGAAATTAAAAGTAAGTTAGTCTAATACAAACAGGAATTGCAATATAAAGTGAAGGAAAACAAGCTTATGGTATATTTAAAGAGAAAATAAGGGAAGAGGCTTTCATACAAGCAAGGAAGTAAAGGGAGAGTAAGGTGGTGTAAAGAATGAAAGGTACTTGCTCACATCTCGTATTTCTACAAAAAAGTCCCACTTTTGGCATTTGAAATGTTGGCAACTCTAGCAAGTAAAAGAGTTGTGTATATAACCATACCTCTCAGTTGTCCCCAATTTCCTTAGATGTCCACGACTTTCACTCAAATTGTAGCTCTGTCCCTCCTAAATTCCTTCTAAATCTTGTGACTTCTTTTACTGCAAAAAATATATATTAACTCACATTCTCTTATTCAGTTGACGTCTGAAGTTATCTACTAACATTTTAAAAGTGTCCCTGATTGTCCTTGAATATTTCCGGATTTGTCCTTGATTCTGCTGAGATTTGTTTCTGCTATCTATATAACAGCAGCACTGCAGAACAGATCTAGCCTGAAGTGTTAGACATAAAAGACTATAATACACAGCATATATCTTTTAGCTACAGCAAAAAATTATTTGTAAACAAACAAAAAAAAAAATCAATAAAATGCGTGTTTGCCTGCTCTCTCTCTCTCTCTCACACACACACACACACACACACACACACACACACACACACACACACACACACACACACACACACCATATATTCTGTACAGTTTACCTTCATATGTTGGAAGTGCACATCTACGACAGCAGATGGGTGAAAGGACGATAACAAAAAATCTGTGTTGACGAACCACGTATGGTCAAAATTACACCTGAACGAATGCCAGTGTGCATTCGCTCATTGGAATTTGTTTTTTTTTGAGTGCAGATCACACTACAGTAGGGGTCGGAACATGTCTCTTCCCTCACTGTAGTCCGATCTCGGAGTTAGTATATTAAAGTAACGGGGTGTGGGGGGTGCAGGGGGGCTTGCCCCCCTGCACATCGTTGTTTGGAGACATCCGGCGATGGCTTCTAAATGTCAGGGGGAGTGCACTGTTTTCATGGAGTTCGAAAATGGTTGAAACTGAGTTTCCAGCAAACCATTTGACATTTGGGCTCGCACAGGTTCCATAATTTTGCTATTTAGAGTCACGCATATGCACGATCGCAAATTACATTATTGGAAAAATGAAGGTAAACCATTCTGCACAACTGAGCACAAGTGATAGTGGCATGATGGGCATTTATACACTCTGTTCAGGGCACGGAATTTGCCCTCATGTTTACCAATACACAAAACTTGTTCAGTTGTTTCAAACAATTCCAAAGACATGCATCTGGAGCATTTCTCCCTGGGCCTCCACTGAAAATAGGCTCTGTCCTAGTCAGACTTTCCCACTCAACAAATGTTAAATAATACTAATAAAATAATTTAAATTAAGTATAAGTCTAGTACCAGGCTTTCAAAACAGTTCAGATGCCTGCCCAGCTGATTACGTGTTTAATTACGGCATTACACACTGGAAAGGAAAAGTACAGTTGTGTAAAATCTTACCATAACAGTAGATGTCTTTCTCTTCACTGTTGCAGTATTCTTTACAATAGGGATTCCCTGTCAATGGCAGCCCGACGTCCGGCCAGTATACTAAAGCCTTTTGGTTGTAAAGGGTATGTCGTACGTCACACGTATGCTCCCCACACACAGCATAGAGCATAAAAGTGACGTCCAGATGTACCATCCTCAGAACTGAAAAAGCCCCAATAGGAATGACAGTCCAAGGATAAAAGTAGGTAACAAACACATCCAGAAGGAAAACGGGCCAGGGGGAGGAAGTGAATACTGCAACAGTGAAGAGAAGACATTTACTGTTATGGTAAGATTTTACACAACTGTACTATGTCCTTCCATATCACTGTTGCAGTATTCTTTACAACAGGGAAAGTGCAATAGCTCAGGAAGAGGATTGGGAGCACAGCCCTCTAAGAGGCCATGGAGAATGGCCCTAGCAAAGCCAGCTCTAGGCCTAAAAATCATATCCAACGTATAGTGCTTAGTAAAGGTATGCAGAGAAGTCCAGGTTACTGCCTCAAGAACATTAGTATCCAAACCCTTGAAAAAAAGCACCAGAAGAAGCCACAGCTCGAGTGGAATGAACTTCAACAGAAGAAGGAATGCACTTCCCATGAAAAGAATAGCAAAATGAAATGGCTTTAGATATCCAAAAAGAAATGGTTTGCTTGGAAACAGCCAAATCTAAAGACCTAGGATGAAAAGAAACAAAACGCTGTTCAGATTTATGAAAACCTTTAGTCTTATCCAGCTAATATCAGAGTTGTCTACACAAATCGAAGGTGTGAAAAACCTTTACAGTAGCAGACTTTGGAGAAGGGAAAAAATGGGCAAATGAATAGACTGATTAAGAGACAACTCATTAACCATCTTGGGCATAAACGAAGGATTAGTATGAATGGACACCCTGTCCTTATGGAAAAATGAAAAAGGAGAAACAACCATAAGGGCTTGCAGTAGGGTCAAAAGAATAGTCTTTAAAGAACAATGCTGTAAGGAAACTGCAGCTGCAGGCTCAAAAGGAGCCTGAGTTAATTTTTCTACAACAAAATTAAGGTCACATGAAGGAGCTGCAGGCTTCCTGGGGAGGCCTAATGTGAAGGATGCCTTTAAGAAACTGTTTGTCCTCAAATCTAAAGGTTAAAGGGGGGAGTCTAAGGCAGACAACAGAGATAGCTGATAGGTGAGCCTTAAAAGAAGAACATGCCAACCCAGCATTGAGCAATTCACACAAATAAGAGAGAACAAAGGAACATTCACAGTACGTGGATCCAGGCAACGAGAAAGACATCAAACAGAAAACCTCTTCCATTTGGATAAGTAAGATTTCCTAGTAGTGGGTTTCTTGGCCTCCTGGAGGCCCAAAGTACTGCCTCAGAAAAACTGTGCCTGTAAGGGATCAAAACCCTATCACTAACAATGTCAGCTGAAGTGTGGACATATGGGGATGGATGAGAGAGCTCTTGTCTTGTAAGTAGGTGCACCCTGTGAGGTAACATGTGATGATTGCCCTCGGCAAGATGCAGAAGAAGAAGGAACCAATGCTGTCTGGGTCAAACGGGAGTCACCTGCAAGATTTTGGGAGCATCCTGTTTTATCTTGAACAGGACTTTCGGAATGAGGAAGGGGAGGGGAGGGAAAGCATAAAGAAACATCCTCTTCCAAGGAAAAGAAAGGGTGCCCAGCTTCCAGGCCAGAGGACATGGGACAAAATACAGGAAGTTGTTCACAGTGGAAACAAATAGATCTACTTGAGCAGTACACCACAGGTGGACAATGTCCAGAAACACATCCCTGTGAAACATCCACTCATGGGATAGTGTTATGGATCTGCTCAGAGAATTAGAAGTTATGTACTCACCATAACGTTCCATCTGAGTAGGTGACTTCATTCGGATGCAACCTGTGGGTATCGGATCCGACCTCGGATCCGAGCCGGCAATTCAAAAGCTTAGGCTCCGAGCTCCTAGCTCCTCCCTCTTACCCATAACCCCTTGCCAAGCCCTGACTGACCTCAGATTGAGTTTGCCTCAAAATACTGACAACAGTACACTAAAACAGCATAAATACTCGCTCTATAAAGGTCAGGGGGATGGAGGGGGGGATGGTTGCATCCGAATGAAGTCACCTACTCAGATGGAACGTTATGGTGAGTACATAACTTCTAAATCTGAAGTAGGCAGACTTCATTCGTCTGCAACCTGTGGGACAGAGTCCCTAGCTACCTGAATCTTGGGCCGTCATGGAAGGATGTTTGAGCACCGCTGAGCCAAAGGATGCTCTTCCTCTAGAAACAACATCCACCTTGTAATGAGAAATAAAAGTATGAGGCGAGGCCCAAGTAGCTGCCGCGCAGATATCATCCAATGATACACGGGACCTAAAGGCGGCTGACGTGGAAACTGCCCTAGTAGAATGAGCCGTAACCCTCTGAGGAGCAGGTCTACCTGAAGTGTCATATGCCTGCAGAATACAATTAGCAATCCACTTAGATAGTGTGACTTTAGATACTGCTTTACCCAGAGCAAATTTAGCAAAGGAGACGAACAGCTGATCTGATTTCCTGTGGCCAGCTGTTCTGTTAATATAAAAACGTAATTGTCTATGAACATCCAAGGAATGCAATTTGTATTCTCCTTTGTTTGAGTACTTGGGAAAAAACACAGGTAAATTGATTGACTGGTTAATATTGGATTCAGAAGAGACCTTCGGAAGAAAAGAAGGATTGGTCCTGAGGCACACCCTATCAGGGAAGAAAGAAAGGTAAGGCGGCTTGACGCACAGAGCCTGAAGCTCAGACACTCTTCTGGCTGAAGTGATAGCTACCAGGAAGGCAGTCTTCCAGGAAAGGTACTTTAAATAAGTAGAAGCTGCAGGCTCGAAGGGAGGAGCAGTAAGGGCTTGCAGAACTAAAGACAAGTCCCAGGGTGGTACAACCTCCTTGACTGGAGGCCTCAACAAAAAAACTCCTTTGAGAAATGTTTTGCATAATTTCGCCGTCATAAGGGGAGCTGTGTCATGACCAATGTGATAATGCGAGATAGCTGCCAATTGTACCTTAATCGTGGAAGAACTAGCCCCTTGATGAAAGAGGTCTGTTAGAAAATCCAGCACCGCTGACATAGGTGCCGAGAAAGGATCCAAAGTTCTCTGTACTGCCCATATAGAGAATCTCTTCCATTTACTCCGATAAACCTGCCTGGTGGAAGGTTTATGAGCTGCCACTAAAATGGCCTTGACCGGTGATGAGATACCAGGAGTCCTAATTAAGGATGGAACTGGAGCAGCCAAGCTGTCAACTTCAGGGTCCGCAGATTGGGAACTGACATTCCCAGAGGGTGGGAGATGAGATCCGAAATTGGATCCAGAATCCAGGGTGGATTGATTTTGTGAGACCATACGAAGGGGAACCAAGGTTGTCGAGGCCAGAATGGGGCAATGAGAATCATTCTGCTCCCCAAACTGTTGGCTTTCTGCAGAAGCCTCTGCATCAGAGGAAGTGGAGGGTAGGCATAAAGGAGACCGGGAGGCCAAGCATGCACCAGAGCATCTCGGGAACTCCCTGGTGGGAAGCAGAGCGAAGAAATTGTCGCATTTGGCGTTTGAGGGAGAGGCAAAAAGATCGCAACAGGGTTGCCCCCAAACGGCAAAAATCTTCTTCGCTACTTGAGGATTGAGAGACCACTCGTGTGGAGAAAGGATGGTGCGACTGAGCTTGTCCGCAAGGATGTTGGACTTTCCCGGAATGCGTTGCTACCAGAAAGCATTTGGTGGAAATTGCCCATTCCCAGACTCTCATGGCCTCTCGACAAAGGGGTAAGACCTGGTTCCTCCCTGTTTGTTGATATACCAGACTACCGACATGTTGTCTGTCTGAATCGCAATAGTCCCTGAAGGAAGAACGTGGTGAAGTGCTTGCAACGCTAGGAGCACCGCCCTCATTTCCAGGACATTTATATGCAATGACGCCTCTGTGGGATTCCACGTGCCTTGGACAATCTTTCCCGCAGAATGCCCCCACCCGAGGCAAGAAGCGTCCGTGGTCACTGTGGCTCGGGGAAATGCAGCGCAAAAAGGTCTCCCTGCCAGGGGCTCCGGAGAAAGAAGCCACCAAAGAAGGGAGTCCCTGCACGCTCTGCTGACCGCAATCGGAGCGTTTAGAGAAGAACAAAGAGGGGACCACTGAACCTGAAGGGTCCATTGAAGAACCCGCATGCGTAAACGGGCATGAATGAGAAGCGGGATCGCTGCCGCCATAGAACCTAGGGCCCTCAGGACCGAAGCTGCAGTTGGAGATGGTTGCAGGATCGCTGTCACATGACACTTCAGGCTGGCAATACGGTCTGGGGTGAGGAAGGCTCGCATTGATCTGGTGTTTAGTCTTCCTCCTATGAAATCTATAACTTGTGTGGGGTTCAGTTAAGATTTCTCCCAGTTGATTGTGATGCCCAGCCTTGGTGCTAGTTGAAAAAAGTAATCCCTGGCTGAGCACAGAAGATGCCTTGATGATGCCGTCAGGAGCCAGTCGTCCAGGTACGGAAAGACCTGTAATCCCTGGAGCCTCAGGTGGGCCGCTACCACCGCTAGCACCTTGGTAAACACCCTGGGGGCTGAGGTGAGACCAAAGGGGAGGACCCTGAACTGATAATGACTGGCTCCCAGCCGGAAGCGAAGAAACCTCCTGGATCGTCTGTCCATCCGAATGTGGTAGTACGCGTCCTTGAGGTCTATGGAGCACATCCAGTCGTTCTCCCTCAAGAGGGAAGTATAGATTGCAGGGTGACCATCCGGAACTTTTGCTTGGTTACTGACAGGTTCAGCTGGGAAAGGTCTAAGATTGGTCTTAAGTCCCCCGTCTTCTTTGGCACCAAAAAGAACCTGGAGTAAAACCCTAATCCGGTTTGATCTCGGGGGACGCTGGATAGCTCTTTTTCTAGCAGCTGTTCGATTTCGATAGCTGCCGCCTCCCTTTGGTCGGGTGGAACATCTGGGAGGCTGCGAGATTTGGGAACCTTGAATAGGGGAATTGAATATCCTCTGGATATGACTCAAGCACCCAACTGTCTGTTGTTATGGACTCCCAAGAAGTCAGGTGCCTCGAAAACCGCCCCCCGACTGCCTCCAGAGACGGACAGCCGGGCAACCCTACAGGGCTGCTGCGTGGGTCTATCAGAGAAAGGTTCTCTGGACCCAAAGTTGCCAGGAGCCCCCCTGCCTCTAGCACGACGACCTCCCCGTCCTCCTCTGCCACGGAAGGACTGGTTGTCCGGAGCAGGTTGGGACTGCTGCGACTTCCGGAACCACATCTTCTTCTGTCACTTTTGGTTCTTAGAGAAGGACCTCTGGGGAGCTGAGAAGCGGACTCCGACGGCAGACAGCGTCTTCCCGTCCTTTTCGCTCTGGACTAATGTCTCGCGAACAGTCTTGCCAAACAAGGCAGAACCATCGAATGGGGCATTCGCGAAGGTCGCCTTGAAGGGCTCTGCAAAATCACAATGGCGGAGCCAGGCCTGTCGCCTCATGACTAGGCCTGCTCCGCTGGCTCTAGCGGCTCCCTCAGTAGCATGAGAAAGCAGCCGCATAGATGTATTGGAAACTGATCTGAGAGTGGCCATTCGGGTGGAGTAAACCTGTTTATCCTCACTCGAGATGGACTCGGGGAGATGCAGCGTATTCTTTAATCAGATCCCGCTGCATCCTAATGACATGTGCCATGTAGTTCAGCTCTCAAGGAGAAGGTTGCTGAACTAAAACTCGCTTCCCAATGCGATCCAGCGAGCCGGACTCCTTGCCCGGAGGATGCATGGAGGGACTCTCCTGGGCCAATTCCCTCTTCGTGGCTGCAGCCATCATCATGGCATCTACTGGGGGACCCTTACTCCAGTGGGTGCGGTCCGACGGAGGAGAAAGAATGCGGTCCGGGCGCTTAGGGATAGGCTCAATGGTGTCCGGATCCTTCCACGCCCTGATGGAAATAAGATCCACCAGGGGGTCAGCAGGAGGGGACACCCAAGAGGTAGAAGGGCCCGCCTCGAATGCCTCCAAGAACACAGACTCGTCCGAAGAAGCCTTGGGGGCAGACCACCCCCCCCTGATCCTTAACATCTCCATGATGTCTCCAAATGAGACGTCCTCAGGGGGTGACCTAGGCGAGCCTTCCCCTTCATCCAAGTCTGTGTCTTCAGTGACGGACTCAGGGGAGTCCATGTGCCTCCTTTTGCACTTACGCTTCCGAGGTACTTCATCGGGGGGGCTGTCCGAGGAGTACTCTTCAGCAGTTGGATGTTCCAAGGGAACCACTTGGGACATCGAGGCGGGCTGTCCCTGGGACCGGCCGGTGGGGGCCTCCCCCAACTGCAATGCAGTGCGGGAGGGAGCCGTGGCTGGGACCGGGGGTCCGGATGTCCTCGACAGTGCCCTTTCCAGTACGCCGAAAGCCGAGGGGCAGCCAGCCTCTCTAAGCCCCGAGAGCCGACCCCACTCGGATCCGGCCTTGCGGATCGGAGTCGGAGCGAAACCGTCGGATCTGAGAGACCGGTGTGCTCCGACCTGGACGGAGCCGAAGACACACCAGCTCCCTCGGATCCGAGGCTCGGCCCTCGGCTCCGAGAGGTCGGGTCCGGCACCAAGCACTCAAGGGATGGGACGGATCCGAGGTGCGCCGACCCATCGGATCCGACCCACCCCTGGATCCAAATCTGCCCAGCGCCGACAGCTCCGAACCCGTGGTATGGGTCGGAGAAGGAGCCAAGGGGCGAAAAAAGGGGTCGAAGCCCCTCCCGGATGGGGGGGGGCTAGGAGCACTCCCATTTGCATTTGGGCCTGGATGAATTTCCTCATCATCCGGTCCATATCAGCTTCACTCATTGAAAATGTTGACCTAGTGGAGGCCACCGAAGCGGACCTAGAGAGCCGCCTCGGAGACCTCCTAGAAGGGCTAGCCTCCTCCTCCTCGGGTCCAGGAGAGAACCGAGGGGAGTGGAGCTGAGGAGGAGGAAAGCTAGAAGGCACAGGGGAGGCCCGCTTAGATGGAGGAGCCGAACTGGAAGTTTCGGCTCTTCGCTTGTGGTGCCTCTCCCTGTGCCTCTCCTTCTGTCTTTCCCTAGAGGATTCCTTCCCCTCCGGCAACTTAGAGGGAGGTTGAGTCCCAGCCGGAGGGGGAGAACCCACAGCAACAGGTTGCTGAGTGGAAGGGGCAGAGGCCGAAGCGGTATCTGGAGGTAAAAGACCCGCCAGCACCAACTTCGACCTCCGCTCCCTCAAAGCCCGGGGGTTGAACCCTGCACAAATGGTACAACCAGATGACAGGTGTTCAACCCCCAAGATGACTTGCAGTGTGGCCATCCGCTGGGGACAGCTTATGGCCACACTCGGTACATTTCGAGAACACAGCCTTATGGGCTTCAGACATCACAACCCTGAGGCCTAACACAAAACACACACAAACAAACTACGCAAAACCCGAGAAATTTAAATAAAAGAGAGAGGAAAGCCTAAACACACTCAACACTAACTATATCAAGAACTAAAATAAAGATTTTTAAAACTTTTTTTGTCAAAAAATAGTTTCTTATCTTCACCAACGCCAGGAGCTCTGGAATTCCGTAGCTACTTGAAAAGCGGCAAACGAAATCTGGGGTCAGTCAGGGCTTGGCAAGGGGTTATGGGTAAGAGGGAGGAGCTAGGAGCTCGGAGCCTAAGCTTTTGAATTGCCGGCTCGGATCCGAGGTCGGATCCGATACCCACAGGTTGCAGACGAATGAAGTCTGCCTACTTCAGATTCTGCCATTATGTTCTCATCTGAGGGAATGTAAACAGTCTGAATGGTGACCTGATACTGGATAGCTAGCTCCCAAACCTGAAGGGCTAACCTGCATAGGAGGCAAGATCTTGCCCCCCTTTGCTTGTTGACAAACCACATCACTGTGGTAGTCTCTGTGAGAATCTTGAGAGGCCCTGGAAAAAAAAGAAGAATGAAAAGCTGGAAGAGCCAGCAGAAGAGCTTTCATCCCTTTGATACTGATGTGGTCTTTCTTTTCAAAGTGACCAAAGGCTGTGTACCTTCAGAGGGCCGAAGGAGGCTCCCCCATCCCATCCCCGAAGCATCTGTGAAAAGTTCCTGAGTGGGGGTCGGAGATTGAAAAGGAAGCCCTGGGTTGAGGGACAACTGATGAATCCACCACTGAAGTTCCAGCTTGAGGCATGGAAGTACAGAAACTATAAAATTTAAAGGATGAAAATGTTGAAACTAAACTGACTTTAGAAACCACTGAAGCTTTCTCATGTGGAGCTTGGTTAGAGGGGGCATAGGAATGGTGGAATCCATGTATCCCAGAGCCCTCAGAAATTCTCTGGCTGAGACTGAAGCCAGAGGAAGAAGGAATTGAAAGAAAGCAATGAGATTTAAGGCCTTGGGAGGAGGCAGGGATACCAGCATTGGAACAGTCTGGATCCTTACAACCCAGAAAAATGTGATCCTGAGAAGGAGTCAGGATTGAATTCTGGAAATTTACAGGAAACCTCAGGCTTTGCAAGAGAGAAATGCAAAGTGTAGATGCTGAATTAAGATATCTTGAGAGGAGGCCTGAATAAGCATGTCGTCCAGGTAGGGAACACCTGCACCCCCTCTTAGCCTGCAGAATACAATCACAGGAATGAGGCATTTGGTGAAGACCCTTGGGACAGTAGAGAGACAAAAGGGCAAAGCAGAGAGCTGAAAATGTCAGGAAGCAACAGAGAAATGTAAAACTTCCAAAAAGGGGAAAAACGGGAATGTATAGATGGGCATCCTTGAAATCCAAGGAAACTAGAAAAGCCTGAGGAAGTAGCAATGGAAACCAGGTTTGAAGGGATATCATCCGAAAAGATGGGACCTTCAAAAAGGTGTGTAGCTGAGAAAGATCCAGAATGGGTCTCCAGGTTCCTTCTTTCCTGGAAACCAAGACCAAGAACATTCTGGAGAAACACCTATTCCCCCTCTGAGAAGCTGGAAGTTCCTGAATTGTTCCTTGAGCCAACAGGCCCTGAAGCACCTCTGGAAAAGAGGCAGTTGTTTCTGAGGAATGCCCAAAAAGAGGGAAAGAAATTTCCAAGCCATGTAATAACCCCGGCAAATTATGGAAAGAACCCAGCAGTCTTGGATGATTTTTACCCAAACAGGAAGGGACAGGGAAAGATGCAGAGAAAGTGGAATGTGACTGAGAAGAACTGGATAGCAGACGGCACCTGGTTTGTCAGGAAAAGGAGGCTTCTAAGTATAAAGAGTATGAACAGCCTTAGCAAGGGGAGCCCTTCTACCACCCTTCTTACCTTTGGGGAAGGCGAGACTGTCTATGAACAAAGGCAGGCTTATTAAGATAATTCCTCTGAAGCTTGAGCACAGGGGAAACAAAAATATAATTCAACTCCTGTAAGGCCTTGCCCTTTTCTTGCAGGGACTGAAACAACTCTACAGCAGCATCAAACAAATGCTGCTTATCCGGAGGAGCATCCATCAGTTTAGCCTTGATATCATCATGTAAAGGCTGAAACATGAGCCAGGAATATTCCTTCAAAACAGATCCAAAAGCAGCAGCCCTAGATGCATTTAATGGGATGGTGAGCTACTTGGGAGGAGGTCCCAAGCAAAGCATGAGCAGAGGCCTTCCCCTCAGAATCAGGGAGATCAAAACTAGACTGACAGGCTTGACAGAGAAAAGCCAACACGTACCTAGTCATGTGCAGCTGACAGTTAATAGCTCTAAAGGTTAGGGTAGCAGAAGTATACACTTCTTAACTAGTCTCTCCATGGTCCTGCTATCCTTATCAAAAGACAGCAATTTAGTGGAAAACAAAATCTGGAAAGCTTAGCAGAAGCTACTGACACCACAGAGGGGTCAGCAGAGGGACACTTAGAAAGAAACCTGCAGTCCTCAGGCACTGTATAAAACCCAGTGCCTTTCAGGTTTTGGGGATCAGGGGGTTGGGAGTCAGGCACCAGAGAAGCAGTGGAAAGGGTATCCAGCAAGGCTGCAAAAACAGGAGGAAGAGCAGAGGAGACTCTATTTGAAGATCATAGTACCTCTTCTGAACACCAGACACCTGAGCACAGTCCCATTTGAAAAATTCCATTATTCTGGAAAAAGTATCAACAAAAGAAATCTCCACAAAAGGAGAATCGGGACCAATAGACCCCTCTTCCACAGAACTATACTCAAGTGGTGAAGGAATCTGGGAGAAATAAGTGAGGGACTCTGTCAGAATAAACAGCATCCTTCTCAGAAGAATCCTGCTCCCTGGGTCTCTTAACAGGGGTAGAAGGGGGAGCAGGAACAGAAACACTCTGTGGAGGCTTGAGAGCCATAAGGCAACAGGACTTGAGCGAAGTGTTGCCATACATTCTCAGGATCTTTAGGAGCAGATAAAATATGTTTAGCTTTCTGCTTCTTTTTTGAGTGGGAAATCAACCTTAAAAAAGTTTGGAAGCTCAAACCCCTGACAGCACTCAATAATGGTAGTCAAAACCTCTTCCCTTACTAAAATTTAGGCTCTTCAGTAATACAACCATGGACTGGAACACATCTGAATTTCTGAAGAAGTGTCTGCTACATACTGATGATAGCGCCAAAATTAATAAATTGTTATACTACTTTAACACTGCAGTGAGGTTTTCCGTGTGTTCCAACCCGTGGTTGTTGTAATTTTGAGTTTTCTTTGTTTTGGTTCTTGGTTTGTGAGTATGCCCTTCAGTAATACCCAGCTGCAGTTTCCCCTGTACATCTGCAAAACTTCCATGGACTTGTGTGGTGTTGAGTCCATACCGGCCTCCAAAGCGATCATGTTAGATAAATCCCAAAAAGAAAAAAGATGATCCCCCAGGCTTTCACCAGCCTCAATAGAGATGTCTGGTGGAGGTGGTACAGCTGAAGAATCATCTCAGGCTTTCTTGGCCTTTTTCTTCGCAATTGTCTCCGGGAAGATCCTTCCATGGTATCCTTTGCCAACAATTTAAGAAGTTGGTTCTTAAGGTAAACTGCAAATGAAGAAAGCCAACTCTGCAATGTCTTAGGTACAAAAGACTGACAAATCTCACAAGACATATGGTCGTGGGAAGCGCCTAAACAGAACAAGCACTGCTTGTGACAATCTTTATGGGGAATCTCTCTCCTGCACTGAAATTTCCCCTTTCTAGATTACATGGAACCAAGCAACCAGTAAACAAAGCAAATGTACGGCGATAAAACCAAAAAACCCAAGGGAGGACTCGTCTAAAAGCAGAAGGAACCAACAGACAAATATTCAGACCGACAATCGAAGATGCCATTCTGACTGATGGCAAAGACATTCTGAGGATGGTATGGCCAGATGTCACCTTTATGCCCTACACCATGCACTAGGATCATACCGTGTAACATATGGTGTACCCTTTACTACTAACCGTCTGGCTGCCTTTGGCTCCTAGGAGATCCCTATTGTAAAGAATACTGCAAAAGTGATATGGAAGGCCATCACAAATAGCTAATCCCAACTTGTGAGGAAATAAAGTCAAGATTTATTTCATAAAAACTATATTTTTTAATCGTGACAAATGTGGGGAGAAACACAAACTGGTCTAGGCACTATGACAGTGGCTGTATTATAAATTCTAAATCTGCGTCGGGTGAGTTTGCAATAGCCTTCACAGAAAGGTTTTATGCAAAGCAGCTCATGCCAAAACTAATCTTGTTTTGGAAATGAATTCCAGAAATAATAAATCCTGACCATCCACAACCCATAGCTCTCAACCCTTCCTTCTCCAAAATGAGGAACAATAGCTCTCATAATGTGGAACAAATGGGGGAAAATGTGGAACACATACTAAAGGCTTAAGTTACTAACAACTTCAGCTAGGAAGGTCATAGGATGTTTAAAGTATGCTGGTTTTACTTAGAAAGACGATCTTTAAAGGAATTAATATGATTAATTTCTATATACCATGGATTTCACTTAAAAAGATTTCCTAACACTGAATGTCTTGCAGACCCTTTCAATGTGGAACTTTGCGGAACATGAACTTTTTAAGACCCCAAATGAGGTACGTTCCTCGTAATGAGGTACACTTGAGAGGTATAACCCCTTTTTCCCATTGTTGCACATGGGGTCAGGGTACACTGTCACTTCAACAGTGACAGTCATGTAGAGCCAAGTGGCTAGCCCCTGGAGAGGTAGTTCTTTCACACGCAGTCACACGCTCACTCAGCCCCTGCGGCCAATTTAGTGTCCAATCCACGAACTGCAGGTCCTTGGAATGTGGGAAGAAACCGGAGCAAACCCACACGAACACAGGGGGGATGCAGACTCCACGTTGAAGGCACCCCAGCCAATAATCGAACAAGGGAACCTCTTGTTATGAGGCGACAACACTGTCAGCAAGTTACCATCCTGTACAAAAGTAGTTAATATATTATCCTGTACAACATAAATAAGTAAATAAAATATTTAAAGTGTCGTGTAAAACCGCCAACAAATATGCTGAAAAACATCAGGGCTCACGTACACAGGTTATGAAGGACTGAAACAGGAGCTTGCATCAGGTGGATATGGAGACAATGAATTATCATAGTAATGACACGTTCGTACAGTTACATTAGTCTTATACACTACAAAACTGGTGAGAAAAAACAGCGCGTTCCTCCAACAGTTGCAATTAAGGTCTGCTGCGTGCGTCCGTTAACCGAAAAAACAAATCCACCAACACACTGATGACGGTTAAGTTGGGTTGGTAATTACAGTGGGAATAATGGAGTCTGGTTAAAACGATACTTGAAGTGGTGATCGTACTTCCTTGGAAACATTAAACAGATTAGTTAATTTTCACTCCCGGCATTGCTGTCATTTTGTGTCATGGCGGTGAAGCCGGGGATATGCGGAGAAATCGCGCTTGTTGCATTCATCACTAGAAAACTTAAATATATATATATATATATATATATATATATATATATATACACACACGTCAGTCGTTCCGTCTGTCTAAGTTCTGGCTATAACTGCTGTAAGCCTGAAAACATGAGAGAGATCCCCAATCAAATCCAACACTGTCTGCGATTCTGAGCTAAGGTGGATCCGAATATCTGTCACATTATATGGCGTCCACGGAGAGCTGATTAAAATGGTAAAAAAAAAAAAAAAAACGTACAGTACATGATAGATCGGCCAGCTATTAATTTTGATAGTCTTACCGCAGGCGACCTTTGTCAGGTTATGAAGCGACAGATATCTGTAAACACCTCTTTTTGCGGGAGTGTCTGTGTGGATATAGCTGCCATGACAAAAAAAAACATGAAAAATGATAACTGCCCTCAGATTTTACGCTTGGATAAAATATTTAATTTGCATCTGAAACACCTTAACAAATTACACAAAATAACAGAAACAAATGGTGTTCTATAAACGTGGTATTTTGTTTTAGCACAAAAAGTGAAATGCAGTCCTCGCTGAAGTACTATTATCCCATCTAAAAATACACAACAGAAAAAAAAACGTGTTTCTGCATTACACATTTCACCCGGTAACACAATAAAAACAATAAATTCAACAACATCCTCCACTGAAAGGGTCACACTATCCACAAAGAAACGGTTATGCTAGGTGATGTTAGTAGATCGGCCTCTAACCAATTCCACCACCCCACCTGTGCAATAATCTTACATGGCTTTTCCCAAATAATCATTCAACACCACCAAGTACAACAAAAATAATACCAAATAATCCATACTAGGCTGTATTCTTGCAGATTAACAAGTCATCTTTATTGTCTACCAATATTAATTGCCCACCTTCCAACATTTGCAGTAAGGGTGAGACAACTGCTACTAAAACATTTAATTTGTAATCACATATGCAGTACCTCCTACTTTAATCAAGAAACCTTTGTCTCTAACCTCACACGCTTGTAATTGGAATTCACTAAAAAAAATATGCTTTATTCTATTTTAACAGAACTTTCCTAAGCCTACCAAATGAGCTCGTACCTGTGTCAAGTCAAACAACTCTAATTCGTACCTTTCAACCAAGGGAGCCCAGCGCCCGCAGGGTTTTTTGCAGGGGGGGGGGGGCAGAGCCCCGCCCACACCGCTCCACCCCCTCCGCCCCAGCAGTTCACGCCCCCGCCCACACAGCAATTCCAGTGTCCCATTACTTGGCTATTTCTCCCCATGTGTCATAGACACTGTTATCTCTTTGTGCATACTGTTTTATGCTTTACTTCTACAATGATTACAGATATTTGGATTTCATTTACAACTTTTATTTCAAATGTTATAGCACAAACACTGATAGACATTTACTAAACCTAAACAAAGCAATAGTCTTTCAATGAAAACAGACTTGACATTAAAACTTCTCTATTTTATTTATTTATTTGCAGTTGTTTAACCAGGATAGTCCATTGGGCCTAAAGAACCCGTTTTCAATGGAGTCCTGGAGAGAAAAGCTCCACATACAGATTATAAAAAGATTATATTACACATACAGATTATACAAAGATTATGTTACACACATAGTTTACATGAGGATTATAGAGAAAAACATTGTAGAAATTTCGGTTATAAGTTAGACCAAAAAATATCAAACAAGTAATACAGGCAAAAATACCAAAAGAGTAGTTATTTATTTTTTTTTTTTTAAGAATTCCTGGGTACAAATAAGGAGTTGTATGCTAGAAGCAAGCATGCATTTGCTAGCTAGGATTTGAGAAAAGGAAAGAGGAAAAAGTGTTGGGAGTAGAGAGTAGGTTATGAGGGATGTGAACAGGAGCATTCCCATGAGGATGTTAGATGAGAGTGTAGTGATTTTTTAAAGTATGGCAGGCTAGCAATTGTACGAATGAAGGGGGGAAGGGAGTTCCATAGGCGTGCTAGTGAGAAGGACAGGAGGTTTTGTCCTGGAGGGTGTAGGGGTCTGTAAACTTCTATGAGGTTTTGATTGTTAGATCTTAGAAGTCTTTGAGTTTGATGCATTTTGAAGGTAGATGAGAGAGAGGGACAGAGGGATGGCTGGAAAATGAGTTTATGTGCATAGGTGAGCTGAGTGTAGAAGAGGTAGTTGGGAAGCTCTAGCCAGCTGAGTTTATGGAGAGGTTCACAGTGATGGATAGATGATTTGTTACTGGTGGCGAATCTGGCTATTTTATTGTAACAAGAAGACAGTTTGGTTTTCAGAGAAGATTGTAGGTTTGTTAGAAGAGGGGCACCATAGAGAAGGGAGGGAAGGAGAAATGTGGTAGAGAGAGTAATTTTGGTAGTTGAGGTGAGGAACCGATTGTGACGGTAGAGCATGCCCAGTTTTTGGTGTTTTTTTTTTATATTTAGTAGTAGGTGGGAGATGAATTTGAGCTTGTCATCAATTTGGACCCCTAGTAGTTTGGCTTCAGATACCAGCTCAAGATATGTGTTATTTTGGCTGGTGATGGAGAATAAATTTCTATCAAGGTTATTAGTTTTGGAGGGGGGAAATATCATAAGTTTAGTTTTAGCAGCATTGAGAGCAAGATGGTTGTCTTTCATCCATTGTTCTGTGGTGGAGAAGACATCTTGAGTAAGTTTTAGAAGAGTTGGGATGGATGAGGCAGTGCAGATGATTGTGGAGTCATCCGCATATTGAATAATATTTGCAAAGGGGATAGAGTGGGAAAAGTCATTAATGAAAATATTGAAGAGGAGGGGGCCCAAAATAGAACCTTGTGGGACACCTGTGGGGGTATTGAGGAAGGAGGAGGTGGCTCTTTTCCACTTGACGGCTTGTTGCCTATTGGAGAGATAGCTAGTAAACCAACAGAGGGAAGAGGGAGAAAGGTTTAGGTTAGATAGCTTAGTAAGAAGTAGGTTATGAGAGATAGTGTCGAAGGCCTTAGAGAGATCGAGTAGGATGGTAGATACAGTGAAGCCAGAATCTGTAGCTTTATTCACAGTTTCAAGGAAGGATAGGAGGGCAGTCATAGTACTATGATGGGGTCTAAATCTGTGTTGTGTAGGAGTTAATAGATTGTTGTCCAGGAGATAGGGAAGGAGTTGAAGACTCCTTTGAAACCCACATTCACTGAAACAACATTGAAACCCACATTCAAAGAAAATGCTTCTGGCCACTGGCAGGGTAAGTTTACCTTTGGGCTGTTTTCAAATCATAGGCACCTTGTACACATTTTTAGAACCATGCAAAAGTTCTTTGATTCACCTTCCTGACTCTATTAATCATGCTATATAATAATTGAATTATATCCCTTCTATAATACAGCACCACTTGTTAGAGTGTGTTTTAAATTTATAGTTCTGAACATTTTTCCTTTAAAGCAATGAAACAAATAATTTGAACCAATAATGACAACCTACCCAATTCAGAACATTTCAACCATAAAGGGCCACTCAAACTTCTGTCATACAATCCACCAATATCAATCAATATGCAGAATCTCTGCAGAAGTAAAAGTCATCTGAATAATTCCACATTAAAGGGGCACTATCTCATTTCAAAGATCAGTTGTTTGCTAGAGTGCTTTGTTTACATTTTAGTGCTGTGTAAGTCACAGTCACACGCTCACTGAGAGGCAGGATTTTCACACAAGCTCTTTAGCATACTGCAGGTCAGATTTCACAAACTTCAGTGGGAGATGGTCATTCTCTGCAAGCTTTATAGTTTGTCCTTTTGTTTTTATCTTCCCCCACCCATAGGCTACTACATTAGCTGACTGACTAGTTTAGCCTCATCCAGAGATACAGTCCAGTCATACTCAGATCTGCAGCCTTTTGTAGCAGTGAAATTACATCTCCTTAACTTTGTTTCAGTCTCTTTGGCTGTTACTTCATCCCATTTCATATCTTGTACCTTTGAACTTCTTATCCTTTCTTTTACTTCCTCTATCCATTTAGTGTTTTTGTTATGTTCCACAGGATCTTCATAGATACTTCTCCAAAATGTATCTATTTCTTCTTTTTTGGGCGGTCTTTCAATTCCTTTTACCTTGTTTCCTCATTCTCTATAAAACTTTTTGGAGTGATCAATACATTGCTTATTATGTACTTTTCCTTTATTTGTCTGTGTATCTTAGTTTTTCTACCTGTGCTGATATTTTTAGTTTATTATTTGCAATAGTGCATGATAGACCCTAATCTGTTATAATATTGTGCATTTCTTTTTTCACGTCTATCTTTCTGAGTATTTTTGTTGATCTGTTCCCTCTTCTGTATTATTCTAACAGTGACACTTCCTGTCTTAACTGCTTTATAGCTTTCTCTATTCAATATTTTCATAATGGTATTCAATTTCTCACCTTCCTTTCCCTTACTACCCTGTCTTATTGTGGTAGAATTTTATCTATTGTTAATTTAGCTGCACAGTAATATATCCTGTTTACTTCTGTTATATTACATAGATCTCTATGACAGTCTTAATTACTGCATTGATTTGTAAAACTTCTGACTTTTTGGGTTTTGTTGACCTACTTCAGTCTATTTCTTTCACTGATCTTAATATATCTCTCTATCTCAATTAAATAAAACAACTCTTCTCTTAGCTCATTTTCTTCTAAACTGAGGACACATTTTTTTGTTCTCCATTTTCTGCAGGCATTCTTCTGTAGACAGTTCTAGAGCATCTTCCTGTGACACATTTTTTTCAATTTCATCCTGTGTCATCCATTGCTCTGTCATATGGGAACTCACTGACCTATCACTCCTCAACGTTGACTGCTCCAGAATTGTCACAGTTTCCTGTTCCTTCCCTTGCTGTCCAACTTCAAGTGAACATTTATACTGTTTTCCAGTGGAAGGCTCCAAAATATCTTCATATGACAACTGACTGGTTGCTTCCCATTCCACTGGTTTCTCCTTAGTTTGAATGTCTGTTGCTCTTCCGGCTGTGGTGTTTTCTGAGTTAATTTTGAATCCTTCACTTCACAGGCACTCCATAACCTCAGTTTCTATTTATTTAACTTCTCCATTACTAATCTTCTTTCCTGCATATCTCTTTGTCTCCTTATATTTTGTATTGTAAAGTTTTCCATGTCTGGATTCCTTTGCCTGTATTTCTCTTCACATATCTTTGGTGCTGTTCTTTTTGTATTAATTAGTTTTGCTTTCTCCTTTGCATAAATATTACACCGTATTAAATCTCATTTTCTTTCCCATGTCCATATTTCTTCTTCAGATGTCTCCTGATCCTCCTGTTTCTCTTTAGTTTGGAAATTTGTTCCATCATGCTGTGATGTAACCTGTGTTAGACCTTCTACACCAAATCCTTCACTTCGCAGGCACTCCATAACTTCAGCTTCTATTTTTTAACTTCCACTTTACTAATCTTCTTTTCTACATTCCCTATTTGTGATATTATTTTCTTTATTGTGAAACTTTCCATATCTGGATGCCTTTGCCTATATTTTTCTTTGAATATCTTTGAGGCTGCCTTTTTGTATTGATTAATTTGGCTTTAGTTTTTGCATAAATATTGCACCATATCAAATCTCTCATTCTTTCCCATGTTCATATTTCTTTTTTTATACTTTTCAAAAATCTTTAGGTTTTGTTGTTTATATTTTTGCACTTCCTCAGATGCTTCTTTTTCCAAACAGATCAAAGTGTCTTAGTCTATATAATGTTTTTCACAAATCTGTTGTATTAATGAACAAAAACATTTATTTGAGGCTTCTGACAGTTTTTCTTGAGGAAGTATTTGTCTTTCCTCTAATTTCTCTCTTAATCATTTTGTATATCTTGTGTCTGGAAATTCCTAGCTTTTTGCATAATAGTAACAATACATAATTTATTTCTTATCCTCAATAGTCCACTCTATCATTTTTATGGCTCTTCTTTGGTCCATCAGTTTTTGTGATTTTTGAGGACTGCTAACTACTTCTACAGTGAGGGACCATCCTCCCCTGGGCCTGGCCTAGCCCCATTATGTTTGTTACATCTGTTAGATGTCCTCAAAAAAATCATTGAAGGAATGCATGACAACAACACTATCATCTTCTTGAATTTGACAAGCCCAAGGCATTTTACACAAATACACACTGAGGTATTCACTCAGCACTGTCAGAAGCGGCCATATACAGCTATATCACCAAGTGGGTAGATCAGTGTATCACATTCATGGCATCTAAATATACTGACATGTGTGAAGTGACCTATATCTCAGGTCCAGATCTGTACATCAGGGCTGTCTGCTAGGCTCTTTCCTGTCCATTAAAGTAATGGACATCACAAATGACATAGACATCCAGTGTCCAAATAGCTGCCTGAAGGACTACAGATTATGAGAATCATTGATGCCAGCTGTGATATTAGTATAATACAGACAGTATCAACACCCACCAAAGATTGTTGCTACAGCCATGACAACACATACAATGTCAAAACATGGGGGGGGGGGTTGTTAAAACAAAAACACAACTTAAGTATGATGTGGATATCACACCCTATAATCAGACCAATAGATATGTTACCTGTGTCCTTGGGTAGATGGTAAGTGGGACATCCACCAGCATGTGGTCACAGTGCTGACTACTCTTTTGTACTATTTTGTATATAACACAAGTACTGAGTATGTGAAGGACATCCACATCAGAGGCCATAATACCTCCATAGTTCCCAGCCTTCATCACACCAATAACCAAGTTCAATGCACCCTTCTTTATGTACCTCTTTACATATATTCCACTGATGTGGAACTGAAGTGTACCACCTTTGTCACAGTGAGCTGTCACACAGCTTATTGGCCATACCTAGGTTATTCTTTTTGTGGCATAAACATTACTGTCTGTTGGTACAGAATTCCCATCAAGTTGTTACACCAGATGCATGTGTGCTAGCTGTTCTGGTGATGCAAATGGTACATACATAGGTGTTTGACAACACTGATGGCATGGATAACATTCATGACAGTGTGGATTGTGCTATCGATATATATATATATATATATATATATATATATATATATATATATGTGTGTGTGTGTGTGTGTGTGTGTGTGTGTGTATAGATATAGATATATATGCAGACCAGTTAACTAGCCTGTATTGATCATAATGTTGCATACAGATATAGCGGTGTTCCTTCTAACACCTCCAGCAGATGTTACGGTGCAAGGACAGCGTGAGTGATTACCCTCAGTGTGGACTTATCATAATAGTTATACAGATGATCCCTGATAGATGTCCTCTGCATTATTTATGTAAGGATGATTGTCTCATACAGGCATCCTCCGCATTTTTATGTCATCTTATGTGACAGTCACATAATACACATTTTCACTGTGCAGTCCCTACTGTACTATATTGATATGTGATTGTTGTGGCTGCTATAGCCATTTCCCATTGACATGCCTTCATCTGCTGTACATTAGTTTGTTTCACCTGCTTTCCCTGTGTTCATTCCTACAAACCCATCTGTGTGTCCCTATTCAATAAACACACTTCCCCTAAGTGTTTATGTTATATAGCAGTCCATGTACCCTTACAGATGATTTGCGCATCTTCAGTACAGAATGCCAGGAATGGGATTACACAATACTCTGCACTGTAGATACACTGTCCTGTACTGTGTTTGGACCATATACTTAAAATTAATGCCTCGCAACTGCCTGGATTTTCTCAGAATGTCCAGATGTGCTCCTTATCAAATTTGCGGCTTTCTGCCATATCGGTGGGTTGATCTCAGGACTGATGTGACTCAACAATTACATACATTTGTATTTGAATTCAAATCCTTCAGAACATGTATATTAACATTAATTATTCTACCAAATTTTTATAAGGCAAATAGGTAAAATATGTCCCTATTTCCGGATCATTGCTCCCCCCATTATGTTGACCTTTGTCCAAACATCTTGCACTAAGAGATTAAGTGCCATCTGTGAAGCCCTGGTGATCATTGTGGTATTCCTCTCAAAACTGCAGCTCTTCAGTGCTCTGATTTAAACAGGAGTGCTATCCATCTTCGCTTACATAGTTTATGTTGCCGGCCACGAAACCTTACTTATTTACCTTTAAATGCAGTGTGTGGCAGGAATATGCAATGAACACTGCTGCTCACCACGCACATATCTAAACCCCATGTAGGCTTCACGGGAAGCCTACATGGAGTTTATTGAATTCCACTGATTGAATATATGAATTTATAAAATTGCAAATTAAAAGTAGTGTGCTGTTGTTCAATTAAAACATATTTGAGAAATTACTTTGCACCAGACTTACAATTCCCATATGTCATTCTTTTACTGTGGAGCCCAAGGGAGAGTCTATCTTTGATGGCTTGATGCAGGCTCACTATAACAAAGTCTTGGTAGCAAACAATAACTCATTTAAAAACAAATTTGAACATGGCATCAGTGACAAATATGAGGCTAGCATTGCTTCCGGACTCAAAATGGCTAGACATTTTCTATTCCTCCATGTGTATGTGTGTGTGTGTGTGTGTGTGTGTGTGTGTGTGTGTGTGTGTGTGTGTGTGTGTGTGTGTGTGTGTAATAGATATACATAAACACTGTATGAGTTTTGTGATTGTTTCCAAGGCTGAAGCTCTAGCCTTTCTGTATGCTAAATAGAAGAGGCATGATTTCTCTGCTAATATGGGACTATTTATCAACTGTGACCACAGTAGCAGCCAGGGCTATTTAGTGACGGTGAACACAAACTTGGGCAATCTGGTTTTGAAGCCATCAAAACTGCTAGACTGGAAGAGGATAACATCAGCTTCCATTACCTTACCAGTACAGTATACTTGCCACTTAAAAAAATCTCTAAGTGAGAACCAGTCATGGGAGGCTGATATCTTGTCAGCCATCAGCTTTTTTTCTGCTTAAACTTAACCTCCCAATCCTAAGGGCATTTTGACAGTTTCCCCACATAGTGCTATTGTGTATGTATGTTTCCAGTGTGTGCAAATCCCGTTTGCAGTATGTAGTACTGTTAAATGTGTGATGCACATCTGTGGCTTCCATTTCTGTCTGCTTTGTCTCTTAGCCTTTGCTGAGTGTCAGCAACGCTGCAGGCTGGTCCACTTCTCTTCCATTCTCCAGGATGGGTGAGCATTCAATCTCACCCTCCGGTTGTTTCCTTAAGTATGCTGGTCCCAAGTCAACATGGTTGCAGTCACAATTTCATTTATTTACACCATGGACCTAGCCAAAGGTTGCTACAATAAGTTCTAGTCTGGGATGAGAGGAGATCCTAGAAACTGCTGCTGACAAGACTGCAGAGATTTGCTTTCTGGGGAACAAAGCTGTCCATGCCTGTATGTACCCAGATTTACTATTTTTTTAGAGCCTTGGGAGGAAAACAGTTATTAATGTGACTTTTAATAGTGCTTTAAATATTTATACAATGTCTCAAAAACAATGTTTATTATTCAGTATCAAAACCATTTCTGAGGTTCAGCAACCAGTTAGATCTCTCTTTATTTTCTTTGTGCATCACCTTGCCTTAGTACTGCCTAGTTTTACTGACAACTTTTAACAAGAAATTTTAAACTGCAATAAAGAAACAGAAATAACTAACAGAAACATCATGAAAAGTAGGCATATTAATTCTAGATGTATCCTTCAGTTTACTTGACATTAATATATTCACCAGTAAGAATACTATAAATAGGCAACAATACAAATACTGACATAGATTACAACATAAATTCTTTAATTTTTGCTAACATTGCTTTTACCCATTAAATATTCCTTTGTGTTCATTTCAGGTCTTAACAAAATTATATAACACTTTGGGAAAAATATACTACCTAGAAGGCCAGCGCTTGAAGATAAAATAGCAAATATCTCCACAGCAATCATGTACTTTCCTCTTGTACTAAGGTATGCTGGAACAAAAGACAGCCAGACACTAACAAAGATCAGCATGCTGAAGGTAATAAATTTGGTTTCATTGAAGCTGTCTGGTAACTTCCTTGCCAAACAGGCAATAATAAAGCACACAATGGCAAGAAGGCTGATGTATCCCAGCATGCACCAGAATGCAATATCTGAACCTTCATTGCATTCAATAATTATGATATCAGTTTTGGCAGATGTGTTCACATCTGGATAAGGGGGAGATGTTAACAACCAAGCACTACATATTATAACCTGAAGAGAAGAGGAGATGAGAATGACAGAAACAGGTAACTTTGATCCAACCCACTTTCTTAACTTGCTGCCTGGTTTTGTAGCCTTGAATGCAATGACCACAGTAATTGTTTTGGCAAGAACACAAGAAACACATATGGCAAATATGATACCAAAGGCTGTCTGGCGGAGCAAACAGGTGGTCATTCTAGGATAGCCAATAAATACCAATGTACAGAGGAAGCACAGCATAAGGCCAGAAAGGAGAAGGTAGCTAAGTTCTCGATTGTTTGCTTTAACTATAGCAGTTTCTCGATACATACAAAAAATTACTATAATCCATGCAGTGATGACGGAAAAGGAAAAACTGAGGGTAGCCAGAGTAATGCCTAGTGCATCCTCATAATACAAAAACTCAACAGGTTTCGGGATACATGCAGTCTGCTTTCTATTTGACCAGTTATTTCTGCCACACTTGAAGCACTCAATGGAATCTGCAAGGTAAAACACAAAGAACTGAAATAAGCCATAAAGGAATGACTGTGAGCAAGTTCACAACGAAACATACAAGCACCTACATTTTAGTAACATAAAGATTGCTTTACCCATCATATAGTTTAAGAGATGAACTTTAGAACCTTTAAAAGCCTTTGCTTATTTTGTATCCCAAAACAGAACTATGTAATATATGTAGTATGTATTCTTGAAGTTCTTTATAGTAAAAAAACTGTGATCCTCTGTCCCCATTTTGTGAAAAATACTTTTCTCCATCCTTTGACTTATACATATATCTTTCTAGACTTTATTACATTGAAATATTTATACGTTTATATCAACACTCCTCACACACAAACCCACTTCTTTTGATTATTCACATGAAGAACAAGCATATTAGACTTTTATAGTAGAAGCAAGGTGTCATTGAATCAGTGCCTGTGATACCTAAAGGCAATGGATTTTACTCCAGATTCTTTTTGGTAATTCAAAATGCTCACCTTACAGTCGGTCCTGGAGTTGCTTCCAGACCACTGTTTCGTGGTGACTCTAGATCTCAAGGTTGCTTATTATCATCATATTTCTGTTGTTCCCAACTTCAAAAAAATTTTGAGATTTGTTGTGTCTGGCTTACATGATCAATTTTCTGCATTACCTTTTGGGCTAGCTACTGCACTTCAATTGTTTACAAAGTATCTGGCCCCAGGGGTTGCCTATTAAGGACCTTAGAAATCCAGATTTTCCTTATTTAGGCAACTTGCTGGTTTGAGCAGATTCTGTATCCAGTTGCTTGGAGTTCTTAGACAAGGTTACATCCCTCCTTTCCCACCTAGGCTTCAAATTAAACCTTCAGACGTCCTTCATCACATTCTCTCAGCAAAATTGTTTTCCTTTGATGGTGGATAGACAGTAAAAAGGATGACTTTCCTGACAGAAGACAGAGTTCTTACTTAGGGCATTTTCTTGGATCCCTCTTCAAAGCGAAGACTCTGCTTGAGAATTCCTCAAAATTCTAGGCATCAGTAATCATTATGATACCCCTAACCAGATTGCACACGAGAAAATTTCAATAGTACTTGAAGAAATGATGGACCCAGCACCTTCATCCTTTGGATTTCTAGACACTGGGACTGGGATTTGTGAAACAGGAACTACAGTGGAGGAGGGATCAACTGTCTCTGAATCCAGGACTCCTTTCCCTCTTCAGACCCAAGTCCAATCTGTCTAGATGGACACTTCAGATTTTGCATTGGGAGCAGTGTTCATGGGAGTTCAAGTGCAAGGCTTGTGAGATTGCCAGGACACACCAAAACATGTAAATGTAACAGAGATGGTAGCAGTGATTCATGCCTTAAAAGTTTTTCACCGCTTATGAACTCTGAGACCTCTTTTTGTGGTTACAGACAACATTACTGTGATGTGGTACCTGTGTTCAAGGTTAAAACCCCCTTACTGGTTGGCAATAAGGAGCTAGGATCTGCCTCTGCAGCATTCTCTAACACTTTAGGCATCATTCTATCAAAGTAAAAGACAGTGGCAGACAGACTTAACAGATCCTGGACAGACTGTCATGAGGGGAAACTCTCTGTAGAGGTCTTCCAGGACTTAGTCCAGATGTGGGGAACACCTCAAGAAGATCTTTTCACCTTCTTTCAAAACCAACAACTGAAAAAGTTGTGTGCAATGTATTCTGGCAGCTGTGCTTGGAAGACAGTCTCTATCATTCCCATGGTCTGGAATGTTCCTGTATCCATTTCTACCCTTTCCTATGTTTCTCAAGGTACTTTCAAAGATTCAGAAAGAATTATCAAGGATCATTGTGGTAAACCTCTTTTGACCCAGGCAGAGTCGGATCTCCCTATTAATGGATTTGACCAAGGGCAGTTACCACAAGCTTTCTCACAGACTAGGTCTGTTCACACGGCATTAGAGGCAAATGGTACACCTCAACTTAAAGCAGTTGCAGCTGACAACCTGGATGATTATATTTTGATACATTTTCATCACTTGTTACATAAAGATGAGCAGCAGCTATTTAAGGAAGCAAAAAAAAAAAAAAACTGCAAGTAGAAAATCTTACAATTACAAGTGTAAAAGGTATTCTAGGTGCTTATCAGCCAAAAACAGAAGTCCTGAAAAGGTTTCAACCACTCTGGTTTTGTAATATTTGTGTGAGCTATTTAGAAGCATATGACAAACCATCTCTCCCAAAGTGTCTAAAAATCCAAAGGATGAAGGTGCTGGGTCCAGCATTTCTCAAAGTGGTCATCTCAGCTTGTCTGCCATTGGATCTTCTCATTTCTTTTTATGGTCGAACAGTTTATGAAAGTGTTGCATGTGAGATCACCTTGAAGGAAAAATTTCCCCCCTAGGATCTTAACTTTGCTCTTGAAAAATTGACCTTAATTCCCTTTGAGTCTGTCTCTCAGGCTAATTTACAATTCATTACCTGGAAGGCTGTTTTACTGATTGTTCTGACATATGCAAGGTGAGTCTCTGAGCTGCAAGCTCTCATGGTGGACCAATCCTGCCTGCTTTTCATAAGAACAGGGATGTGTTATACACTGATGCATCATTCATGCATAAAGTCATTTCTGAATTTAACTTGAATCAAGCCATCTATCTTCCAGTGTTCCATCCTTATCCACAAAAACAACGTAGAAAAGATTCTAATTACCTTGGATTCACAGAGGCAGCTCCAGTACTACCTTGGCAGAACAAAGCCCTGTAGGAAAGGTCAACCTGTATCTCGCAAGCTGTTGCATGATGGTTGTCCTCTGCTATTGCTTTCTGTTACTTCCACCATAGAAGGTCTCTTCCAGGCAAGGTTAAGGCTCACTCATCTTGGCCTTATCCTCATTGATAGCATATTGGAAAGAGGTGGACTCTCAAAGCATTCTAGAGGCACCAACCTGGTCCTGGGTTCATACCTTTACAAAGCACTACAAACTGGATTCCTTTTCAAAGATCAGAGCAGGCTTTGCTAGGGCCATTCTCCAGGATCTCATGGATCCTTATCCTTTCAACTCCCAGATAAGGTAAGCTTTGGGAATCAACCCAAAATACCACTGAGACAATGGGAATGATGACCATAATACAGTTGCATAAGTCCTCCTTACCTGTAAAAGTAGATGTTTGAATTCTTCACTGCCAAAGTAACAGCACCCACCCACCATTCCTCAGATTATGCATAGCTGACGTGAGTTTCAACCTCTTTGATTTGGTTGTTATTGCATCTGTTTTTTTATATGATATTGTGATTGGCTGTGAAGTTATGCTTGCTAGATGATACTGGTTTCATGTACTTTCCTCTGCTTTATGGAAGTAAAGAAGCCTGTATACTCACTTCCTGTCACAGATGAAGTCTTCCCTCTTAGGATATAGTCAGCTTTTAAAGGAAGAAATGGATGGAAGTCTGGACTTTTGAAAGCTGACCAGTACTAGGTTACTTTGGCATATAACCCAAAATACCAGGGAGGTAGTGAGGAATTCAAACATCTACTGTTACAGGTAAGTAGGACTTACGTAGTTGTACTCTACTCCGTATTTAACACTTCTGAGTCTTTATTTCAACTTGTTAATAATCCTGATATAGACCCTTGCCTGATTACCACCCTACCTCATTTATTCTAAAGATCAGTCATTCACTCTGTGAATAAGCACTGTCGGGTATCCATCATAAACTTGTTACCTGCTGTTTGCTTGTCTACTGGCAATGCTAACTTTCAGTCTGATGTCAATTTTCATTCTATCCTTAACTGTTGGGTTTGGATGCTATCCTTGGATCCAACTCGGCTGTTACTAAAGCTCATGGTAACCAAAAAGCTCTTGAGCTTCTCCCTTACTTGTAATGCACCAACCCCAAACATACCTCAGACCTCGTTTGCGGCTTTTTTGAAAGGACATGGTTATCATAGCTCTTGAGCTTCATTGCAGACTCTTCAGATAAGTTAGATTTTCACACTTAAACCTTATATGCTGCCTTTTTTCTGTCATTCCCTTACCCTTGTACTTTTAGTATATCTGTAAATACCATCACTGGTATATTTTCTCCCTCTTTTCCTTTACACGTTAGTGTAATTTCATTACCATTGTTGGTAATCTCTCTCTCTCTCTTTTACCTTTTATAGCTGTTTTCTCTTTTTTTGTTGAAAAAATGGCTGAAAAGGGCCCTTTTGGCTTCAAGAAGTGTTCAAAATATGGGCACAAGTTGCTTATTTCAGACACCCACAACCTCTGTGTTTATTCCTTAGGTCTGCAGCACCCTCAAGAAGACTATTCCATCTGCCACAATTTTAACCATGTACATTAATGGATAGAAAAAAAATATTATTGAAAGGTATGCTATGATGCCACCTTCTTTTGGAGAAGCTGTTACAGGGGCTCAATCCCCCAAACTGAAGTCCAAGGGTTTGAAATCTCCTGCTTCTTCTTCTTCAGCTGTGTTTTCTTAGCCTTCCAGAAAGAGGACTAGATCAGATTTGAGGAGGTCTCAAACCTCTTTCCCCTTTGGATCAGAAGAAAAAGAGGTAATTGGATTCTACATCCTCAGATTTGGCTAAAAAAATGTTCAGATCTGACTATTCTGGATCTAGTAGTCTTACCTAGGCCCCGATATTTCCCATCGGTTGATCCTGTACCTTCTAGGTTTCCTTCCACATTTCTAGAAAGGTGCCATATAAAGTCGCCTTCTCTGGCATCATCTCATTCTTTTAAGAGTTTGACTGAAGAAGATGTGGATCAGATGATGAGGTTTTTCTTGGCAGAGATCTAGATGGTTTGTTTTATTTGCTCCTACTATTTTGGTGCAGGAAGCCTGTCCATCAACCACTCCACCACCTCAAACTCTCTGATTCCTTTGGTTGCTTCAAAGTCCCTGGATCTGGGTCTTCTGGGTCCATCAGACTTGGATACAAGGATGGCTTTATTATCAGATCTGAAGCTGACTTTTGAGTGTCCTGGCTCCAATATCTTCAGATGTGAAGGACTCTCAGAGTTGAAGCCTCCCTGTCAGATCCAAAGTGCTGGAGTCAACTCCGAAGGTTTTGGAGCCATCTCTGCATCTTAATGCTTCAGCACTGGATAGCTCACCTATGACTTCTTCCTCTTCTTCCTCTAAAACACTGCTTTCTAGGTGGGAGGAGGCAATGGTCTAGAAGCCTGCCTTCTTGGCTCCAAGGTCTTCTCTGTCTCCGGGGTGGTCTGCTTTTGAGGTTGTGAAGAGGGTATTCTCTGCTTTAACAGGACTGACAGATCCATCTTTCCAGTCGAATTCCCAGATGTCTCTGCACCGATGCCACAGGGACAGCCAGCCTGAGACCTCCAGACTACCCAGCAGGGTTTCTCAGTTTCTTCTGACACCTCCTCAGAACACTCAAATGAGGAAGTCCCTAGGAAGACAAAGTGCAAGCGAAGGCACTTGGAGTATCCACAAGAGTCAGTCAGCGAGGATACAGACTTTGATGAAGGTGAAGGGTCCTTGCAATCACCTCTAGAAAATGTCTTATTTGGAGACAACCTTAAGATCCTGAAACACAGAGGTGGTTGGACCCCCCAGCAATCTTTCACCCGAGGAGTCAGTATTTCTAGAAGCCTTTGGAGCTGGCCCATCTACCTCCTGGGTTACTCTGCCCATTGACAAGCATTAATTTGGTCTTTTGGTGGGAGTAGAAGGAGCCTGATGAAGTTGAACCAATACCCAAAAGGCCAGATAGGACTCTAGCTCCACCTGCAGGGAAGGAATTTGGGGCTAAAGGGGTGCCAGTGGATACTAAGGTCATGGAGGTGGCCACCAGCAAGGAACTTGCCAAACATAGTTCCTCTGTTCATCCCCCTAACAGGGAGTCTAGGGCAATGGACATGTTTGGGAAGTGTGTCTACACTTTAGCAACATTTGCCCTTATGTCACTGAACTATTTGGCACATTTTACTAGGTTGCAAAGGGATTTGATCAAAGAACTCTCAATTTGACTTTCAGGAACCATTTCTGTTGAGGTCCAATCATCTGTGACTTCCCATTTGGCTACTCTGCAAGCTGTCTTGAATTCATCAATGAAGCTTATTTCACATGCAACTGAAGGCACCTCAAGGGCAGCAGGTTCAAGCATATAAATTAGGAGTCATGCCTAGATGTGCTTATATGATTTTGCAGAGCCTTTCAAGCCCTCATTCAACAATGCTTCCTTTAACAGCTCTTCTTTGTTTGGCCCCCAAAGTGAAGGACACATTATCCAGGCATGAGTAGGATGAAAAGACCCTGTCTGCAGTGGGCGTATGTTTTTCTACCCCTCAAACATCCTTTTTGAGGAATCAAGTGGCAGTTGGAAGATGTGCTTTAGGAAGTCATAGGGTCCTTTCCAGGACATACGTGGAGAAAGTTCCCCTAGAGGAAGGGGGGACTCTAATGGATGATAATGCCCAGAGGAGGCCTGCAAAACCAGGGGTTTACAGATTCTTTCTCTGACAAACCCTGCCAGCTCTCCTGAAAGGAGGCCTGATTGTCCCCCTCTGGAGGCAATCAGGGATCAATTATCCCTTCACCAGAGAGCCTAACTAGATATAACAAAAAATACTTAAGTGCAAAGAATTATTTCCAGACATATCCAGAGGTTATATAATACCCTTTTCCCTTCCACTTCCAACTCTACAAAGAATTCCTGATGTTCCACCCAGTCAGAGGAAAGAAGCAGTGATACAAATACAAAAGCTGCTAGAAAAAGAGTCCTCCAAGAGGTCCCACCAGACCAGATAGACTGCAGAACTTACTCAAGATTCTTTTTAATGCCAAAGAAAACAGAACTGGAGACCAGTTTTGGCTCTCAACAACTTGAACAAGTCAGTTCGAAACACAATGTTTCTGATGGTCATGATTCAGTCCATTCTCCCTTTTCAGGGCAAGGATAACTGGATGTCCTCCATAGACCTTCAGGATGCATACTGTCATGTAAAGATGAACAGGCTGGGAGGCAGTCACTATCAGTACAGAGCTCTGCTCTTTGGCATCACCACAGCCCCCAGGGTGTTTACCAAATGTATGCCAGTAGTAGCAGCTCACTTGATATGGTAGGGATTCTGGGTGTTTCCATATCTAGATGACTGGCTCATTACCACCTTCACCAGGTATATGTTAATAAGGGCAAGAAATCAGGTACTTCAGATTTGCTGTCATCTAGGGATAACCATAAATTATGACAAGTCTCACCTTCAACCAACTCAAAATTTGGAATTCATAGAAGCAGTTTTCAGCACAAAATCAGTGATATACTCTTTTCCTGTCTCAAGAGTGCAGACTTATTTTTATAGGTTCATAGGTAAGTACTAGGCTAATTGCCCTTGCAGGCCATTTTAAGCCTAGACACTTTCCCTTCAAAGGTGAGAATCAAACCCTGTACCTTGTGTTTATGAGGTAAACACCTTAACCATTATGCCAGCTATCTTGAAGTTATCAGTTAACAGGTCAGAAAAATAATTTGCAGTACCAAGATTTCAGCCTGTTTAGTCCTTCAAGCTCTAGGATCAATGTCAGTAGCAATAACCTTAGCACTTCTAGCCAGATTCCATATGAGAGTTCTTCAATGGGTATTAGCAACACAGTGGTCAATCCTTTACCAACCCATATCAGCACAAATAAGAATCACTCAAGCATGCACGAGAGATCACGGGTGGTGGATTCAATCAGATCAAGTTCTACAAGGCTGTCCATTCATTCTCCCTCAGTCCAAGGCCATAGTGACCATGGATGATTCCCAGTTGGAGTGGAGGGGAGCACTTTCTGGTGAAAACAGTCCAGTGCAGTTGGCCCCCCTGAAGAGACCAATTTGGATATAAATGTCCTAGAGATGAGAGCAATGTTCTTAGCATTGCAGGCCCTTCAGAATGCTCTCCCTTCAGGGACAATTGCTATTCAAACAGACAATATGTCAGTATTTTGGTTCATCAACAAACAAGGAGGGACCAAATCATACCCCTTGTGTCAAGTGTGGCAGTGGGTGAGCTCATCCAACCGCTTTCTCATCGCAGCAAACATTCTGGGAAGTCCAGTGTGATAGACAAATTGAGCAGGCAAAGTCTTCTACTTCATGAGTGGTCTCAACAAGAAACTGACAGAAATGATTTTTCATCAGTGGGGCCAGCCTTGCTGTGACCTTTTTGCTTCTCCCCTAAACAACAAATGCAGCAGCTACTTTACCCTGATCCCCCACAGGGGATATCACAGAAGGATGATCTACTTCACAATTGGCCCTCTGGTCTGCTTTATGCCTACCTACCAATTTTGTTAATTACAAAATTTCTGCAGGAGGGTGCCAGGTTGAAGAGCAAAGTTATACTCATTGTACCTTACTGGCCTCGACAGGTTTGGTTCCCCTTCCTATGTTCTCATCTACTTTACCAACCTTGAACTCTGGATCCTATTCCAGACCTTCTCTCACCCGGCAGACATGATTCATCCAGATATCTCAAACCTCAGACTTACAGCCTGGTTTTTCTAATTCTCTTGATGCCATACAACCTATGCTCTCTTCCCTGTCCACCATATCCTTTTATCTCCTCATAAACCTTCAACATGAAATTTCTATTTAAGTAAATGGAAAAGATTGTTTACTGGGCACAACAAAATTATATTGATCATTCTCAGCTCTGATACTTAATATACTTGAATTTTTAGCTTTACTCTTTAAAGAAGGGGGTAGCTCCTCTACAATTAAGGTTCAATTAACAGCAATATCTAATTTTCACATTGGATTTGAAGGTTCTTCAGTAGTATCTGTTAAACTGTGCAAAGCATTCTTGAGAGGCAGTCTTATTTTGAGACCACCATTTAAAGACCCGACTCCACTGTAGATCAATATGTATGTATACCTTTAAGAAGTTTTCCATGGGCTTGCACATGTGTATAAATACAGAGCATGTGCAAGCCTAACTGCCATTTTGTAGTAAGCTGTTGAGATGTAAGCATTCATGTCTGCGTAATCTGTCAATCAGTTCATTTATATTTTGTATTGCTGCTATCCATCCTGTGTTTCTATGTAATAAAGCATGTAAATGAACTATCTCACCTGTTTGTCTTTAATTGTAAACCAAAACGAGCAACATGGTGTCAGAATGGGATCCAGAATCAGAACCAAGAGGCACTCAGTTTATGATGGAGGGATATACAGGAATGGATCATCCCTACTGTACATATAACTCACAAAAACAGGTCAGAAAGGAATTTCACGTATCAAAACTTGCTTAAATGATTTCTTGCTCAAATAATTTAAAACAAAGTGCTCATAATGCTCAAAACTAATTTCTAATTAAACAAAATGTCTGAAACTGCAACATATTGATAAAAATATTCAAAATAATTATGAAAATGTTTGAAATAATGTCCGAATTGCATAAAATGTACAAAATAAGGAAAATGACCGCATTTTTTCACTATGAGCAACTTTTTTTCCATTAATTAAAGCCATTCAAGATATTCAAGGTGTATGAAGTGTTTACATGTTTGTGCAGTATTACAGTACAGTTATGTCACACAATACAGCCATTTCAAAGCATAGTTCACAACGTACAGTCTTTTGAAGAGTTTATTGTGCATTTGAATGTTGTTACAAGTACTGGCTGTGTGTGTATGTTTGTATATAATTACAAGGGCCATATTTTCAGTGTGTTTGGGCATACTTTGTTGGTATGGCAGACAGATTTCGACAACCAGCTCCACTTGTATTTGATAATAATACTGCAGAGAATTGGAGCAAAAGTTTGAGCAAAAGTACAATGCTTTCATATAAGCTGCATTTTCTGATAAAGATGACTATACAAAGGCATTTATTATGCTTAATTTAGTTGATTCAGAAGCCATAGAAAGAGAGCATTCCTTTGTGTAAGCACCTGCTGCATTTGCAGGAGAGGGGGGAAACTGTCATATAGTGGTACTGGCTGAATCAAGGGAAGACCCCGATTGCTTATAATGTAAATTTAGAGAAATGTGTAACTCCCAAATGAATATTACAATAGAAAGGCACTTATTTTACACAAGAGATCAAAAGCCTGGTGAAACTTTTGCAGCATACATAACAGATTTGAGAAACAAGGCTAAAACATGCAGATTTGGTGATTTAAGGGATGAGTTGATAAAAGACAGTCTTGTGTGGGGTATTAAGAATGATGCTGTGAGAAATATTTTGCTTCATGACAGTGATTTAACTTTGAATAAGGCCATAGAGATTTGTCAGATATATGAGCTTACAGAAAAGCACACAAATATGCTTGCAAATGAGAAATGCATGCTTCCAATATCTTGTAAAGCTAATGTTGATAGTATGCAGCATGTTGTTAAAAGAAACAGTCCCAAGCACATGGCAGCAACTGTGAGTCCTGCACCAGTCACTGAAAAAAAAAACATAGCTTTTTTGCAAATTCCAGAGTACGCACAATCTCAGTAAAGAACAAGGATGAGTCAGCAAACTCAAAGCATGTACCCTCACCTAGCCTCATAGTCAACTGTTGTAATTCTGGTGGTAATCATGTGTCTACAAGAGAAAAGTGCTTAGCTTTTGGTCAAAATGCCATAAATGTAAAAAGTGAAATCTTTTCAAAATATTTTGTAAATCAAAAGATGCTCATTCTTTTATTAACAGAGAACATTCCAAGAGACAAGTTGATCAATTAGAAAGCTGTGACCCTACATTTTATGTTGATGGTGTGTCTGTGCATAATGAAGCAGTCAGTGCAGTAGATTTATGAGCAAAGAATGAAGCATTTTGTACTGTTCGGATAACTGGAAGATACATAGAGCTCAAAGTTGACACGGGTTCAAAGTAGAATGTTATGTCAGCAGAAACATTTGCTAGAGTATGTGCTGGTGAGATGCAAAGTTTGTTACTTATGTTGGTGAAGAAATTCATACTGAAGTTTCAGTAGTGCTTTCATGTTTCTTTGCTTAGAACAGCTATGACTTGCAATTTTACATGGTCAAAAGACACGTGCAGTCATTATTAGGCCTCAAAGACAGTTTGAAAATGGGACTACTTTGATTTAACTAGGAAATCCATCATGTTAGCTTGAAAGACTACTATTCTAATTTTGCTCATTCTATTTTTTCTATCTATGCTGATCTTTTTGAAGACAATCTAGGCAAACTCCCAGTTATGTACTCCATGAAGTTAGACCCAGAGGTCAGTCCAGTTATCAGGACAGCCAGGAAAGTTCCAGTAGCTATGCAGAACAAAGTCAAAGCTGAGCTAGATAAAATGGTACAGCAAGGTGTGATTTGTCCAGTAGAAGAACCAACTGAGTGGGTATCTTCCGTGGTCGTAGGTCATAAGAAAAGCTCAGATGATATCAGAATATATATTGATCCTTGAGATTTGAACAGAGCACTAAAAAGATCTTATCATCCAATGCATACAGTCGAAGAAGTCACTGCTCTTATGGCAAATGCCACTGTTTTTTTCTGTCTTGGATGCAAAGAGTTCATTTTGGCAAATTTGCTTGACCAAAAATCGTCATTGCTAACCACTTTCACTACTCCTTTTGGCAGGCACAGATTTTTGAGAATGCCATTTGGGATAGATTCTGCCAGTGCAGTCTTCCAGCGTGTGATGGAGCAAATATTTTTCTGGGTATCCCTGTGCTATTATAGTAGATGATATTCTAGTAGGAGGTTATGGTAAAGCTGAGCATGACAGAAACCTCAAGAAAGTTCTAGAAAGAGCTTGTGATGTGAATCTTAAGCTGAATCCTCAGAAATGCAAATTCAGGCTACGAGAAGTTACTTATGTTGGTCACTTATTTAGAAGTTCAGGCTTTTGACCAGATCCTTCCAAGCAAACAGCAATTCGTGAGATGCCAGCTCCAGACAATGTTCAAGCCTTATAACATTTTCTTGGCATGGTTAACTATCTAGGCAACTTCATTCCAGACTTGAGCCAACTTTCAGCACCAGTTAGAGAGCTGACATGCAAAGATGTATCTTGATCATGGTCAGAGCAACACCAGTGAGCATTTGATGTCCTGAAACAGAGAATTGACAGCCCACCAACTCCTATGATGTTCACAAACTAGTAACTCTTTTTTGTGATGCTTCAAAATTTAGTCTTGGTCTAGTCACTCTTCAAGAGAGTAGACCAGTAGCCTATGCATCCAGAACTCTAACACAAACGTAAATGCAGTATGCTCAGATAGAGAAAGAGCTCTTGGCAATTGTGTTTGTATGTTCAAAATTCCATTATTATATTTATTGTAGACCTATCTAGATCGAAAAAGATCACCGACCTCTAGTCACTATTTTGAGAAAGCCTATGCATACAGCTCCTGCCAGATGCATGATCTCAAATTGCAAAAGTATAATTTCAATCTTGTCTACACAAAAGGCAAACTTCTTTATCTTGCTGTTACATTATCCAGATTGCCTAGAAATGCTACTGAACAGCATGAAGATGAGCAACTTGATTTTGAAGTCTTAGAAGTGAGAAAATATTCTTCCTCACATCTTGATGAGCTTAGAAGTCATATAGCCTCAGACCCATTTCTTCAGAAGCTCAACCACTTTATGAGTCAAGGATGGCCCTCAAAGCAATCTTGCGTACCAGTAGACCTGTAACCATATTTTCCTTACAGAGATGAGATTTTGTCTGACAATGGTATCATCACGAAAGGTCCAAGAGTGATTGTTCCAAAGTCCTTGCAACAAGAATACATTATTATTTTGCATCATGGCTACCCAGGAGCAGACTCTACTAAAACGGGGGTGAGAGGATTAGTACTTTGGCCTTCTGTATCACAGGATAATGATAGAGTACTTTCATCTTGTTCTGTATGTAATAATACTAAGCCACATCAACAGAAAGAACCACTTCACCTAAAGCAGATTCCTGAACTACTTTGGTCAACAGTAGCCACAGACATTTTTGAGTGGAATGGTCAACATCACTTGGTGTTAGTAGACTCTTATTCAAATTGGTTTAAGATTGACCTACTTCCTAATTTAGCATCCAGTACTGTCATTACTAAGATGAAGCATCATTTTGCAGTTCATGGTAGTCTGCACAAAGTTATTTCTGACAATGTGCACAGTTTACAAGCCAGATTTTCTGAAAAGTGGGACTTTATTCATGTTACAAGTAGCAGTGAGTACCCACAGTCAAATGGTTTGGCAGAACATGTAGTTCAAAGTGCAAAACAATTACTAGATAAGTCAAAATGAGACGATAATGATATTTTCTTGAATTTCTTGAATCTCAGAAATATTCCTTGTGATAAATATCTTGGTTCACCTGCACAATGACTTCTTTAGAGACAAACCAGAACCACGTTACCAATTAACAGTAATCTGTTGGTTCCATGTGTGAAGAACAACAGATCAGTGAAAGCCCATCTGTTGAAGAAGCACTTATCCCAGAAGTCTTATTATGATAAGACCAGCAAACCACTCAATCCATTATGAGAAGGGGAGATAGTGTGGATGCAGATGTCCAAAAGTTTTGATCAGATTGGAGTCGTGAAAAATGTACATCCAGAGCCAAGATCATACATCATGGAATCACAAGGAGTAGAATTTAGGTGGAATTGGAAATATTTGATTCTGGTGTCCAAGCCTGTATTGCAGTATCATAACTGCAAGAAAGACTCTAAATCTCAGAGTGAGTTATCCAGCGTTCCAGTTCCAGAGGATGTTCCAGTAAATAACCCTATTTCTGAGAAGAATCCTGAAACTCCAGAAACCGTTTGTTCATCAATGACTGTCCCTGTTGCTAAGCCCAGTTCTGATTATTATATCACTATAGGTCAAATTTTTAGACCATGTTCCAGCTACACGGCAACTTGGACATAAACATTGTGTCTATTTCTTAGTGTCTGTACACCTGCATGTCTTTTCCAAATGTCATTTTATTGTGGGCAATTCATTAAAGAGGGAGGATGTGCATCAATATGTATGTATACCTTTAAGAAGCTTTCCATGGGCTTGCACAACTGTATAAATACTGAGCACATATAAGCCTAACTGCCATTTTGTAATAAGCTGTTGAGATGTAAGCATGCATGTCTGTGTAGTCTGTCAGTTATTATATTTTGTACTGCTGATATCGGTCCTGATGTGTTTCTTTGTAATAAAACATATAAATGAACTAGCCCACCTACTTGTCTTCAATTGTAAACCAAGGTGAACGACATCCACGATGGGATCTAAACGTCTTACTGCAAGCATTAATACATTCCCCTTTTGAACCAACAGCTAAATGTGTCCTTAAGTTTCTTACTTGGAAAACTGTCTTCTTAGTAGCCATTACCTCAGCTAGAAGAATTTCAAAAATTCAAGCCTTCTCTTCAAAACCTCCCTACTTGATTTTTCATAAAGATAGGGTTATATTATGAACCAATACATCTTTCATTCCCAGGGTGCTGTCAGAATCCAATATCAACAAATCCATTAATTTGCCAAGTATTCTTTCCTAACTTTACAAACAAAGGTGAATATATGTTACATTTGTTGGATTTTCACAGGCAATTACATTTTTATCTGCATAGGATGAAAGAAATCAGAAAGACAGACTAATTGTTTGTTTCCTTTGCAGATTTGAAATTGGGTAGTAAACCAGTCATAAAATTAACTAGATGTCTGATTGTTTTTCTTTTATCTATAACAAATTGGGTTGTATATTATCTTAACTAAATCTGTAAGAATCCATTCATCAAGGTCTATGGCAACTTCTTTACCATTTTTATCCAGGTTTTCCATGGACGACATTTGTGTAGCAGCAATTTGGGAAAGTCCTCATACTTTTGTCACTCTTCACAAATTAGATCTGGCCTTAGGTGTAGAGCATCTTTTGGTTCCACTGTGCTCAGGAACATCCTTTCTTAGAGTCCACTGGGGCTTTAGGTAGCTGAGGACTCTGTCTCAACAGTTGAGGATAGAATGAAAATTGACAGCATCGGATAAAGAAGTTATGTACTCACTTTAACATTCCATATGTGTTGTCTATTTTCATTCTTCTTATTGGAAGAAATTATTTATGAAGATGGGACACTGTCAAGAGACATTATGTCAAGATATTGATTATGCATTTAATTGAATTAATTAAATTAATATTAAAATATAATTATATTCATTTTAATGGCAAATTCTTTCACTAAATAAAAGGTGTGGCTATGGGTGCAGTTTGTGCACCCACTTATGCTAACCTGGTTCTAGCGAAATGGGAGGAAAAATATATTTTAGACTCCATATATAAAAATAGTTGGAGTATATATAAGAGATTCTTGGATGATATATGTATTCTATGGACCGGGTTAGAGGACGAAGTACAATGTTTTATTGAATTTTTAAATAATAGTATGGAATTTTTAAAGTTCACTTATAATTATTCTCTGGATAAGTTACAGTACCTTGATGTGGACGTTTATAACGAAAATAATGCTTTTCACTCTAAGATATTTAGGAAAAAAACATTGTAACACATATTTACATTTTAATAGTGGTCACCCCCCTCATTTTGAAGAAAATATTGTGAAAGGACAATTTATTAGAGCTAGTTGAATGACTTCTAATAATAAATATTTTGTTGGCAAGGTTTTATTACTTAAACAAATGTTTCAGGATAGAAGTTATCCCGATAACTTATTGATGAAAATAGTGACTGAAGTCATGAAAGAGAGGAATGAAAGATATAAGCCTATTTCAGGTCAAGATGTTTCATTAAACAATTTTGAATACGGCAGCAAGTCAAATGATTTTGTTAATTCCATAATATTGGAATATAATGGTGGTTCATAATTAGTAAGACACATTCTTAAAATAAAGAATGGAATAAATTCATGCTTTTCACTGATTTAGATATATTAAAAAAGGAGAAAATAAAAGTGGTTTATAAAAATGCAAGGAATCTGAACGATTACTTATATAAAAGCAACAAGATCAATGGGAGTAATAATAATAAAAAGAGACATGGTACATTTAAATGTGGCTGATGCTCTCAGTGTGAATTTATCAGTAATAAAGAAAGTATTGTTTTAGAAAGTAGAAATATGACTTTAAATAGTATGCTATATTATAATTGTGAGTCTAGTGGCCTAGTATACTTAGCATTATGTCAAGCCTGTCAGGCTTTCTATATAGGAAAAACAGAGAGAAAGCTCAAAAGGAGAATTTATGAACACATGTATGACATACAGACTAAGAAGGACAATAGTGTCTTGTACAAACATTCATTGGAATGTCCTTATGCCTATTATAGATTTTTTGTTTTGGAAAAAATTAGCATGGATAAAAGAGGGGGCATGTGGGAAGAAACCATCGAATACAGAGAATTGTGGTGGCAATTGACCTTGGAATCCAACAGGAAACTGGGTATAAATGAACATGTCTCCCTTGCCCCACTTTTAAAACTGAGAGCGCCCAAATTATAAGTACATATACATATGGCTGTTCCCTTTGGTTTTACTGTTATACACATAGCACTTTAAGCATTTATTAATGTAGGGGATATGGTGTTTCATAAAAGATATGTTTTTTTAAAAATAAATGTTTTTAAGGATTAAATTATTATATTTTTAATTATGTTTTGCTGCAGAGAATTTTATAGGTGTATTTTTTCATTATTTGATTTGTTTTCAAAGGGTTGTGTCAGGATTTGATTCTGTGGTTTTTAAGATGCTAGAGGGAAAACATTTGCCTGATTCTTAATGGATCTTTATTGGATAATTAATTTGTGATGTCATTTATTCTTGAGTATTTAAAATGATGATCTGTGTTTCAGCCCACATCTGATGAAGTTGTATAAACGAAAATGGAATTTTAACTACGTTAATTTTTTTTACTTTACTTTAATAAAAGGTAATCTGCTACATTAATTTTCTCTGGGGCTTGATTGTTTCATTCAATGAGGCTGTTTTCTGTTACTTTACTTGGTTTTAGTCACCTCGTTTTTGCCTTATTTTGGATTATTTTCATTCTTCCTCAACTTCTCACTCACCAACTCCATCTTTACTTTCTACCAGCTTCTGGATAAATGAGATATTATAAGGACACTGCTGTCCTTTTGAATGAGTCCAGATATGGTTTCCTTTATAGATCACATGCTTTTCTAAATATTCTTTGATATATACATCTTAGTAATTACCACTTCTGGTAAAATAAGCTAAAATCGGCAAACAAGATCTGAAGTATCTTAGGGGGTGGTGCATTATGGGTAAGGTAGAAGCTCAAGAGCTTTTTGGTTACCACAACCTTTAATAATGGCTGAGTTGAATCCAAGGATCAGATCTGAACCCAACAGCTGAAGAAGAATGAAAATGGACAACACAAATGGAACATTATGATGAGTAAGTAACTTATTTTTTAAACTATTACCCCCTAGCCTTATCTTTCATAAAGTAGTCATTCATATGGTATCCTGTCCTTCCTTCCAGTCCCCAACATAATATATTCAGGCCTTCATTCTTACCTGGAAATGCATGAGCTCTAAACACAGGGGCTGATTTTTTTTTTTGTTACACTGAATACATAAAATCTCACCACATGTCTTGAGGAGATCAGGAATTTGTGGAAATATATAACTACAAAACATTTTGTTTTGCAAACTCTGCTGTGCTCCCACATAGGGGGCTTTGTTCCTTACTTATCTCGTATCACTGAAGTCAATACAGGAAAGAAGCAATTAACTGTTAAACCATGTAAATAATGGACAATCTTTTCATGATACACGTCAACCTCAGACAACACTAAAGTAGAGGTACTCAAAGATTTATAAATTGTTATATGTAGGTAGTGAGTGGGGATCAAGAAAACACAAACTCAAACAAATATTGCTTAAGCAACTCCAGTAAGAGTTAATTGAATTTGAGCAAATCACAGGTCCTCTCACCTTTCCACATTCATCATTTCTCCTGAATAACTGACAACTTAGTGGCTCACCTCTGAAGTCTTTCCTCCAGAAAATAGCTTTCATTCTGTATTGCATCCTGGACTTCATTGCATTATGATCATAAAGACTCACAAAAGCCTTGTACAATGGTGGAATAAACTTGCTATCTCTAGTAATGTTGTGTACAATGACTAATCATGTTGGATAGTGATGGTGGGCACATCAGAAATCCTGCCTTTATTCTGGTCTTTTCCTTCCTAAAAGATAATCTGAGGTTTGAAAGATCACATAATTCTTATGTGATGAAGAAGTGCAGCGGGACTAAATACAGAGTGTGTAAAATCTGCAAATTTCAATATCAGGCTGTGCAAATGTGACGGGTCTGTGAACAGGACTTGTCTAACTAGTTTTAGAAATAGAAATGTTGGCACCACCTTATGCTTTCTGCACATCCAAAGTTTCCACCAGTCTTCTTTGCTGAATTCTTATGTTGTTTACTTTGCTTTTAGTACTTCTGATATGATATTTTATGCAACTGCTTGTTTTCATTTTTTTTAAATCATTTCCTCTAAAATATTTTGGACATCCATTAAAGAAATTGTACATACCGGCCAAAAATTCAACCCAAACCCCCCCAAACCACCCTCCCAATAACTTGCCAACCAATCAGAACTGCAATACAGTTCAACTCTTATTTTATAGCTAGTATAGCAGTATTCCCTTTAAAGCCTTGAATTACCATAATGTCGACTCACATAACAGCGAAACAACTTCAGCAAAAATGTAAAAGAACGAACTCCCGGAATGGAGTATTTTTCCTCCAGGAAACTAACTACATGGACATTTATTTTATAGCTAGTATAGCAGGATTCCCTTTAAATCCTTGAATTACCATAATGTCAACTGACATAACAGAGAAATAACTTCAGCAAAAATGTTAAAGAATGAACTCCCTGAATGGAGTATTTTGCCTCCGGGAAACTAGCTACTTGATCACCATGGTGAACTTTGCCCTTTTCTGCACTGTAGTGTGATCTTAGAGTTGGTATATTTAGTTTGAGGGTCTGGGGGTGCAGTGGGTGAAGCCCCCCACTTTGGTGGGTTTAATTTGCTTTGTTTTTTGTTTGTTATTGGTGGCTAAGTGCTTAGTTTTCTGGAGGCGAAGTTCGCCATTCTGGGAATTGGTTCATTTAAATTTTTGTTGACATCATCTCGCTGTTATGGGAGTGGACGTTATGGTAACTCATTGCTTTGACATAGATCCATATAGCATTTCCAACCAAGGATTCCTCAACATCTCATCCCGACCATGCTCAACAGCCACATATCAGCACATCCACTTTCACCTTCAAATCTGTGTCCACATCTCATATAAAACTACCCTTAAACAAACTTAAACCATGCTCTTCTTCAGCTGATGACCTTCCAAGCAAGTACCTAAATATAGCAGCCAACAGCATTGCCTAGCCTGTCTCAATCCTTATAAATAGGTCAGCCCAGGAATCCCAAGTTCCCAGTTTCTGGAAAAAGTCACACATTATCCCTCTACACAAAGGAGGAAATGCAACAGACATTAATAACTTTAGACCTATAGCAATCTTATCTCCCGTCAGCAAAAAACTTGAAATATGTATTCGAAAACAATTGCTAGACTGTCTCCTGCAGGAAGAACTCCTATCTCCTATACAATATAGCTTCCGTCCTTCCCATAGTACTAGCACTGCCTTTCTAACTTGTATAGATACTGTCAATAAAGCTAGAGATAACGGCAAACTTGTCTATTGCTTATTTCTTGATTTATCTAAAGCCTTCTATACAGTTTGTCACAGCAAACTTCTTCTTCAAATATCCTCACTAGGTCTCTCTCACCCTGCCCTTCTGTAGTTCAAAAGCTACCTGTCCAATGGGTAGCAGTCAGTAAAATGGTACTCCATCTCTCTTCTTACCTTCCAGTCACTACAAGTACACCATAAGGCTCTATCCTCGGTCTACTACTCTTTTAACATTTTTACCAACACCCTCTATACATCCACAAAACAGGCCCACCAATACAATATGCAAATGATCCGACTCTCATTTGCACATCTGACAATATGGTGCACCTCCAAAAAATTATTCAGGAAGCTTTAACAGCCACTGAAACATGGCTTCGTAACTCACAACTCATGCTCAACCCAAAAAAGACCAAACTACTACTTTTTTCCCCAAATCCCTCTCTCATGAAAAAAACAAAATTTAAAGGCCTCTCTTGATAATATAACCATTGAAGTCACTTCTCATAGCAAATTATTAGAGGTGATAGTGAATAATAACCTTAAATTCGACCTTCATATACATAATTGCAAAAGGAAAACTCATCAAACACTAGGGATGCTTTACAGAGCCAAAAACTTCACAGACACCACTAAAACTACACTTACCTCTACTTATCTCCTCCCCACACTTCTTTATGGCTCTCTTATTCTTACTAACCTCCAGGCTTCACAAAAATTAAAACTTGAACAATGCTATAACAAAGCTGCTAAATTTGCAGCAAACACCCCTTTCGGAACCCACCAGTGTATAGCACTAAAAAGCCTAAATTGGTTAGAACTGCCTCATCGACTAACATATACACCACCTATAAAATTATCCAGCATCCATCTGCCTATCTAGCACTAAAATCTATTCAACTCAACTATGTTCCCAGTCAGGCATTGCAATCCAGTGACCAAAAAGTCCTTTCTGTCTACAAATCTATCAAATCTGCCGGGCATTTTCTGCACTCATACAAGGCTGCTAAGGCATGGAACTCCTTACCAGTATCCATCAGTTCAATACCCTCCCTACCATCTTTCAAAACCACTCTGAAGACTTCTTAGCTAAAATTTGGCTCTGCTTTTGCTCCAAACCAGGATAAACTATATCCCTAAATGTGAACAAGTACCTTTTCATTCCTTATACCTCCTAACATTCCCTTCTTCACTTACTTCCTTATTTCTATCAAATTATCTTCCACAATTTTCTCTCTAAATGTACACCTGCTTTTCCCTCACTTCATATTGTAATTTCTGTTTGTATTAGACTAACTTACCTTTAAATTCTCTACAAACTGTCTAAAATGTCTATATAAGTATTAAATGATTGTCATATCACTTGTATTGATTCTTAACCAATGTTTTTTTTTTTTATTATCACTAATTTGTTGTAATTGTTTAAACCACAGATGTTTTTATTTTTGAAGATTGTAACATTTTTGTTAAAATATTTTGTAATAATTTGAAGCTTTTCTCCCCAGGCCTTTGGTGAAAATAGGCTTCTACCCAGTTGAACTTTCCTTGTAATCAAATATCAATAAGTAATAAATAATTTATGACATGTTAAACACTCTAGCTTTGTTGTTTCTCTAGTTATTTGACCCATATATTTTCTCAGTCAAGCCATATTTTACCAAGGCCCAGCATTTTATCATAGCTTCTTCTTCCTCATCCTCTTGTAGGTTTGTCTACTTTCTCTCTCAGAAAGTTGCCTGTCTTCATAGTAACTATCAAGATTTCATGTTTTAATTTCCCCTTTATCTGTCTGTTTCGCTACTATCTTATATACATTCTTAAACAGATTATATTTCTGAATTTGGCTAAGTGCCCTTCATTTTCCACTTTCATTCTGTCAGCTTTCTGTAACCTGAAAATCATTCCAGCCATTAGTCCAATACAAAGTCTCTCACCATTTGCATAGAGTTTCCCCACTTAAACCACCAATGGACTACCATAATATGGACATTTTTCTATATTTCTCATTTGTTATTATTATTTAGTGTATTATATGCATACTGCTTGTCTCAATTTTCCATTGTTTCTATAGTAATGTATGTTCATTCAGCCATCCTCATGTTTTATATGCCATCCTAACTACCAAGTAGCATTGTCTGGTCGAAAACTAGATCATAGGATCATAGGAGGTTAAAAAAAAAAAAAAGCACCTGTCACCCCTGTCATTGAGGGACAAAAGCAGAACCCCCGAGACAAATTTGTGGTTTCCCATCCACTCATCAAGGTTACGTTTGAAGAGGGTCAGCAAGATACTCTGTTTGATATGTATGGGAAGTCTATTCCAGAGATGGGCCAGCCTCTGGGAGACAAACCTGTCTCTCTGGCAGGTTTTGTTGATGTCGCATATTATATTTAGGATTATTGAATGGGTAATGCGTGACGAGTTAGACTTACATCATGGCATTTGCTTGTAAGGAAATAGAACATAATGACCACTGCATGCTGGACTCTCAGATATCCTTAATTAGAACAAATAAGTACTTCTCATTCAAGCTTATTATGGAACACATATATAATCTATGAATTTTTCTTGCCTTGACAGCATACACGCACGCACACTTCTAAGACAGCTTTTTATCTCGTAGCTTTATTTCCAAGAGGCTTGTCTACTGTACTAACTTATTATTGCTCTTAATATCTGAGATTTAAGTACTTTATTGTCATCTCTGAAATTGTCTTTATTATTCCTTTATGCCTTACTTTGACACAAAACAAAAAAGGTACATGGCTGTAGTTATCATGTCTAGTATGTACATTTTATATTCCCTAATGAGTTTTATAATGTTCCCGTACTCCTCAACTGTATTGTTGTACCAGCAAACGCAATGCACACAGCCCCCTTTATTCTGCTGTATGTACTAATTCTACATCTTTATACAGTGTCTGCATATCAGGTACAACTGAATCAAGCTTGTATTTTTATTTTGAATTTCACAAAATAGAGCAATTAATTTGTAAACCTACCCTTGCTAGAACATTTTGATTTACTATCTTTGAACACATTTTACTGTGTCTCTATCTGTCTATCAATCAGTCAGTCAGTCAGTCAATCAACCTGTGTTTGCATCTAGTTAGTTAACTAGCAAGCTTGCATATTTTTAAGTGATGATTTAGGAATAAACAAGAATCAGTATGATCCAGTTTATAGTGGCATCATATTTCCACATAAAATACTGTTACTGACAGGCTAAGGTGGTTATTTCAATAACATTAATACCTTTAGATGTGACCATTGTTAGGAAGTCTGTGTCTGTGTTCCTGTTTGGACTAGTTGTATGGAAGGAGATGATTCTCATAGTCTCATGCATAGTCTCATGAAATTGTTAGGGAACTGTAGGGGTGGCTGTCTATAAAATGGTCTCAGACTGTGAACCTGTTCTCAAAAGTAATGAAACAGATGCATTTAATGTAAAAAGTATTAGTCAGTATTAGTTGTTTTATGTGATAAGATTAATAAAGATTAAATGTCACTCTCTTTTATGTAGAAAAATGCATAGCCTTTCAAGGTTTAATGCTAAACAACACTGTATATTTATGCTTGTGGTTATATTTTGGTGCTAACCCTTAAAAACCCGACAGATCCACTTTTGCTTTCAACTGAAGTTTTGGAAAATTTGCTGACTGCTATTTCCTAATCTCCATTCAGACCTGATCTTAGTCGCAAAAGTGCTCATCTCTTCAGTGCTTTCAAATAAAACAGTTGAATATTTAGCCTTATATTATACACAACATGAGATAATACCACCAAACACGAGGCAATGATATTTGAAAAGGATGAATCTTTCTGCATTTGCCAAATATAAATCAAAAGCAATCTTTCTTTTGAGATGTGCATATTGTTTTATCTCAGTTGTTATATAATTTTGGGAAATTATTCTGATATATATTGAATTCCTCAGACAGAACAATATTGATATGCATATGTTATAAATCAAATCGCACAAAATGTTTGTTGTGAATGAAATAGCACAAACATGAGCATCTTAATGACTGTCTGATCTTATTGGTGGTCCCTGTTGATCCAGAACTGTGGCTTTGTAGTTTTTTAGTAAAATTGTTGGGAGACTGTCATGACACTTAGCCATAGTGGCTTGTAATTTTATTTATGCAGTTCTGTACACACATTCATATTTATGTAGTGCAATTTGTTTTATTTGTATCGATGTTTGGAAGGATACTTGCATACACTGAGTGACATAAAATATAAAGCTAGATGGACAGACAGATGCATGCATTTAATTATGTATTGAATGCATGTGGTCAGGTGTGAATTAAATTAAATATCTTACATGGCAGGTGTACAGCATACATTTCAGAATGAGTGGCAATGCCAGTTTAATGTGTTGAACTGAATCCTGAAATCCTACAATCCAAGCTGTTTCATTTATTATACAAATGTGACTCCAGTATATTCATATTGTATGTTTTTTATAATTTCTAGGTTCAAATTACTATTCCCCATTGATTATCTGGGTTGTGATAGTTCAGTTGTGCAATAAATATGGCTAATATGTTTTTGTAGATATTTATTAATGCCATGTCTTGTGCGTGAATTTCTAGTTTTGTTCTGGTTCTGATCTGCATTTTATTCATTTGTTTTTTTATTGTTTGATTGACAGGTTGATTGATAGTAGTGCTAGCTATTTCTTTCATTAATTTTAATAGTGTAAAAAGGGTATTGTTAAGATTTGCTAATTTTATAATTCAGTTATGTTTTTATTTAATTATGATTAGTAAATCAATGTGATTAGTAAATCACTGATACCAGCTCTGTCAGTGTTCAGACTTATATGACTCTCTCTTCCACACATTCTCACATTCAGCCTGCATTAATTATCTCTGAGGAGGCTGTGTATCATTTTTTAAAAAGACAGGAAATTAAGAAAGCAGCTGGTCCACTTGAAGGATATTACAGCTCCCTCGTTGGACCCTCTTCAGTTTGCTTATCGAGAGAACCGGTCAGTGGATGATGCAGTTAATATGGGCCTGCACTATATCTTGCAACATCTTGACAATCCAGGGACATATGCAGGGATTCTGTTTGTGGACATCAGCTCTGCATTTAATCAATAATGCCAGAACTTCTTCACTTGAAACTCTCCCAGCTTTCTGTTCCTGTTTCCACCTGTCAGTGGATCACCAGTTTTCTAACCAATAGGAAACAGCAGGTGAAACTGGGAAATTTTACATCTAGTTATCACACGATCAGTACAGGTGCCCCCCAGGGATGTGTGCTCTCCCCACTGCTATTCTCCCTCTACACTAATGACTGTACCTCTAAGGACCTCTCTGTCAAACTTATTAAATACGCAGACTATATAACTTTCATTGGGCTCATCAGGAATGGTGATGACTCTTCATACAGATGGGAGTTTGAGCAGTTGGCCCTTTGATGTAGTCAGAATAATCTGGAACTGAACACTCTTAAAGCTGTGGAGGTGACAGTAAACTTTGAGAGTGGTACTACAATATTACCCCCCTTCTTTATAATTAATACTGCTGTGCCAGTTGTGGAATCCTTCAAGTTTATGGGCTCTATAATCTCCTCGGACTTGAATTGGGAGATCAATGTAGGGACCATCATAAAAAAGTCACAACAGAGAATGTACTTTCTGCGACAGCTGAGGAGGTTCAACCTCCTACAGGAACTGTTGATTCAGTGCTATACAGCAGTCATTGAGTCTGTTCTCAGCTCATCCATAACAGTGTGGTTTGGATCTCTGTCTAATCATGACAAAAATGGGTTACATTGGATTGGCAGGTCTGCCAAATATATCATTGGTGTTAGTTTGCCATTCTAACAGGACTTGTACTATTCCAGAGTCATGAAAAGGGCAGGGAAAATCATCACTGACCCTTCACATCCAGGCCACCATCTTTTTGAACTATTACCATCAACCAGGCATTATAGATTAATATGCACCAAAACAAACAGATATAAGAACATTTTTTTCCACAAACCATCAAGTTCATAAATGGTTAACTCAGCTTATTAGGCTGGGGTATTCTTTTTCCCAAGCCTCCAAGGATTCTGCTGTATTGTTTGCATATTAATACCAGATTCTTTCAGAGTTTCAGTATTTCTTGCACTGAGTTGCACTTTGCACCTTGTACGTATATGTATATGTATATTTACTTTTTTGTCTTGTTCTTAATAGTTGTATGTGTGTCATTTGTCTTGTTCTTAATACTTGTATGTATGTTGTTTATGTAATTCATACTTGCAGAATCACTGAAACTAGCGTCATATTCCTTGTATGTATGCATACTTGGCCAATAAATGTAATTCTGATTCTAAATTGGAAAGGGAGTAACAGGTTCTATTTTGCCAGTACTGCTTTTTCTAAATTCGCTAGTTGTGTTCAGTGAATTATGTTATTTTTTATTTTCTTTTTCAGTTTTCTTATTCATTTTACTAAGGAATTTAATTTCATGGTGCTGATTTTGGATGTTAAGGTTTTTTTGGGGGTGGGAGGCTGGGCTGATGCTTGTGTACATATTTTGATGTTGCAGACCACTTTTCCACTTCAGTATAATATAAAAATGTATGTTCATTTATTATTTTTATATTTAAAGTAAGATTTTTAATGACTAGGTTAAACATGGCATATTTAGGGGAAATGTTTGTAATTTTAGTAGAAATGGAGATGTACCAGGGATGGTAATAAACTTCTAAACCCATTGCAAGGGTGCTAATAAATGTTTGATGTTCCAACAAGGATAGTAATGAAATTTATCTACAAAGTGGACTAGATAAACATTTCTATCAAACTCATATAGTGCGTATATGTCAGATTAGCAGCAGGTGCTTTCAATTATGCCTCTTGGACCCATACAAAGAAATCAACTTGCAGTCCATTGCAACTTGTAAATGGTCTTAACTTTAGAACTGTGGGAATGGGAATGTCGAGTTTCCCATTTCTGGGCTATGAAGAAAATGGGACTTATTCAGTATGGTTCATTGTGAGGGATACTGACAGTTGTGTTAGCTGAAGAAACTGTGGTCAATAGATCTAGACATGGTTTAATGCTATGTACCATCCTTGCTGTATCATGAAATATTTACTAGTACATATCCACACACACACACGCGCGCGCACACACACACACACACACACACACACACACACACACACACACACACACACACACACACACACACACACATGTACTGCATGGGATGTGGTGCAAGATGGAAGGGATATATTATGTTACAGGTTTAGGGAACAAGTTTCTTGGTGAATGGCAAAGTCATGAGACATGAACTGCTTTACCTTATCATACAATATATTTTATGATTCACACAAACTTGACCTCCTAGTATTCTAGTTTTCTATTTTTCTGTGCTTCTAATTTAGATATGTATTTCCCATTGACTTCAATGGCTTGCATAATATGCCTCTTTCTATTGAATTTCTACTTCTTTCTCCCCAAATTTCTAAAATTCATCCATTTTCAGTTGTTTCTTGAACTTACTTTCTGTACAGAACCATTGGTGTATGATCCTGGGCTACATATCCACTGTCCCTCGCAGAATACTAATCTCTACTATTTTTTCCAGGCTTCATTTCCTTCCACTCCTTATATTACCCATCTTTCCTTACCTATCTGCCCAACATTTCTGCATTTCCTCTTTTCCATTTCTTCTGTTCCTCTTCTCCTTTTTCATTTCCTTGTAAATCATTGTTCACCTTCCTCTCCTTCCTGTTTTGTCAGCCGTCTTTTTTCCATTTCATCTTTCTCTTCTAATTTCATGACATTCCTTCTAGCATTCACTGTTACTCTGCTTAACCTCCTTCTGTCCCACCTGCCACGTCTCCATCCAGATTAGCTCTGTCATGATTGTAATATATACTGCATATGTTACCATAGCTCTATTCTTGTGTACACCACCTTGGTCACTATGCATCCTTTTTTGCCCCAGTACTCTGTTTTATATCCATTTTTGTATATCTTTTCTTGCTCAATATTCTTCCACATTTCCCTTTCAATTGAGTTTGTACTGCTATTTTGCCTATGATGCTCTCAAGTGACTCTTTATGGGGATTTTTTTTCCCATCATCCCTCTCCTCTTATTTACTAGCCTTGACTTTTCCCTTATTGTCTATCTTAGGTTCACAGGAGTATGCTAAACTTACGGCTAAATGGCCAACAAGAAGCTTAGCCATGTCACCTCTTGATATTGAGATACGTTACTCCTGGTAGGTAAGAAGATTATTTCCACACACCCCAGTGTGAGCTCCCATTCAATCATTAATCCTAGTCTTGAAAGGGAATAAGGTATTAACTATGTGGTGTCCCCATAAAGAGCCACTTGAGAGCATCATAGGCAAAATAGCAGTACAAACTCAACTGAAAGGGAAATGTGTAAGAATATCTAGCAAGAAAAGTTATGCAACAAAAAGGATAGAAAGCAAGGATAGACAGCAGACTCAAAATCCGACTTCAGACAAGTGACAAGTGGAGTACCACAGGGTTCAGTCCGGGGTCCTCTCCTGTTTGGTATCTATTTCTCCGAAGTACAGGCTAACACAGAAGGTCTTTGGCTAACAAAGTTCACAGATGACTGCAAACTAGGAGCCATAATCAAATCTCCCAATGATGTGGACATCCTACAAAAGGGCCTCACTGACACAGATGCCTGGTGTCAAAGTCATGGCCTCCAGCTCAGTGTCAAAAAGTGCATTGTCATCCCCATTGGTAAAAACTCTGTACCCATGAACTACCACATAGGTGGTAGTCTACTTAACACCAAAAGTATGATAAGAGACCTTGGGACATAGGTGGACAGCAGTCTCTCCTTTGATAATCACATCGCCACATTAGTCAGGAAATCCTTCTACGTGGCACACCTCATCGCAAAAGGATTCTCATCCAGGAAAAAAGAGGTCATTGATCCCCTCTATTTGTCACTCATTAGACCCATTATGCAGTACAATGCCCCTTTTGGTATGTACCTTACAAGACATCTACAACAACTGGAAAGGCCACAGAAATACCTCACAAAGAGGATTACCAGCCTCAAACAGATACCCTACGCAGACCGTCTAAAAAAACTCCAGCTTTATTCCATTGCATATCCACTACTCAGAGGTGATCTCTGCCTAACATACAAAGCTATGTCAAACCCAGAGCTGTTGGACATGCTCCACTTAAAAAAGTGCCAGTCCCTCTGAGCTACATGCTCTAGGGACTTAAACCTTGTCACCACAATAAACAAAATATGCTGGAGGGATAAATTCCTGTCCCAGAGACTTCCCATACTCTGGAACAAACTACCCATCTATATCAAACAAAGCTCCTCATTACCACTCTTCAAGAAAAATCTTGATGATTGGATGGGAAATAGGAAATTCACCCCAGGGATCACTTCTGTGGCTCTGCTCGACAGGGGCACAGGAAAATAATTTTCTTGGGTGGTGAAAGCCAGGGTACCTTTTTGGCTATGCTTATAAAGGCCCTAGGGCCAACAGCCTAGTACCTACCTATGAACCTGTAGTGTATAGAACAACTTTATTTTAAAGACGGAATGTGCTGGGTTAAGACTCTGTTATGTTGCAGGTATTGTTGATCATGCACTGTAGGTTGAGGTCTTTTGCACAAGGTTTTAAAAAAGGTGGAGGAGATTAAGCAGTATCAGGACTGTTACTGTTCAAAATACTATATAGAGATCACCCTCGGGAGTTTATATGAGACATAGTGGGGTAACTTAGATTGTGTAGTCCACAAATAATCTTGGCCAGAAACCTTTGGGCTCTGAAGTTGGTCACGGTGTTTTGTGAGGTTCATTCCAAAAAGGTCATTGTATTCAGTACAATAAAGGAAGAGGAGAGAAGGAGCACTACTGCAAGGGATCTAGAGTTGAAAACCCTTACAGATCATCTGAGTAAAGTAGATGCACTTCCTAACAACAGCTAAGACATGATGATCCGAATATTATTGCTATCAGCATAGGTACCCAAGCCCCAGATATTTGTATCTGAAATTTTTTTTTCAGCAAGGCTAGTGATGTGGTAAGATTGTGTGTGTGTGTGTGGGGTGGGGGGGGGGTGGGAGTGTGAGTCCATGACTTACACAGTAGTTGTTATTCTGGTCCAGACCCTGGGGTATCTTGAGTGCCCAAAGGAGATTTGGCAGTTGCACTCTATGCATTTATCTGCGAACTTAGCTTCACTCCTTTGACATCTGTTTTCACTTCTGGGTAGTAGATGATGAAAAGCAGAGGACTCAGGACAGGTACCTTTGGATCCCCATTAGTGGTACTTATTTGGCTAGAGGAGGTACCACTTACTTAGCAGCATGGCTTCTGTCAAACATCTAATTCACTATCCAGTGGACTATGTATCTAACTTAGGTTAATTTGGGAGAGTCTATTGTTCTTAGCATGTCAGATGGTGTCAAAGGCTTGATGAGGTCAAGCTAAGCAGTACAGACTGTCTGGCCCTCATCCAGGGCTTCAGTAGTTTCATCAGCTAGGTTTAGTAGGCAAATCCTACCTTCTTTAAACCCATATTGATTCAAGTCTAAGATTTTTACGTCACCTATGTCATTGTTTATCAACTTGGAAATTAAGTGCTCCATAGCTTTGCAGAAGACACTTGTGAGGCTAACAGAAGCATAGTTTCCATAGTTTGCTGTGAGGATGCCTTTGTGTAATGTACTACTATAGCACTTCTGCATGTTTTGGGTATATAACTCACAGAAACACTTAAAGTGAAGAGTTTTAAGAAGGGTTTGTCTAACTGGTGCTTGACAATCACTGCAGACAGCCAGGGATAGTATAGGGCATGGAGACAGTAGTTTTGGTTTTGTATAGTATGAATATAATGTGGTAAGAAGTAATTTTGGAGGGATGGTGTAGCTGTTAGTGGGGAACATCTGGCTGGGCAAAGGGTGTAAAATTAGCAATTTTTTATAAAGAATAATAACAATAGTTTTGTGATCAAAATGGGAGAATCCATCAGAAAAAAGTTTGGTACAGTAATGGGCATCATTTCTAAGTAGTGTAAAGTAACTGATAATGGACCTTTAGAGTTGATACTGACCCTGAGCTCTTACCTGGCCTTGCTGACCTTGGTAGTGTACTTGAGCATTTTATGTATTAGTTTTAAATATTTTACATTTCTTTTATAACAGCATAATGAGGATCTTTTATGGATAGCTTGAAGTTTGAAGTTTCTTTTCTTGGTTGCAAAATTTGTTCATATCGGAATTCCATAATGTGGACTTAATTTTGAATTTATTGTTACTCTTTTGGTTGATTAGAGCAGACTTCTTGATGGTTGTTTTAGAGGAATAATGAAATATTTTTTCCTTTTTGGGGATATTAAAGTATATTTTAAGAGGGAAAGTTAATCCTAGGTGGTCAGAATTTACTTAGGAGATAATGACATGAGGGGTAGCACTGGAAGGAGAGAGATTAGTAAGGAGAAAGTTACAAAGATTATCACTTAGAGGGGCAGTTTGATCAAAGGAATTGGCATTAAAAAATTAAGGAATCTTTAAGCATATTTGTTGCTAGCTGTATAGGTATGCTAGTCTATAGTAGGGAAGTTAAAGTCACTTATAATAAGTGCATGTGGACTGAGGGAGCAGAGAAGGAGACCTACATTTGGCAGTAATATGACAGGTTTATTTAGTGTTACCTGGACCTGTGCAAGTTTCAGTATAGCATAATGCATGAATTGTCAGGAACAATAGGTTCCTCTAACAAATATTGCTATGCTCCCATGCCCTTATGCCTCCTTGAGGACCTGAATGCATGGAAGGCACTGAACCCTACAAGGAGGAAT